>NC_089250.1:91189636-91489636 GCF_963930625.1 Muntiacus reevesi | reverse complement strand
CCAGCCCACCCCTGAGTGAGAATTCTGCAGGACCCAGTTGGAGAAATGCTGACTTAAAAATGTAATGTCTACTGGGGCTTCCCTGGTGGTCCAGGGGCCAAGATTCCTAGCTCCCAGTGCAGAGGCCAGAGTTTTATCCCAGGGAACTGGATCCCACATGATTCGGCTAGGAGCTCGTGTGCCTCAACTAAAAAAAGAGTAATGTCTGCTGATGAACTTGAGGAATGGCCCAATAGACCAGAGAAAAAGATTTGATAAAACCAGGAAAAGGCAAAAGCAAAGAGAAATTTCCAGCATCAGGTGAGGAAAGACCCAAGGGAACTAGCTGTTTCTCAGACCCCTCTTCAGAGGGAGAACTGGCCCTGAAGTAGAATCATGGGGCTCCTCACATGAGGTGGGGTATCCCCAGGAAGGCCCAGAGCGGTGGGCATGCCCATGACACCAAGTTGCTGGGGCCAAGACCCAGTGTGGCCACTTGGCAAGCTACTTACCTCACTGGCCTTGACCTTCATCCGTAAAGTAGGATGATAATGGTCACAGCTGAATGGGCACCATGAGGGTAAAACGATTAGTACAGGGCTGAGCTAGCCCCTCAGATGCACAAAACTCTGCAAGCATTTGTTCAGTAAAATAAAACTAAAACAGAATCATGCCCTATGGATGTCTACACTTTTTCTCTTAATCGGCAAGTCAGATGAACTCTCTCCCTCCCCTCTAGGTTTCCACCGCCAGCATCCTGGCTTTGTCCTTAGATGACCTCTGAGTTCTCACAGGTGTCCACAGCAGCTGAGAATGCCCCAGACAGACTTGACCTTGCTCAGGTAGAGACAGGGTGTTCAGCCTCTGACAGGGCTCAGCTTACACACTCCTGGAACTCTTGGAACACAGTCCCTAAACACTGCTGGGACCCCGCTGTTCTCTGAATGCCGGTCTCTCCTGGGCAAGTCCGCGGGTGTGTGAAGGTTCAGGCTGCACCCATGGGAAGTCGCCTCCTGCGCTTTCCCTGGCTCGCCCCGCAGCTGCCTCTAGAGCCTCCTTTCACCCCTCCCCGGGGTTATCACTAAGCCAGACCTGGCTGACGCACGGAGGCACCTTTGGGTGAAACAGCCTGAGAGTGTATGAAAGGGCTTTCAGAGTTTTTTTCCTCTTTCAGGTTTTCTAAAGCTACTGAACAAGGCACTTAATTCAAAACAACTGAGAAAATTCTAGCTTTTTAAAAATGGTTTTCATTTTCCTTCATGAGATAGTGGGACTCTAGGTGGGAGTCAGGGCTTGATCCTCTCAAGAGACTTCACCCTTTTGCTCACAAGTTAACTTAGAAATTTAGTTAATCTTAGAAACTTATGCTTAAGTAATTGCAATTTTGTAATTCATCCAGTGCCTGGATTGACATTTCTGTTCCTTGATAAACTGTGTTAGTGAATACCCTCAGAACAGTGAAGGGTCCCAAATTTAGGATCCAGAGTGGGAGGGTTCAGCTTCTAGTTATACCGAGAAGTTTTCCCAGCAAGGCCACTAGTTTCTTAACTTGGATTTGCTCATCTGTAAAATAGAAATAATAGTAGAAGTACATACTTCCCCAAAGTGTAAGGGTTCAGTGAGATAATATGAACAAACAACTTTTATAAACTGCAAAGTTATGCAAATAAAAATAGCCCATTTTTTAAATAAATAATGTGTATTAGGAGTACAAACAGATTGGGAGAAATAAAATATTTAACATAGTTCAATAAACAATCTATCTTCTGCAGATTATCAACCCCCTTTTTAATTCTGGAATTTTTGAAATTGTTTTTTATTGGCATATAGTTGATTTACAATGTTTCAGGAATACAGAAAAATTATTCAGCATAAATATATATTCTTTTTCAGATTCTTTTACATTATAAGTTATTATAAGGCATTGAATAAATCAAGCTCTTCTTTTTGAACTATTATTACCAGCTTTCTAATGATCCCTTTTGTAATTACTCCCTTAATAGTACAAAATTAGGAAATAGCAACACACTCCAGTATTCTTACCTGGAAAATTCCATGGACAGAGGAACCTGGCAGGCTACTGTCTGTGGAGTTACAAAGAACTTTTAAACCCATGGTGAGTGCTAGGGATCTCAAAAACTGTCTACCTCCATGTAATCATGGGGTCACACAGCTGAGTGAGTAAGCACACACACAACCTAACACCCTCTGTTATGACGCCTCCTAGAATGGAACGTGTCCTGTCCTATTATGAGTAAAATTAAGGAAGTCAGTCCATGCTCATTTGTAAATGGAGAAATCAGGATGGGCTACTTAATTTGTAGACAGAAACACAAAATGAAAAGGTTGGTCCTTTGTTCAAAACATGTTAAGGGTTTCAAGGTGGCGACATCAGAGCATCAAAACAAGAGTGGGGCCCTTCAAAGCCCAGGGCTCTGCATCCCTTCTTCAGGGACACAGGAAGGTCAAAGGCTCAGGGCAGGGAGGTGGGAAGGGGACCCATGTGCTGAGCTCTCCTCAGTAGCTGGAGGGAGTTCACCCACTTCTAATGCCCACTTCAGATACTTATGATACTGAAGACATTAGAAGTAGATTTATTGATATGACAAACATGTACTGGGTCTGCTCTATGCAAACTTCTAGCCAGGCCCTCAAGCAGTTGGGAAAGAAAGACAGCAGTCAGAAAGAGGAAGAGATAATTTTTTAAAAGTAGAAACTAAGGTCTATGGGAATCTTTCAGAGGGAGTCATGAATTCTAATGTGGAGAACCAAGGAAGACATCCTGGAAGAGGGGGCTTTGAGGTCACCCAGAACCTGCTTAGGACTTGAGCAAAGTCTCACGCGCAAGGCAAGCAAACCATTGGGAACCATTATTTCCTCAGGTCTCTGTTATTCTTGGTGAGTCCCAGTGACTCACCCAGGAGTCCTGCATGTGGACCTGATGGGCTGGCCAGGATCAAGCAGACAACTTCTGAAGAGGAAGGTTTATTTCTTTGGGCTTTATTAAATGTTTATAAGAGGTAGACACTAGTTTTTGAGTTCCCTGGCAATTACTCACCATGGGATTAAAAGATCAATTGCATTTTTAAAAAGTTTTCTTGACAGCATATGGAGGTGAAAGCTAGCACCTCACGGGCTGCAAAGGGAGGTCCTCTAAACACAGGGGATGAAGCCACCTGCCCCAGCTCCCTGCAGGGGAAGGCTTGCCTTGGCTGAGTCTGTCACAGACCCTAGACCTTGAGGGAGAGGCCTGTGGCACACTCATCCTGCTTTCTTGTGCTGTTGGCATTTTCCTTCCAGAAGGTTCTTTCCTCCCCTTTCTGCTCCCGTTTCTTCCTTCTCCCTGCCCCAACCCCACACTGAGCCATACACTGTCTAAATCCTACTTAAGATAAACAGGAAACGGGGGTTCAGAGTGTGAGTGGAAAAGTCCTTGAAAACTTCAACTCCGTGTATGAAAACAGAAAGGGTTGGGTAGGAAACCAACAAAAGGTGCAGAGAGGTTTCTAAGAACTGAATGGTAGATGCTATTCACAAACAAATCGTAGAGATTTATGGATCATGGAAGCATCTCTGTGAATCCCGGGGGGAATCCTCCTACAATACTATGAGGCATAAAGAAGAACAATGTCTGAAGTCTTAAAATGTTACATTTTCCACATGAGATTCAAATCTGGGAAGGTAAATTTGGGACGGTGCAGGCAGTGAGGATGTGGCTGGGGGTAGAGATGACAAACTCACCATAAGGAAAGGGATGGTCAAAGGAAACCTGGGACATTTTTGAAGGATCCCTGATGCTTCCAGGACTGGACCCTGTGATGCCTCGAGCTTTGCCAGCCTTACCCTTAGCCTTCCTGCTAGTGACATGGATGCCCACTGGGTGCCTCCTGCCCACCACACGAGCCCTGAAAGGCTCTGCCGAGACTTCTGTCTGCAAGTGGGCAGGGGGTGGGGGAGGGTGGCCCTGCAGTGAAGGTAGAAGACAGGGTCCCCAGGCTTACCTCTTGTAGCAGAGCCGCTCAGTGATGCTCCAAAGGCCACCAGGCAGCAAGGAAGTCAAATCTGGTTCTGCTGTTCAGCTTCTCCGCTGAAGGACACGTGGACTAGGGTCCCATAGAGAACCCTCCAAGTGCTCCTGGGCTATAAGAACAGCAGAATTTTCAAGGCATAACTGATCCCAGCCATTCTGAGATTCTTCCCCTTCCTGGGAGGAGGGTCTATGTACTCCTCCTCTTCAGAGGCTGTAGGATCAGATCCACTTTGAATGCTGTGTGGAATTGGCCTGGTTTCTCCTCCAGCCTCTTATACCATCTCAAGGGCTTCCCCAAAGTGGAAGTAAAAGACAGCCACCATCAACCCCACCTGAACCAGTTCAGTTGCTGCCCTTTAAATATGGCCTGATTCTTTGTAAGTTCCTGATGCAAATGCCAAGACTTCTCTGGACCCTGGAGTGAGTGATGGGGCAGGTCCCTGGGTTCCGCTCACATCATCCAGACCCAGCTCAGAGAGAGTGGGCTTCTTACTCCCAAACTAGATGTTACAGGCCCCGGCACCCTCCTGCTGACAGGCAGCTCCAGAGAGGGAGAACCATATGGTAAATGAGCAGGAGGCCAAGGAAAGCCATTCATCCGCGCATGGACCAGGCTCTGACAGCCCCTTGGGGTGAGTGCTCAGGTCCAGGACTCCCCAGGTGGGGCCCCCAGGAAACGGAGAGGCCAAGGAGTCTGTGGGGGCAGCAACATTTCAGCACCAGCTCACTCCTGCTTTTCATTGGCCTTCTCCCCAGGGATGTATAACCTTTCATTCGGAAGCCACAGACCATAACTCAGCCACTTCCCATAATTACAGCCACAGACGTGATGGACCAGGCTGACATCCCCAGCAGTCCAATACCCAGAGCCAACTCTGAATGTCTGATCTGAGGATCATCTCAAATTCTGGGTTAGTTTGTCCCTGTGTCAATGCTGTGCGTGACCTGAGTCAAAAAGATTTCTCATCAGGCAAAAAATGATGGGCTGAAGGAATCAATCCCACACAAATGTTGTTTGAAACCTAGAGGATGAGGTTTTCTAGGGTCTTAGAGTGAACACATTTTCCACTTTCCATTCTCCTAACCTCTCTACCTGTGTAGATATTTGACCAAGTACCTTAGCTTCTCTGGACCTCAGTACACTCACCTGTAAAGTGAGGACAGGAACCACTTCCCATCTCCCTACATTTACACATCATTGAAAGGATCACATAAGATTATGCGGAAATGCCTTGTGCTTTAGGTATAGAGTCTGGGCCGCCTGGAGCAGACCGTTGCCAGCCTGCTGGCACAGAAAGCTGCTCTCTCTCTGCCCAGCCTCCTTCCCCGATCTCTTGTTCCTCCCTCCCACTTCTGGTGCCCCAGGGCCTCGAGTGGCCTGGGCCCAGCTCACTTTGACAACCCTATCCTGCAACCACCCTCCTCTTGCTGTGCATTTGTCTCCCTACCCTACTTTGGCCCCCCAGGGAGCTTTCACTGAAGCACCTCCTGGCACATCGATGTGCGCCCAAAGTCTTGCGCCATCGTTGGTTTGGTCCAGGCATCTCACTCTCCTCCTCCCAGCCCACCTTCTCCATGAAGAGTAGTCAGGTTGGGCGCAAGTTCTCAATCAAAGGCGAGGACCCTGAGCCTCCTCTGCATGGCTCCCTGATCATGGGTAGAAAACAAGCTTGGCTAAGGTCTGTGGTTGGGGGTGAGTCAAGATGCCTGGGCTGAATCCCCCAAGGCTGGATCAGCTATTGCATTGGTTGCTCTGCTCACTGACAGATGAGTGTCTGCTATTGGGTGGACTTGGAGCACCCAGGACCACTGCAGAATGAGGAACAGGTGAGAAAATGAACAGTACAGGTGAGGATGCTGCTCAGAGAGAGGGAGGAGAGATGTTGAGACTGTGGGCGGAACCTCTAAGAGGCAGGGAGGGACGAGAAGGCTACTCAGACAGCCTCTGGAAGCCTTGCATCACTTTGAGGTCAAACCATTTGGGCAGCCCTATTGGTTCCTCGGGACTTCCCAGGTGACACTAATGGTAAAGAAGCCAATCCAGGAGACATAAGAGACACAGGTTTGATCCCTGGTCAGGAAGATCCCCTGGAGGAGGGCATGGCAACCCACTCCAGTATTCTTGCCTGGATGATCCCATGGACAGAGGGGCCTGGCAGGCTACAGTTCATAGGGTTGCAAAGATTTGAACATGACTGAAGTGACTTAGCATGCACATTTGTTCCTCAAAGCCCAGGCTTCTGGGAGTGTGACCTCAGCCCTTGTGAAGTTTCAGGAGTTCTGTAAACATTTGATTTGCTTTCTTTTTTTTTCTTTCAGATTATAAAATATTTTAAAAATATTTCAACCAGACAATAAAAATATAGAAAATAATATAGCAAGTAGTCATGCACTCAACAAACAGATTTTATGTGACTTCAGAAAATTTTAAAGATTTAAATGTGCAGAGCCAGTAAATACACACACATGAATATACATATATTTGTATATATTCTATATGTATTTTAATTATGAAGTCACACATACCCAGGTGGGCTGAACTATACAAAATGATACATATTCACCAGACTGTCTCTGTACCAGCCTCTAAGTAAAGCCTCTCTCACCCTCTCTGCATTTATTTATTCTTCCTTCCCGTGAGTGATGTTTAGACGTCTGTATCTCTGTGTGTGGCCACTGGTCAAGGCGGTCCCTGCAATGCCAGGTCCAGATCCCTGGGGAGTCCCAGTCAGTGCTGTTGTTCTGTCTCTGGGACCTCAGTTTCCCTCCATGGGCCTCCGTTTCTTCATCTGTAAAATTGGCGCTAATTGTACCTACCTCGGCAACACAGCTGAGAGGCAGCTCCTGAATGCTGGCTGGTGGTAGGGCCCAGGCAGTGTTGGCTACTATGACTGATCACTCTTGTCAACTGTGTCTGCTTGGCGTGTGATCTTGTCAAGACATAACTGTGGGTTTTGTGGTTTGTAAGTTTTGCATGATTTTGAGTCTACTTTTATATTTATAAATGTTTTTTTTCCTCCAGGCAGAGTGGAACAATGACTCCAAAACTGGAACTTGACTACTTGAAAATGAATTTTTTTTTTTCAAAATAAAATTTTAAAAGAGCTTTATGAAAATAAATTTTAAAAACATAAAAAAAAAGTGGCAGTGCGGTGGAATTCTCTGACCATCCAGTGGTTAGGACTCAGCATTTTCACCACTGTGGGCCCAATGCCTGGTCTGGAAAGTAAGACCCTAAAAGCTACGTGGTGGGACAAAGGGGGAAAAAAGCTTGATGCTTGACAGTAAAATGGCATCATTCAACCCTGACAACGCTGCAGGATGGAAAGGCAAAGGGGTATGAAGAGACCGTCCAAGTTCAGGTGCACTGTCATAATTTCCTGTTGCCCCGGCTCAGAGCTTGGCTGCGGTAGACACTCTCTCATGCCCTCTATGTCCTTGTGCTGTCTCTGCCAAATTAAAGTACTTTTGAAAATAAAACAGAGTAAACATGAAAATAGAATTTTCATCTGATTTCAGTGCAAATTAAATGCTACCCAAAAAATGTAAAAAAGAAAAATGAAATGAGAACACAAAATACACACGTAGGAGTAAGCAAAAATGTGACCTCTGTTTTTTACACACAAGAAACAGAAGTCGTAAAACGTGGGAGGAAACCCTTTCTTATTTGGGGTTACGAGATAAATTGTATAAACTGAGTGGGCTTTGGGAAATGCCACTCTCTGGCAACAGAGTCCAGACACAGACCCAGAGAGCTTTTCCCGAACTCAAGGGCTCAGTTCAACGTCTGAGAGCAGGGGCCCCCTGGGGTTGTCTGGGTCAGGGTGCCCAAGCTCTGGGTTTCTTCATCTTACTTAGTTTTGCAAAATGCATTGACATAGGTGGGCAAGACTTGTGTGAGACCTGACACGTTCTCACATGCCAAAGTCCAGTGATTACACGCACTATCAAGTAAGCCAGGAGAAAGGCGGCACCGTCCACAGCCACAGCTGGGCCCCAGGAGGAGGAGCCAAATGCCGTGTGTGCTTTGTTGGCTCTGGGTGCATGTTCCTCACAGTTAAGGTCTGTGAAATGGGCTCACACATCAGAATTGCATGCTGGTCCCTGCTGGCCAGACTCTGACATTGCCACCCTTGCAACGAAGCCCAGGTTGGAGGCAGGAGGGACGTCCTGGGCGCAAGACAGGGTGTGCTTTTTGGAGCTGCGTCATCCTCACTTGGTGAGCTCAGAAGATGTTCTGCTGGATCTAACTTTGTGAAGTTTATAAACATCTGAACCAATTTTATTCTATGTATAGTTTTTATTTTTTGAAAGAAGTTTATGTGGCTTTAAAATTTTAAAATGTTTAAAAGAATGTTTCTGACAATTATGAAATTAAATTATAAGGTGTAAGAAAGCATTGAATATTTGTCTGGTGGTGTTTGTCCTTAGTGGTGCTAAAGATTATGTTGTCAGCTTATAGCCCAGACGTCTGTGATTTGATGGAATATGGTAAGTTGCATAGATGAGCATGAAGGTAGGATCTTTCCAACTGAATAACGCTATACAAATGGTCTGCTTTTATATCTGGAGGAAACCATGGTTCAAAAGGATATATGTACCCCAATGTTCATTGTAATGCTGTTGGCAATAGCCAAGACATGGACACCACCTAAATGTCCATCAACAGAGGGGTGGATAAGGAAGATGCATATATTATATATACAACAGAATATTACTCAGTTATAAAAGGAATAAAGTAATGCCATCTGCAGCAATATGAAAGAGATTATCATAATAAGTGAAGTAAGTCAGGTAGAAAAAAACAAATATCATATGATAATGCTTATATGCAGAATCTAAAAAATATTATATAAATGAACTTATTTACAAAACAGAAACAGACTCACAAATTTAGAAAACAAATTTATGGTTACCAAAGCGGAAAGGCTGGGGGAAGGGATAAATTGGGACTTTGGAATTGATATGTACACACTGCTATATTTAAAAACAGATAACTAACAAGGACCTACTACATAGCACGGGGAACTCTGCTCAATATTCTGTAATACCTAAATGGAAAAAAGAATTTGGAAAAGAATATTCATATATGTGTATGTATAACTGAATCACTATACTATACACCTGAAACTAACACAACATTGTAAATCAACTGTACTCCAAATGTAAAATAAAAATTAAAAAAAGAGGAACTGTCACCTTTACTAAGAACTGTTTGTAATGGTATGTAAGAACTTGCTTTTCCATAATTAAGTTTCAGGTATGTCTCTAGAGAAGATCTAATTCTGGTAGGAATATTTAAATGAGACACAAAATTACTGTATGTTATATACATACGTGCGTGTGTATGTGTGTGTATGTGTACAACTGACCCTTGAACTGCACAGGTTTGAACTACGCTGGTCCACTTTACACAAATTTTTTTCAGTGGTAAGTTCTATAATACAAAACAATCCACAGTTAGTTGAATACACACGTGGAACCATGGATGCTGCAGGCTGACTGTAAGTTATACAGAGATTTTCAAACGTCTGGAGGGTTAGGACCCCAAACCTTGCATTGTTCAAGGGTCAACTATATACATAATACATATTTTTCACTGATGTAGAAACTCTACCCAGCTAAACTGCCAGATACAACATGGTTGATCCCATGTTCTGCTGATACTCTTAATGAACAGAACAGATTTGATTTGGGTTGTGAGGGTTACAACATTATGATGATTACAACTGTAGTAGAATTGTTGACAATGAAAATAAGAAAATTTTGAACCCAACCCGCAAAATTATAAAGTTAACTGATTTAAAACTTTGTTTCACTATCTTGCAGAGATAGGCATTGAAATATCTAAGATTTTGTTTTTTAAATGACATCGATGTCAAAATGTTTCAAAGATATATTATGACAATATTTTTGTAAGAAATGAAAAAACATTCATTTCCTTCAGCTTGTATATTTACTAGTTTATGAAACAGTCATGTAGAGGTTTTTTTTGGTTAGTGGTTCAAACTTGGAATGAAAATATTCTCCTATTTCTCTTGAGCATCTTTATCAATGGTTAGCAAACTGCACGCCAGATGCAATTCACTACCTGGTTTTGTATGGCCTGTTAGCTACGAGTGATTTCCCATTTTTAAATGATTAAAAAAAAATAAAAGGAAGAATATTTTGTGCCATGTGAAAATTATCTGAAACAAATTTTTCTGTGTCCGTAAATTAAGCTGTATTGGAACATAATCTGACTGAATTTTTTACCATGACCTGTGGCTTCTTTGGGGAGATGGGGACGATACCACAACATCCACAAAGCCAAAAATATTTACTGCTTGGCCTTTTACAGGAAACAGCTTACTTACCCCTGATCTGAATGACTTTGATGAAAGCCTCCTGAGGTTGCAATGTGAATTATATCAAAATCATTCCGTGAGCCAGACCTTTCTCAACCGTTATGCAAAGAAAAACAGCTGTGGACAGAGAGACGTCACAGGCTGTCTCAGGGCGGGAGCAAGGGCTCCTGGCCTCCCCCAGGCCTTCCTAGTCTCCTGCCTCAGTGAGAACTGCGAGGATGCTGACGATCTCAGGGCTGCCAACTCACTCATCCCTTAAAGCAACCCTTGGGTCCAAAACCTTGAAAGAAAAAGCTGTATGTGACTAGCACAGCCACGGCTTTCCTGGTCTGCCTCCGTGACACTGTTTTAGGGCCTGCGAAACCCTGACGAGGGAAATCATCCTTGTGCTCGTGAGTGAGGGTCACTACAATCCTTGGCTGTGGTCCCTGCAGCAGGCGTTCTCAGGCTATTGTCAAGCACCTGGAGCAGGGGTGGGTCTATCTCATGGAATATCTGCTGACACGTGGGGCTGGAGGACTGGTACTGGAGGAGGGAAGCGTGTCCATCGACTGACAAACCAGCTCATTCCCTGCATCGCTGTGACAAAGCAGGCTCCGTGACAAACTCTAGACAGATGGCAAAATGACCCACAAGTCATGACTCCTGCCTGAGACAGCAGAGGCCTGAGGAAGGCCCACGTCTGCTGTGGGGTTGCCGTGGAGCCCACGCTGGAGGTGAGAAGACCCCTCCAGGGCCCCCCACCTGGGTGTTTGTCCTGATTAACAATGGTGCAGCCAGAGTGTCTCCTCCAGCGTGTGACCCGGGCCCGGGGCCACAGGAGGTTTGTGCATCCTGGCTGACTGACAACCTCCTCCCCTGACTCAGTGATCACAGAAATTAGGGAGGCCCTGCCATGCCCCAGGGGACAATAAGCCGAGACGGATGGTCTGGCCAGGGAGTGACACTGTCTCCGCTGGGCCATCCCTCCCCAGCTGTGCAGTCATTGAAGCTTCGGCACAGAGCGAGTGGCCTCCCGCAGGCAGCCAGGCACCAGGGACTCAGGCTCTCCTCCTCCACCCCTGCACCCGAGGCAGGAGAGACAAAGGGAGACACCCCGTGGGGTGGGATTATTGGCATCCCATTTCACACCGGCCCAGCGGGGGCCTGTGCTAAAGTTTCAGAGTCAACAGATGTACTTCTAATTATTTATTACAACTTCTCTTCATGAGAATCGGTTCTTGATGTGAGAATCCAGACTTCCACAGGCAAATCAGACCCGCGGTAGGAAGGGAGGCAGGCAGGCAAGCCAGGCACACCTGTCTCCGCTGTAACCCAGGCCTGGCCTGGAGGCAGGTGTGTTTTCAGGTGTAATTCGTAGAAAGTCACAGATGTCAGCGTAGAGCCGGGAGAAGGGCACCAGCTGCTGAAATGGCCTATATGGTGACTTGTGGGGTGAGTTGTATTCCCCCATATTCACATGTTGGAACTCTGACCCCTAGCTCCTCAGAACCTGACAGTGTTTGGAGACAGAGCTTTTAAAGAGGTGATTGGGGCTAAGAAGGCCATTAGGGTAAGCTCTGGTCTGATACGACTGGGGTTCAAGTAAGAAAAAAAAGTTAAGACAGAGACACACAGGACCGCTGTGTGATAAGATGGCTCAGGGATAAGATGGCCGTTGACAAGCCAACGCGAGAGACGTCAGGAGAATCTAACCTGACGACAGACGCCTCCATCTCAGACTTCTGGCCTCCAGACCGTGATATGATAAAAATGCTGCTGTTTGAGCCTCCTCGCCTGTGGCCCTTTGTCACGGCGGCCTCGGGGGATTAATACGGTCACCACAGGGGGCCTGGGAAAGGCTATCCTCTGCACAGGGGACAGACACATCGTGGTCACCATGGTCACCCTCCCGGCTAGTGACCCGCACCACAGACCCAAAGGGCAGGTTGAGAAGTGTCCCCAGCAGAGTCATTGTACCCACACCCCTGGGGTCAGACGTGTCTGGACTTCGAATTCCTCCAATTTTAGCAGTGTCACTGAACACACCTAGTGGGTCTGAGATGGCAGCTTAATCAAACACATTCACATTTCTGAAGTTAAACAGATAATGTGTCCATGGATTGATATCTTAATACAGGTACATATTTGAACTAAAGAGATAAATAAAGAATATGTATAATCTTGTGTTTCTTTTGCCACCATGTTTGCTCAGGTCAGATTGTGCCAACAGATGAATCTGTGCCGAATTGATAAATACGTCCTTGATTTGGGGAGATTTCAGAAACGTGCAGTGTTACAGACTAGTGTGGGAGCCCCGCCACACCCCCTGACTTTAACTTTTATGGAGGAAGAAATCAAGACTTGTGGCTCCCCTGGGCTTCTGTCTTCTCGTCTGGGTGTGTGTCTGTCCACACGAGCCATGGGGCACTCTGTCTGTCTGCCCACAGTTCCCTGCAGGGTGACGCATGCTCACTTGCACATCCCCCCACCCTTCATCCACCCATGCTCCCTTCCCCTCTTCACAGCGGTCAGCAGACATCATCTCCTAGGCTCACTTCTCTGACCCTCTTCACTCTCTTAATTTTAGAATTGGAAGTGATCTGAAACATTCAAGTCAAGCTGTTTCAGGTGACACTGCCTCACATTTTCCCCAAACCAGCCAGAGGGAACTGAGAGGCCAGCCCAGGGCAGTCTGACAGCTTCCAGTGTAGTGATTCCCACTCCAAACTATGAAGGAGAAAACCTAGCTCTGTCCGGTCCTAAGAGCAGCTGATGCGTATGAGGGGCCAACTAGTTATTTCTCACCTCATTGCAGTGTCAGAAACCGGGGCCCAGGGGACAAGGCAGAAAACTCAAGTGAAGTGACGGTTGTTTTCACACCAGCAACAGGACTGTACTGGGCTTGTCATGCAGATATATGTTCCTGGCATTTTGTGTTACTCGCCCATGTTTGAAATGAAAGAGCAAGACGTTGTTTGAAAGGCTGCCCAGAAACATCTTAGGATGATGAGGGTTATGTTCAGAAACTCCTAGTAGTAATGGTTTGCATACAAAGGGCCACAGATTCTCATGCCCATTTTATGCCCTCAACATTCATAACAGCACATTGACTCCTGAGTTAACCAAACTTTAAGAAATCTCAAAATATGTGATGTAAGAGATTTTTATTTCTCTGCTCTAGAAACTTCCAGATGGAGCTTGTTCAAACTTTCCATCTTTAAAAAAATTGCCTCTGGACTAAACTCCAAAACACAAGAGTTCAATCCAAAAAGGATAAAATTTTAGAAGATTTTGATCTGTGAATATGCTGGATTATAGCAAGAAATGAAATTTTCATGCTAGGAAAAATATATCTAAGAACAGTATGTAATTTTGAGAAATTTCACCAGAAAAAACCTTGATCACCTCCAGTTTTCTAAAAGCCACCCTTCTTTACCTCTACTTTCTTAATTCCTATGGAAGCCTCCTCTGTACGTGTGAGCATGTGCAGGAACCTCAGACTCTGGGGTTGCCAAACTGGCCAGCTCCTGCCTGGGTGCATGACGGGAACTGTAAACTGTCCTTCCGTAATCACTGCCTCTTCTCTTGAGCCTGAGCAGGGCTCACTGCTACCCGCATAAGGGACCACATGTCACAGCCTTCCTTGTGCCTAGGTATGGACCACTGGATGGAATTTGGGCATAAAGGACGTGAGCAGAGGTGGATGCAGTTTATCTCTAACAGAACATGCTGGTACTCTCCCCTCCATCCTTTGTGGATTGAGGATAATCCTGTAGGATCTCCAAAAAGGGCACGGGGTCCTTGGATGAACATGAAAAAGCATTTCCCATGATCTGGGCCGTGTGCTTTGGAGCACTTTTATTACCTTTAGATGCTCATGTGAGAAGTTACTTGTGGGTGTGAGTACTTGGGACACAACCCTCTTCCAGGGCCTTCATGGATAAGCTCTGCTTCCATTTCCTACTTGTCCTGACTAGGTCCTGTCTAAGGAGAAGGGCCTCATCCACATTGTGAAAAATGTCATGGGAAAATCTTGGGAGAAAAGACTCTGGAACTGACTGTGCTAGAACAAGAAGTCCTGATCTTGAGCAGAGGCCAGAACTTTAAGTCAGCTCCTGTCCCCTCACAGGTTCTCATGAATTTAGACATTGCCACTAAGGACCCAAACCACTCCTGTGCTGCTGAGAAACTTGTGCTTGATGCTGTCTTCACTGATAAGGGTAATTGCAGCCGACAAGAGTGGTCCTGCCACAAAGCTCAGGAATGAGTTCTCAGGCCATCCCTAGGCTTGATCCTCACCCTGTTGCTGTTCAGTCACTCAGTGGTGTCTGACACTGTGACCCATGGACTGCAGCACGCCAGGCTTCCCTGTCTTTCACCATCTCCCAGAGTTTGCGCAAACTCATGTCCATGGAGTTGGTATTGTCATCCCACATCTCATCCTCTGTCATCCCCTTCTCTTCCTGCCTTCAACCTTTCCCAGCATCAGGGGCTTTTCTGACCCTGACCCTACCCCCACGTCTAGTTCATATACAGGTATCCCGTGCATCATTCCCATCACTCCTTCCTTTCCTGGAGGCTTTCCTCTGCAGTGTTGACCAGAAGTAAACTTTCTATTCCACGGTGGGGCAGGTGGAGTGTACTCTGAAATGTTCAACTGTTTACTTGTTCCCTCATCAATAGTGATTTATCAAGGGCCTACTGTGTGCCAGACACTCTGCCTAACTAAGCAGTCCCAGCCCTACTCTCATGACACTCACATTTTAGGGGTGGAAGAAAGCAACCAAAGAAACTTTAAACAAATGACATTTCAGATAGTGATTAGTGCTCTGAATACATCAAAACAGGGTAATGTGAGTAAGAAAGAAGTGAGGGCTACTTTTGGAGGAATGGTCAGGGAAAGCCTCTTCTAAGGGCTGGGACCAGACCATGAGCCATGTAAGAGGGGAGCATGTACAAATGTCCTGGGACTTTGAGGGTGCTGGGGAGCTTCAGAAGCCCAGAGAAGAGCATGGGAGTTTCAGAGCAGACGGCAAGCCACCAGGTCAGAGCAGTGGGGGGGGGGGGGGGGGGTGCGGGAGGGGGGGATCAGATGGTACAGGGCCTTGTAGACTCTGATGTGGGATTTGTATTTGATTTTAAGTACAATATGAAGTCGCTGTGCAATATGAAAAACTGCCGTGGTGGATCAGATGATAAAGAATCTGCCTGGAATACAGGAGACCCGAGTTTGATCCCTGAGTCAGAAAGATATTCTGGAGAAGGGAATGGCAACCGACTCCGGTCTTCTTGCCTGGAGAATTTGATAGACAGAGGAGCCTGGTGGCTAGAGTCCATGGGGTCGCAAAGAGTCAGGCACAACTGAGGGACTAACACTTCCATGAATCCACTGGAGGATTTTAAACAGAAGAAGCACATGGTCTAATTTGCATATTAAAAAAATGGCCCAGCTGCTTATGAAGAACAGCTTTTAAGAGCCCAAAAATAGATATAGGAAGACCAGTTAGGAGGGTATGGCAGTAATCCTGGCAAGAGGTAATAACTATCATTAACCCCATTTCATGGAAGCCTAGAGAAGATGTAATTTATGCAAATGCATACAGCAGATAATAATAATTCTGTACTTTTATTTGCAAAACGATTTCAATTTGAAAAGCCTTCTTACCTCTATCAATTCATTTGAACTGCAGAACAACCCAGGAATGAATTATTATTCCCATTTCTTGGAGACTCCCAGAAGCTGGTACTTGACAAGAGATCCCAGAAGCGTCAAGCGCTGGAAGCCTCAGTGAAGCCTAGGCCTCCTGCTTACCAGCCTGTGCATCCTTTCCTCCCTTTTTCTTATAACAGCCCATCCCCCTAGTTATAAACAGCAGGCGCAGAAACCCAACCAACCATCCAAAGCCCCAGGGCCAGTCACCCTCGGGCAATCCAAAAGTCATTCAGATTGCGCTTTGCTGAGCCCACATGGGATGGTTCATTTGCTGAAAGATTAGGGAACAAAGGAGACAGGCATTTAAAATGTAGTTGGAAAAAATTGGACAGATGTTCCTAAATTATTAAAAATGCTTAGCAAATTGTAAGTGATATCCAATTACAAAACACTTCAGGAGGAACCCCGATTCTTTTCTTGTGGCAAGTGGACCCAAATTCAAACAAAGGCAGTTTCTTGAAATGGGTCTTTTTTTTTTTTCTGGTTGCACCAAATGTGGCATCTTAGTTCCCCTGATCAGGGATGGAAACTGTGCCCCCTGCAGTGGAAGGACAGAGTCCTAACCAGGACCACCAGGGAAGTCCGTAAACAGGTCTTGAGGGTACTAGGGGAGAATCACTAACCCACTAACTCCCTCAGCACCGTCTGAGGAATGTTCAACAGGTGAGGTCCCTTCCAAGGACCCTCAGCTGTCTTTCGCTGCAAAGAACAAAACACCCTGAAACTTAGTGGTCTGAAGGACTGCAACATTTTTATTCTCATCAAGAGTTTTGTGGTCCAGGAATTTGGACAGGCCAGGGCGGAGCTGGCTTGTCTCTGATTCATCTTGTCTGGGCCTCAGCTGAGAGGGGCTGGAATCCTCCAACAACCCACAAGGCAGGTGCTTGGCCTGGGGTAAACCATAGGCTGAGCTGGACTGGGCTTGTTGGTCAGAGCATATCCACGTGGTCCCTCTGTGAAGCGTGGGATCTTCACAGTGCCCAGAGCACCAAGAGCGAGGGTCCCAGAGGACAAATTATGGAAAGCACCAGGCCTTTTAAGACTGGCTTTGGAAATGCCACAGCATCACTTCCATCACAGCCAACTAAGCAAAGCATCACAAGCCCACTTACACTCAGAAGGTCATGGAACTCCTATCTTTCAGTAGAAAGAGCACAGTGCCCTTTTGTACTTCAAGCAGTAGATTATCACATATAAAGAATGAATGAGATTGAGAAATTAGATTTATGTCAATGTATTGGAATTTTTTCTTTATAATTAATAAATATGGGAAATAAAGCAATCTTATTATGTTGAAAGATTTGGAGCACAAAGTTTTGCTGCATTAAAACCAAAAGAATTATAGTGCATTGGACTCTGTAACAATTTGCTGTCACTGATTTGTGTGTGTGTGTGTGTGTGTGTGTGTGTGTGTGTGTGTGTGTGTGTAGGATTTGAACCCTGTCAGTAAATATGAATTAATAGTGAGTATGGTATGCATATGAACATCAATGGTATGAGGAATAAAGAAATGACTACAATTAAGATTGCCTGCTCAGGAAGGTTTTAATATAGACCTTTTTTTTCTGGAAGGCTCATTTCAGTCAGGTTTTAAAGCATGCAGGAAAAATACTTCAAATGAGTGCTGCTAATTATAAATGAATCAGCTCTTTTCACTAAAGCAAGCCCAGCAGGACTTACACTTGGAAATACTTAATGAGAATTAATAGAGCTATTATGTGTTTGAAATAAGAGAGATACTCCTTGGAAGGAAAGCTATGACAAACCTAGACAGTGTATTAAAAAGCAGAGACATGACTTTGCTGGCAAATGTCCATATAGTCAAAGCTATGGTTTTCCCAGCAGTCATGTACAGATGGGATGGCTGGACCATAGAGAAGGCCGAGCACCGAAGAACTGATGCTCTCCAATTATGCTGGAGAACATTCTTGAGAGTCCCTTGGACTTCAAGAGTGAACTCATTGGAAAAGATCCTGATGCTAGGAGGAGAAGGGGTAAACAGAGGGTGAGGTGTTTGGATGGTATCACTGACTCAACAGGCATGAGTTTGAGCAAACTCTGGAAGATAAACAAGGACAGGGAAGCCTGGTGTGCTGCAAATCATGGAGTCAAAAAGAGTCAGACATGACTTAGTGACTGAACAACAACAACAATAGAGAGGAAAAAAAGAAGTGCTAGTGTAAGAACCACCAGGAAGAAAGTAAGATTTTGTCTACTGATTCTCATAGTGGGCCCTAGAACCACTGTCCGCTCAATTCTCCAGTAGCAAGTACAGTATTGAGTTTTAAGCCAACTTTTTCACTCTCCTCTTTCACTTTCATCAAGAGGCTTTTTAGTTCTTCACTTTCTGCTGTAAGTGTGGTGCCATCTGCATATCTGAGGTTACTGATATTTCTCCCAGCAATCTTTGTTCCAGCTTGTGCTTCATCCAGCCCAGCATTTCTCATGATGTACTCTGCATATAAATTAATAATCAGGGTGACAATATACAGCCTTGACATACTCCTTTCTGTACAGAATCACTGCAGATTGTGACTGCAGTCATTAAATTAAAAGACACTTACTCCTTGGAAGAAAAGTTATGACCAACCTAGACAGCATTTTAAACAGAAGAGACATTACTTTGCCAACAAAGGTCCGTCTCATCAAAGCTATGGTTTCTCCAGTAGTCATGTATGGATGTGAGAGTTGGACTATAAAGAAAGTTGAATGCCAAGGAATTGATGCTTTTGAACTATGGTGTTGGAGAAGACTCTTTAGAGTTCCTTGGATTGCTAGGAGATCAAACCAGTCAATCCTAAAGGAAGTCAGTCCTGAATATTCATTAGAGGGACTTATATTGAAGCTCCAATACTTTGGCCACCTGATGCATAGAACTGACTCATTGGAGGAGACCTTGATGCTGGGAAAGACTGAAGGCAGGAGGAGAAGGGGACGACAGAGGATGAGATGGTTGAATGGCACCACTGTCTCAATGGGCATGAGTTTGAGCAATCTCTAGGAGTTGGTGATGGACAGGGAGGCCTGGTGTGCTGCAGTCTATAGGGTCACAAAGAGTTGGACTTGACTGAGCAACTGAACTGAACTGAACTGAACTGAAGTACAGTGTGGTTTCAAAGTGTGTGCCAAAGGACGAATAGGTTTTCTTCTCCCACAAGAGGATACAATGCACATGGAAGAAGAAAAATCTGGATTAATCTGAATTCCAATTAGTTTTAAAAATAGCCTTTTTGAGATTAATTCATGTACCATAAAATCTAACCATTCGAAAATGTACAGTTCAAGGTTGTTGTTATATTCAACAACATATAGAAGTTGTGCAACCATCAGCACAAACTAATTTTAGAATGTTTTCATTATCTCAAAAGAAATCCTGTACCCATTAACAGTCACCCCCCCAGTCCCTCTCCCCAATCTCAGTCCAAGGTAAGTATTCTATTTCTGTGTCTAGGTTTACCTCTCCTGGGCTCGTCTTATAAATGGACATAAAGCAATTCTTTGTGTCTGGTTTCTTTCACTTAGCATAATGTTTTCAAGATACATCCATATATCAGTTCTTTATTCATTTTACTGAGAAACAATATATTCCATTATATGGATATACTGCCTTTTGTTTATCCATTTATCAACTGACAGATGTTTGGGCTGTTTCCACTTTTTGGCTATGATAAATAACATTGCTATGAATGTTCGTGTACACGTGCTATGAATGTTCGTGTACACGTACAAGTGCCATGTGGACTTCATTTCTCTTGCATGTATACCTAAGAGTAGAAGGCTGAATCATGTGATTTAACATTTTGAGGATCTGTCAAAGTGTTTTCCAAAATGGCTGCGTGATTTTACACTCCCATTAAGCTCTGAATGAGGGTTTCAGTTTCTCCAATTGCCAATACTTGTTAGGGTTTGTTTTTTTACTGTAGTCATCCTAGTGGATGTAAGGTGGTATCTCACCAGGATTTTGATTTACATTTACCTGATGATCAATGATGGTGAACATGTCTTCATGTGATTTTTGGCTATTTGTATATCTTCTTTGGAGAAATGTATATTCAAATCCTTTGACAATTGTAATTGGGCTATTTGTCATTATTATATTCTTGAGTTGTAAGAGTTCTTCATAAATTTTGGATACAATCCCCTTATCAGATTAATTTGCTAATATTTCTCCCATTGTGTGGGTTGATTTTCTCCCTCTCTTGATAGTATCATTTGCAGCACAAAAGATCTTAATTTTGGTGAAGTCCAGTTTTTCTAATTCCTTTGTTGCTTGTCAGAGAAGGCAAGGCCACCCAACCCCAGTGTTCTTGCCTGGAGAATCCCAGGGACGGGGGAGCCTGGTGGGCTGCATCTATGGGGTCGCACAGAGTCCGACGCAACTGAAGCGACTTAGCAGCAACAGTTGTTGCTTGTGCTTTTGGTGTCGTATCTAAGAAGCCGTTGCCTAACCATAGGTTGCAAAAGTCCATTTTAGCTTCTTTCCAGAGTTTTGTGATTTTAGCTCTTACATTTATGTCCATGATCATTTTGAGTTAATTTTGGGGTATGGTGTGTGGTGGGAGTCCAACTTTATTATTTTATTTGTGGATACCCAGTTGTCCAACATTGTTTGTTGAGAAGTCTATTCTTTCCCTCAATTATCTTGGTACCCTTGCAGAAATTCAACTGATTATAAATGTAAGGGTTTATTTCTGGGCACACCATTCTTTTTGTATTGATATATATATATTTTCCTTATGCTATTACCATGCTGTCTTGATTACTAAAGCTCTACAGTAAATTTTGGAATCAGGAAATGTGAGGTCTCCAACTTTGGTTTTCTTTTTCTCCCCAAGATTGTTTTGGTTCTTCTAGGTCCCTAGCATTTCTATATAAACTTTTGGATGAACTTGTCAATTTTCACAAAAAGCTGGTGTAATTTTGATAAGGATTACGTTGAATCTGTGGATCAATTAGGAGAATTGTGACCTGCACAATGTTAAATCCTATTATCCACGAACCTAGGGAATCTTTCAATGTATTTAGGTCTTTAATTTATTTCAATGTTTTTGTAGTTTTCAGTATACAAGTCTTATATTTTTATTCCTAAGAATTTTATTATTTTTATTCTACTGTACATGAAATTATTTTCTAAATTTTATTTTTGGATTATTCATTGCAAGTGTATAGAAATACAATTGATATTTATTTTTCTATCCTGCAATGTTGTAGATATACAGCTTTAATCATTTATTCACTCTGACAGTTTTCTTATGGATTCTCTAAGACCTTCTACATAAGAGGTGGTGTCAACTGCAAATATAGTTTTACTTTGTATCTGATCTGGATGTGCTTTATTTCTTTTTTCTTGCCTTACTGTCTTGGTTGAAACCTTCTATCTAGTGTTGAATAGATGTGCAAGAGTGAACACCCTAGTTTGTTCCTAATGCTAGGGGAAAAGCATTCAGTCTTTAAATATAATACTGCTGTTCAGTCTCTACATTGAGTTTGACTCTCTGCAACCCCATGAACTGTAGTGCACCAATTTCCTCTGTCTTCCAGTATCTCCCAGAGCTTGATCAAATTCATGTCCATTGATTGAATTATGCTATTTAACCATCTCATTCTCTGCCACCCTCCTTTTGCCTTCAGTCTTTCCCAGCATCAGGTTCTTTTCCAATGAGTCCCCTCTTCACATCAGGGTGTCCAAAGTATTGGAGATTCGGCATCAAACCTTCCAATGAATATTCAGGGTTGACTTCCTTTAGGATTGACTGGTTTGATCTCCTTGCAGTCCAAGGGACTCTCAAGAGTCTTCTCCAACACCACAGTTCAAAAGCATCAATTCTCAGTACTCAGCCTTCTTTATGGTTCAACTCTCACATCCATACATGACTACTGGAAAAATTATAGCGTTGACTATATGGACTTTTGTTGGCAAAATGATGTCTCTGCTTTTTAAAATGCTGTCTAAGTTGGTCATTACTTTTCTGCCAAGGAGCAAGCATCTTTTAATTTCATGGCTGCAGTCACCATCCACAGTAATTTTGGAGCCCAAGAAAATAAAATCTGTCACCATTTCCACTTTTTTCCCTTCCATTTGCCATGAAATGATGGGACTGAATGCCATGATCTTCGCTTTTGAATGTGAATTTCAAGCCAGCTTTTTCACTCTCTTCTTTCACTCTCATTGAGAGGCTCTTTTATTCCTCTTCACTTTCTGTCATTAGAGTGGTATCATCTGCATAGCTGAGGTTGTTGATATTTCTCCCAGAAATCTTGATTCCATCTTGTGACTCATCTAGCCTGGCATTTCACATGATGTACTCTGCAAATAAGTTAAATAAGTGGTAACAATATACAGCCTTGATGTACTCCTTTCCCAATTTTGAACTAGTCTGTGGTTCTATGTCCAGTTCTAACTGTTTCTTCTTGACTCACATACAGTTTTCTCATAAGACAGATAAGGTGGTCTGGTACTCCCATCTCTCTAAGAATTTTCCACAGTTAATTATGATCCACACAGTCAAAGGCTTTAGAATAGTCAATGAAGCAGAAGTAGATGTTTTTCTAGAAATCCCTTGCTTTCTCCATGATCCAACAAATGTTGGCTATTTGATCTTTGGTTCCACTGCCTTTTCTAAACCCAGCTTGTCCATCTGGAAGTTCTCAATTCATTTACTGCTGAAGCCTGGCTTGAAGGACTTTTTGAGCATTACCTTGCTAGCATGTGAAATGAGCACAGCTGTACAGTAGTTTGGGCATTCTTTGGGATTGCCCTTCTTTGGGATTGGAATGAAAACTGACCTTTTCCAGTCCTGTGGCCACTGCTGAATTTTCCAAATTTGCTGACATATTGAGTGCAACACTTTAACAGCATCATCTTTTAGAATTTTAAACAGCTCAACTGGAATTCTGTCACCCCCACTAGCTTTGCTCATAGTAATGCTTCCTAAGGCCCACTTGACGTCACACATCAGGATGTCCCTCTCCAGGTGAGTGATGACACCATTGTGGCTATCTGGGTCATTAAGACCTTTTTTGTTTTGTGTTCTTGCTGCCTATTCTTAATCTCTTCTGCTTCTATTAGGATTTTACCATTTCTGATCTACATCATGCCTATCCTTGCATGAAATGTTCCCTTGATAAATCCACTTTTCTTGATGAGATCTCCAGTCTCTCACATTCCGCTGTTTTCCTCTATTTCTTTGCATTGTTCATTTAAGAAGGCCTTCTTATGTCTCCTTATTCTCTGAAACTCTGCATTCAGTTGGATATATCTTTCCCTTTCTCCCTTGTCTCTTGCTTCTCTTCTTTCCCCAGCTATTTATAAAACCTCCTCAGACACCCAATTTGCCTTATTGCGTTTCTTTTGGATGGCTCTGGTCACTGCCTCCTGTACAATGTCACATACTTTCATCCATAGTCTTTCAGGCACTTTGTCTACCAGATCTAATCCCTTGAATCTATTCATCACCTCCACTGTATAATCATAAGAAATTTTATTTAAGAGTGGTTTTCCCTACTTTCTTCAATTTAAGCCTGAATTTTGCAATAAAGAGCTGATGATCTGAGCCACAGTCAGCTCCTGGTCTTGTTTTTGCTGACTGTATAGAGTCTTCTTCATCTTTGGCTGCAAAGAACATAATCAATCTAATTTCAGTATTGACCATCTGGTGATGTCCACATGTGGAGTCTTCTTTTGGGTTGTTGGAAAATGATGTTTGCTATGACCAGTGTGTTCTCTTGACAAAACTCTGTTGGCCTTTGCTTTGTTTCATTTTGTACTCCAAAGTCAAACTTTTCTGTTACTACAGGTATCTCCTGACTTCCTACTTTTGCATTCCAATTCCCTATGATGAAAAGGGTATCTTTTTTGGTGTTAGTTGTAGAAGGTGTTGTAGAATTGGTCAGCTTCAGTTTCTTTGGGATCAGTGGTTGGAGCATAGACTTGGATTGCTGTGATGTTGAATGGTTTGCTTTGGAAAGTAACCAAGATCTTTCTGTCATTTTTGAGGTTGCACACAAGTACTACATTTTGGATTCTTTTGTTGACTATGAGGGCTACTCCATTTCTTCTAAGGGATATTTATTAAATTCTCCCATCCCTGTCTATTTTAGTTCACTGATTCCTAAGATGTTGATATTTAATCTTTCCATCTCCTGCTTGACTATGTCCAATTTACTTTGATTCAATGAACTAACTAGCCCCAATACTTTGGCCACCTGAAGCAAAGAACTGACTCATTGGAAAAGACCCTGATGCTGGGAAAGATTGAAGGCAGGAAGAAAAGGGGGCGACAAAGGATGAGATGGTTGGATAGCATCACCGACTCTATGGTCATGAGTCTGAGCAAACTCTGGGAGTTGATGATAGACAGGGAGGCCTGGCATGCTGCAGTCCATGGGGTCACAAAGAGTCAAACACAATTGAGTGACTGAACAGAACTGATGGAACTAACATTCCAGGTTCCTATGCAATATACTTCTTTACAGCATTGGACTTTACTTTCACCACCAGATACATCCATGGCTGAATGTTGTTCCTGTTTAAGCCCAGCCACTTCATTGTTATTGGAGGTATTGGTAATGTCCTCTGCTCTTCCCCAGTAGCAACTGGACACCCCCAGACCTGGGAGGCTCACCTTCCAGCGTCACATCTTTTTGTCTTTTCATAATGTCCATGTGGTTCTCCAGACAAGAATATTGGAGTGGTTTGCCATTTCCTTCTCCAAAATATATTAGCTGTGGAATTTTCAGAGATGTTCTTTCATATGTTAAAGAGGTTTCCTTCTTTTCTTAGTATGTGGAGTGTCATTATCATAAGAAGATGTTGGATTGTGTCAAATATTTTCTACATCTATTGAGGTAACCATAGGTCAAAATCTTGTCATTTATTTTATTAATAAGGTGTATTATACTGATTGGTTTTTAGATATTATACTAAATTTGCATTTTTAAAACAAATCCCACTTGTTCTTGATGCATAATCCTATATATATGCTGGATTCAGTTTGTTAGTGTTTTGTTAAGGATTTTCATGTCTATATTCATGAAGAATGTAATTGTGTTGTTTTCTTGTAATCCATCTGTGTGGCTCTGACATCAAGGTAATACTAGTTTTATAAAACAAATTGGGATGTATTCTCTCCTCTTATTTTGGGGGGAAGTTTATGAAGAATTGGTATTAATTGTTCTTTAAATATTTGATAGAGTTCACCAGTTGAAGCTATCTGGCCATGGGCTTTTCTCTGTGGAAAGTTTAAAAATTACTAATTCAGTCTGTCTTCTTGTTTTTTGAGTCTAGTCATATTTACCATTTCTTTTTGAGTCAGTATATTTTCTGTTAACTGTTTATCTTATTTGTTATTAAATATATTAGCATATAGTTGTACATTGTTGGAGAAGGAAATGGCAACCCACTCAGTACTCTTGCCTGGAAAATTCCATGGACAGAGGAGTCTGGTAGGCTACAGTCCATAGGGTTGCAAAGATTCAGACACGACTGAGCAACTTCACTCTCTTTTCTTTGTACATTGTATTTCTTGTACTTATTTTTTACTTCTATAAAGTCAGTAGTAATATTCCCTCATTCATTCTTGATTTTAATAATTTGATACTTTTTGCTACTTTTCTTGGTTAGTTGAAATAAGTTTTATTAATTTTGTTCTTCTTTTCCAATTTTTGGTTTGAAAAAGTTTGATATCAATATTAAAATACTGATATTATCTTGGTTTTCTATTGTCTGTTTCATTTATTTCCACTCTAACCTTTATTATTTACTTCTTTCTCTTGTTGTTTGAGTTTGCTCTCCATTTACTAGTTTCTTAAGTTATAAGATTAAGCTAGTTATTTGAAATCCTTTTTCACTATAGATGTTTAAAGCTGTAAACTTCATTCTAAATACTGCTTTAGCTATATTTCATTAGTGTTGGTATATTGTGGTTTTATTTTCAGTAATCTCAAAATATTTTTAATTGATCTTGTGTATTCTACTTTGATCCATTGGTTATTTAAGGATGTGTTGTTTATTGCACATATTTGTGAATTTCTTAAATGTTCTTCTGTTATTGAGGAACTGTGTGCATGCACTCTAAGTCACCTCAGTTGTGTCCAGCTCTTTGTGACCCTAGGGACTGTGGTCTGCCAGGCTCCTCTGTGCATGGGATTCTCCAAACAAGAATACCAGAGTGGGTTGCCATGCCCTCCTCCATGGGATCTTCCCAACCCAGGGATTGAGCCCACATTTCTTACGTCTCCTGAATTTGCAGACGTATTCTTTACCACTAGTGCCACCTCGGAAGCCCTATTAAAGAACTACTTTAGTTCTATGTGGTTGGAGACAATACTTTGTAAAACTTCAATCCCTTTAAATTTATTTAGGCTTGTTTTATGGCCTAGTATATGGTCTATTCTGGAGAATCTTCCATACGTAACTGAGAATTTACATCCTGCTGTTATATGGAGTGTACAATAGATGTCTGTTAGGTCTAGTTAGTTTATACTGTTGTTCAAATCTTCTATTTTCTTGTGGACTTTCTGCTTAGTTAGTCTATTCACATTGGAAGTGGAGTATTGATGTCTCCAGTTATTATTTTTTAATTGTTTATGTCTCCCTTTTGGGCTCCCTAGGTGGCTCAGTGGTAAAGAATCTTCCTGCCAATGCAAGAGACAGTGGAGATGTGGACTCAATCCCTGGGTTAGGAAGATCCCCTTGAGAAGGAAATGGCAACCCACTCCAATATTCTTGCCAGAAAAATCCCATAGACAGAGGATCCCTGTCCCTCAGACATGACTGAGGGACACACACACACACACACAACCTGTGTGTTATTATCTAGTTAGCTATGCCTCCCTTTTATTTTCAGTTTTTGCTTCATGTATTTGGGGGGATTTTGTTACTAGGTACATTTATGTATATAATCATATATCTTTCAGATAAGTGGACACTTTTATCATTATAAGATATCTTCCCTTGTCACTAGCAATAATTTTTAATCTAAAGTGTATTTTGCCTGGTACTTGTATAACCACCTCAGTTCTCTTTTACTTAGTGTTTGCATGCTGTGTACATTTCCACCATTATACTCTTAAGCTATCTGTGTGTTTAGATATAAAAGTGCCTCTTATAGAGTACATAGAGTTTAATAATTTTTTATTCCATTCTGTTAATTTCAGCTTTTGATTTAAATGTTTATTCCATTTATATTATTGTCATTGCTAATGTCAGAATTTGCATCTGCCATTTTGCCATTTGTCTTCTATATATTTTCTGCCTTTGTTTCTCTATTCCATCATTAACTTCCTTTATGTTATTTTCTAGATATCATTTTAATTCTGTCATACATTCCTTCACTATATGGTTTTTAGTTAATTCTCAGTGGTTGTCATTGGGACTACAATTACAAGTCAATTTGGACTGACACTAGCTTACTTGCATTAATAGACTTTGCTCCAATATGGCTCCAACCCTTCTCTCTCCTTTATTGTTTATTATCATAGGAGTTATATCTTTATATATTATAAATCCCTCAATATATTTATGACTATTGATTTAGAAATTGTTCTAAAAATCAAGGAGAAGAAAAAAAGCATCTTGAGGGCAGCAAGAAAAAAAGGAGGAGAAGAAACGAGGTATAAAATGCATTTATTCTGTCTTTTATAAGTATATAGTTACCTTTTCCAGTGCAATTATTTCTCCATATGGATTCAAGCATAGGGCCTTTTCATTTTAGCCTGCAGGACTTCTTTTAGTACTTCTCATAGGGCTATTCTGAGTGAAGAGTTTTCTTAGTTTTGGTTATTTGGGAACATTTTCATTTTTTCTTTATTTTTGAAAGATAGGTTTATTGGATATAGAGTTCTTGGTTGACTACATTTTTCTTTTAACATTTTCAATATGCTGTCCCACTGTTTTCTGGCCTCAGTGATGTTTAGTGGGGAATCAGCTATTGATCTTATTGAAGTGACCTTTTTGTATGTGATGACACATTTTTTCTTGCTGCCCTCAAGATGCTGTTGGCTTTCTACAGTTTGACTATGATGTATCTAGGTATAAATCTCCTTAAGTTTATCCCACTTGAAATTTCCTGAGTTTCTTGGATATGTATATTAATGTTTGTCATAGAATTGGGGTCATTTTAAGTCATTATTGGTCTTCCCTGAGAGCTCAATTGGTAAAGAATCTGCCTGCAATGCAGGAGACCCTGGTTTGATTCCTGGGTCAGGAAAATTTGTTGGAGAAGGGATAGGCTACCCGCTCCAGTGTTCCTGGGTTTCCCTTGTGGCTCAGCTGGTAAAGAATCTAGCTGCAATGTGGGAGACCTGGGTTCGATCCTTGCATCAGGAAGATCCCCTGGAGAAGGGAAAGGCTACCCATTCTAGTATTGTGGCCTGAAGAATTCCGTGGAATGTATAGTCCATGCGGTCGCAAAGAGTCAGACATGACTGACTGACTTTCACTTTCACTTTTTATTTCTTCAGATATTCTTTCTGCCCTTTTCCCTTTCTCTTCTTCTTTTGTGACTCCCTCTAGGAATATATCAGCGTGATTGATAATGTTCCACAGGTCTCTGAGGGTCTGTTTCTTTTTCTGCATCCTTTTTTCTTTCTGTTCCTTAAACTGGGTTGTCTCTATTGACTTATCTTCAATTCATTGATTCTTTCTTCTAATAGCTCAAATTTCCAATTTTAATAAAGTTTTCATTTTACTTATTATACTTTTAAACTCCAGTATTTTATTTGGTTCTTTTTAGTAATTTATATCTTTTTATTGATATTTTCTATTTGTTGAGACATCATTTTCATAAATTCCTTGAGTTCTTTGAACGTATTTATAGTAGAAAATTTAAAGTGTTTGCCTAGTAAGTGCCATATCTGGGCCTCTTCAAGGCCTATTTTCCAGTGTATGAGCCAGAAATTTCTATTTCTTTTCCTGTATCACAGAGTTTTTGTTGAAAATGGAATATTTTTGATACTATAACATGGGACTTTCAAAATGAGACACACATACCACCACTCCTGCCCTACCCCCATGATTTGTTGTTGCTGGTTTGTTGTTTGTATTTGTTCATTTGATGGTTGGTTAGTTTGTTTAATGGCTTTCCTGGACTAATTCTGTAAAGTATGTTTTCCCTGTTGTGCAGTCACTGAAGTTTCTGCTCAGTTAGCTTGGTAGTCACCTAGTGATTGCCCAGAGTTTTCCTTAAATGCCTTGAACTAATAAGTCTTCTCCCCTTTTCAGGGGGCTCTCTGTGTGTGGTTTACAGCTCTGCTTTAGTATTTACTTCCTGCTTGTGCTGAACCTCAGGGTCAACCTGACTTGAGTGATTAGGACTTTCTCAGGTCTGCACAGGCACCCAGGCTTCCTAACCCCCAGAAATAATTCAGAGCCCCCCTGGGGGTATCTTAGTACCCAGATATTCCTTTTATATTTTTGCCCAGACTCTTGATTCTCTCAACTGGTATTGTAGCTGATAGTTCTTGTCAAATTTTCAGGGACAGAGCTTTTCTTGCAGAGTGAGTTCTGACTCAGGCCAAATATTAACAATGGGGCTTCCCTGGTAGCTCAAGGGTAAAGAATCTGCCTGCAATGCAGGAGACACAGGAGACTAAGGTTCAATCCCTGGGTTGGGAAGATGCTCTGGAGGAGGACATGGCAACCCACTCCAGTATTCTTGCCTGGGAAATCTCAAGGACAGAGGAGCCTAGTGGGCTACAGTCTGTGGGGTCACAAATAGTCAAACATGACTGAGCAAGCACGCAAGCCCACATACAGGGGACTTTTCCAGAAATCTTCAAGGCAAGTAGATAATGGCAATGCTCTGGAGAAGAGACATTTTGAGGAACCCCAAACCCAGCTTGGTTCCTCTGCTGGCTACAAGGTTGGTGGGTTTCAAAACCACTGGGATTGTCAGGCTGCTAGTTATCAAGGCTGACGTGGAACTGGACAGGGTGGGAGGGGAGTTCAAATGCCACAACCCTGTTGCTTTTACCTTCAGCAATGTATCTTGAATAAATTCTCCTTTGAATTGTTGCAAGCCTTTCGCTAGTTTACAGAATCTGAAAGTTTATTTCCCATTGTTTTTGTGGAGGTTCTTACTATGCTGTCTGTAAATCCTGCCCCACTTCTATTTATCTTATTTGACAGAAGCCGCTGTATTCGACTGTACTAGAAAGCCCTATCTAGATGTATTTCTCCCCCAAAAGGTATTTTGGAAAAATAGCTGACCAATTAGGTCTTTCAGTTTAATTCAGTTCAGTCGCTCAGTCATACCCGACTCTTTGTGACCCCATGGACTGCAGCATACGAGGCTTCCCTGTCCATCACCAACTCCTGGTGAGGTATTTGATGAAAAATAGTCTATAGTCAAATAAATTCAGAACTATCTTTTGCTTTCATTCTTGGAGAGCCCCAATGCATGCCAGCATTTTTAAGGTCCTGAGAAGTACTGCTCTATGAAACCTGCTTAATTTTGTTTACAAAGGATTTTCTTTTCTCTCTTTTTTTTTTACCAGCTGAAGAAGCCTTTTTTTATTACTTTTATGTACAGAAAACTCAATAGTGTACACTCAGTCCAGTTTGGTGGCCAGTTCTTTGGCCTCAGCCTTTTTCAGCTTGGCGATGCGAGCCACTGACTTCGGCCCCAGGACATTGCCTCCCCAGTGACGATGGATCTCATCGTATCTGTCATTGTAATTGGTTCTGATGGCTTCCACCAGCTTAGCCAGGGCACTCTTGTCCTCCGAGTTGACTTGTGTGAAGGCTACGGTGGTGCATGTCTTCCTGTGGACCAGGCGCCCCAGCCGGGCCTTGCCCTTGATGATGCAGTAGGGAACCCCCATCTTGCGGCACAGGGCAGGCAGGAAGACCACGAGCTCGATGGGATCCACATCATGAGCGATCACCACCAGCTGAGCATTCTTGTTCTCCACCAGGGTGGTGACAGTGTTGACCCCTGCTCTAAGGACAGGTAGCCTCTTGGTAGGGACATCGCCTTTGCTGGTGGCTTTCTTCTTGCTCCTTCTCCTGCTTTGTCTCTGGTCTGTACTTGTGGGCCAGCTTAAGCAGTTGAGTAGCTGTTTGTCGGTCCAAGGCCTGGGTGAATTGGTTAATTGCAGGAGGCACTTTCAGCCGCTTATAGAGAATAGCCCTTTGCCGCTGCAGCCGGGTGTGACAGGGCCATTTGACAAAGCGGGTGAGGTCCCTCTTGAGTTGGATATCCTGTCCAATGCCAAAATTCTTGGGCCTCTTCTTGAACAGGGGGTTGACCACCTTCTTGGCCTCCTGCTTCTTCACCACAGCCGGGGCTGGGGCCACCTTCTTCCCCTTGGCCTTCTTTCCCTTTGGCATCTTGAAGGGCTGGCGTAGAGCTACAAAGGGTTTTCTAAACACATTTCCCTGCATAACTCCTTTGTTTTTCATTTAACACTTCTAAGTGCTCCTCAGAATACACCAAGCATGTGTGTGCTAAGTCACTTCAGTCATGTCTGAACCAATCTTAAATGTGAATTCCAAACTTAGTTTCTGGCACTACTTTTTGGAACTAATGTAGTTGGCTGTCTGATGAGAGTGTCCAAGTACTCACAAAATACAATGGGGGCACTTTGGGCCTTAATTTCTGCTTTTTAATACTTTGTCTGGTTTCTATCTTTTTCTGGGTCTGGGGATGTGGGTTCAGTTCATCACGGATACTCATCACATTTCAATTCATCACAAATATACTGAATAATCTAAGAAAATTATTTTATCTATTTGTGACTTTCCTTCCTTCCACCTGAGAAAAGGCATGTGAACTAGTCTCTTTTAAAAAGAAAGTGTATAGAGATTTGTGGAGGAACAAATGGGTTTCATTCTCTATGAACTTTGTAACCTATAATGGATTCTTAGAGACCGGCAGGGGAGTGCAAAATCCGTTCTATGTAGCTACACACACAGAGACACACTTGGCCATGCACATACACACACACGTATGCACATGCATGCACAGAACTCTCTGGCAGGTGTGCTGAAGCCTGGTGGGTATGGGGTGGCAGGTCTCCCCTACAGAGTTTGTCTGTTCCCAAAGAAGCCTCATCCCTTTATCACAGGAGGTCGTGCAAAGCTATTCTTTTCTGTGAGTGCTGAGGCCCTGGGTAGGTCTGGCAAGTCCTGCCCAGGAGGCTTGGGCATCTTCACTGGAGAGGGTAAAGTGCTCTATGTTCTCTTCCTGGGACTGAAGAATCAGGAAATTGGTACCAGTCCTGCCTTTGTCAATATTCTAGGAAAGCTGCTTCCCTTACCTGTGTCTTCTTAACAGTAAAACAGACAATAAACAAAATGATTTGTACAAACATTTCCAGCTCTGGAGTTCTCTGAATTTATGATAGACAATGTCTTTACAGAACAGGGAGTCCTGGTGCTCTGCGTGGCCGTGGTCCCATGGAGGGCCTCCTCCCCTACCTCTTGGCAGGCCTGTCTGGGCTGGGTCTCTGGAAAATGGCCTCTCTCCTGGTTTCTGTCAGCATAGCTGTTGCGGACTTCCTGCCATGTGGCCCATAAACTCGGTGCTGGAGCCAAATGTGGAGAGAAGGCAGGGAAGGAGCTGACAGACAGGCCTGCCAAGTCCCACTCCTTCCTCAGCTACAGGAGGGGACGAAGTGCAGGAAGCCCCTGGTCCACCACCCCCCACCAGTGTGCAGTGTGGGAACTCCTGATCAATCAGTTTCCCTACGTCACCAGCACCTTCGTTTCCATTTTTATGGGAAGCCTGGGCCCGCAGGGCGATTGTAATGTACACAGGGCATCAGCCAGCCCCTTCCCCCAGCCCAGAACGTACATCAAAGCGGTGGGCCCCGTGTGGCCTCCTGAGGATGTCCCGTGGGGCAGCCTGGGTCAGAGCAGAGGGCTGTTCATGCAGAGGCATCCACCATTTACAACTCTCATTAGATACCTTTACAGTCGCCATAAGTTGATTAGAAACATGCACACTCACGCAGAGAAAACAAAATACTGAAAGCTTTGCTTATTTTGCAGATGTAGTGGAGTAAGACCGCAGTGTGACTGCTGATCACAAGAGTGTCCAGCGCCTCTTTCCAAAGGGACAGCTGGGCCCCCAGGCCTGTGCAAAGACCCAGCTCCCCACGGGGGCTCCTGGACCACCCCCCCCAAGCTTCTCCATGGATACCTGAGGCTGCCTGCCCGGACTGGCTGAGCTGGAGTGCATGGGACAACCTGGGTGGCCCTTCTGGCCTGAGGTTGTCAGGTCAGTGGGAGGCCTGGGGTCGGGGTGGGGGGCTGGGAGGGCACAGGCCGTTACAGACCGTCACTGCAGGCCAGGAGGCTCACTGGTCAGGACTGCTCAGAAAGTCCTCTCGCAAGAGCTTCCAACCCACCTGAGCCACTTTCTCAGCGCCCCGGATGCTGAAGGGCCCCCAGTTCACCCGTCCAGGAGCCCACCTTCCGACCTCAGAGCAGGGCTTTCTCAGGTTGTCCTCTCTCTGCTCCCAGCTCTCGGGGGTCCTGCCAGCTCCCCACTCCAGAAGTGCAGGACCAGTGCATCCTTGCCACCGGCGCCTGCCCTGCAGCCCCTTCTGCCTCCTCTCTTCCTGCCCAGCCTGTTCTCCCCCAAACAGCAGAAGCCAGGTTTGGAAAGTGTTAAGTCAGGCTCTCCTGCCTGAAATCCTCTATGGACTTCCTATTGCGCTCATAAAATCTAAGTCTCTCCACAGCAAAAGGTCCTTCCAACCCCAGTCCTCCCCCTGACCCCAACCCTTCCCACTCTACTCTTCATCTGAATCCTTCTTTCTACCCACAGGGCCCTTCTAGTCACGACCCTGGCCCCTCCCAGGAAGTTTGAACTTGCTCTTTGCCTGGACCACTCAACCCCCATGTCCTTATAACCCCCCTAGGGATGGTTCCTTGCCACCCCTAAACGGACCACCCTCCTTCCCAGTGTATTATTGGCAGGCATCACTACACAAAATTTAAGTGATCATTCTCACGATATTTGTTTGCTTTTAATTCAGGTTCCCTATGAGAGTGAAAGCTCCCAGTTCTGTCTTGTTGGCTCAGGGCCTAGTAGGTTGTTGGGCACAGAGGAGACGTTTACTGAAAGAATGAAGAGGCTGAGTGGGACCAGCTTCGCTGCCAGCCCGCTCACCTTGAAGGAGTTCCCGCCATTGGAAACAGGCCTGCAGCCATCACTGCAGCCAGAGGCTGGAAGACTGCTCCTGCTGGGGCAAGCCTTCAGCAGAGACCCATTAGCTCTCCCACAGGGATACACACACCCACCCACCGGGGAGGCTCGATCTGCAAGGACCAGGAGGTGATGAGCGGCTGTGAGCCCCAGCCTGCTCTACCTTCCATTTCTAAGCCCCAGACTGTGCTACCTCCCTTTCCCCGTCGCTCCCCACCCCTACTTATGAGTGTCTGTGAGCAAAGCAAAAGAAGAAACAAGTTGAAAGGTAGCCCAGTAATTTGATTTTCTTCCTTTTGGCTTCCTCTATTCTCTAATAATTTTATAATTACTACATATTTCCTTCACAATTTTTAAGAAAAGGAAAACATAATCATTATTTTAAAACACCACTCCAGTAGAGTAACACCATCAGAAAAGGAGAGAGAGAAGGGTAGTAATAATAGTTTACCTTTAAACTGCTCTGGAAGTAGATGCAGCCCCATGCATCCACTCCTTCCCCCGATCCCAGCTCAGAGTCGGCAGGCTGCCCACCACCACTCATCCAGGGATGTCTCTGCTCCATCAGGAAAGACGCTGTACCTCACACAGCCTACAATGTGTACTGTCTGGCCCTTTGCAGGAGGTTTGCCACCTCCTGTCCTAGAAAGTCCCTTGCTCCCTGCACTTCCCGGAGGTCCCTGCATGATACAGGGCCATCACCTGCGCTGCTTCTGAGACCTCTGGCCCTGTTTGGTGAGTCATCTGTCTGTCTGCTGTTGGTCACAGTCTAGATTCATCTCTGTGTTATACAGGGCCTGGCATGTTTTGGAATTTTGGTTAGTCCATATTATTATTAATAATATATCATTATTTCAGTCCTGCTTAAGTGAGGAAGTCTCAGCTGTTATCCCAAGTCAGGTGTAGCTGAAAAGGTGGGTGTCCACTGAGCTGAGTCCTCACTGGAAGCTCACAGCCACCTCCTCCTTAGCAGGGCAACAGGGACCCCTGCCTCTGAAAGCTCTCAGCCCAGCAGGTCAGCTCTAGGCCGCCGACCCCAGCACCTACTCAAGGACACCACAGGGAGGCCTCTGCAAAGCCAGGGGTGCCACCAGGAAGGGGGTAGCGAACTCTCGCCAGGCAGGATGAGTGGGATGGAGTGGTGGTCTGAATTAAGCAGGTCTGCCATGCAGATTCTTTTCTTAAGAAATGCCATTTTGTTCCATGCATCTGAAGGCAACTGAACTCAGGTTGATGAAGCATTTCTAAGCCAACACCACGTGGAGCACATAATGAAGTGCCAATTGACTTGTAATTTACAGCAAACACCATTGACACAAAACAGGCAGCCTGGGCCAAGGAAATTTAGTCTGCCCCAAGCTTGTGTCTACTATGAATTAGCTTTTTAGCACTCTTCTCATAAGTGACACAAAGGCAAATAGCAGCTGAGCAGAACTCCCAGCTGGACCAAGTGACTCCAAAAGAGGAACCTGATTGCAGCAGCAGGGCAATAATTCATGTGCCGTGTGAAGGTGTGTCTGTCTCTGCTAGGCGGGCCTCCAGAAACTGGGTGTGCATGTGTGCAAGCATGTGGAAGCCCACATACCTGTGTGTGGAAGGGTATTCTCTGTGAAGAGGAAGAGCACTGGGGGTGATGAAGCTCCTTTACTGCATCCCACGCTCTCTGTGCCAGAAACACCTGTTAAACACAAGGCCTCAGTGCTGGGAGTGGGGAGGAGTTGAGAACAAAATAGACAAGCCTTCCTTAGCGCAGCCAAGGGTGTAGATTATCTTTAGAATATTTTCCAGAGAACTGACAGTCCTTCCAGAGCAGTGACTTGAGGCAAATTAGCTCATCTGGTGGCTACTCTGTGGAGACACCAGGGGATCTCAGCGCTGGAGTTTAATTAGAGAACCACAGGCAACCAGGTCAGCTGGGGGCCAAGGGGACCCTGACTAATGGCTTTAATGACTGTGCTCATTAAAACCCTGGAAGGAGCTGCAAGCTCCTCTGTCCCTGCCGTGAGCAGGCTGCATCTGACATTTTCTCCAGAACCCTGACCTGCGGATGCTGTCTGTATTTCCCCAGGGCTGTGGAGGAATTGTGGAAGTCCCTCAAATGCAGAGTGGACTGTATCTGGGGACAAGTTCTTTAAAAGGTAATTAAGTTAAACAAGGCCATTAGGATGAGCCCTAATCCAATCTGAGTGGTGTCCTTATAAGAAGAGGAGATTAGAACACAGACACACACAGAGGCAGGACCATGTGAGGACACAGGGAGGTGACAGCCATCTACAGACCAAGGAGTGAGGCTTCAGAGGGAGTCGCCCTGCCAACCCTGATCTTGGACTTCCAGCCTCCAGAGCTGTTTGGGCCACCCCATGGGAGGGCTTTGCTGCGGGTCTCTGAGCTGACACGGACACCCTCGAGTGCTGCTTGTGCTCTGCTTATGTCGCTGACACCTGGTCTCCTCCCACTGTCTTGGTTGGGTTGACTTCTGTCAGTCCTTAGAGATTTAAGACCACTCCCTCACTGTATCCTCTTCTGGATTCTGTCAGGACCGAGGATGCCTTTGAACACTGAAGCCCTTGTGATGGGGCTATCTTTGCTGACGCCACTTGGCAGCCCCAGGTCCATCTGGACCTGAGAAGGACCACAGGGGGCTCCTGAACACAAGTGTCCTGCTGTGTCCCTTCTCTGAGTGCCAAAGGGCTAGTGCAAACAGTCTAACCAGGGAAAGGAGGGGATACAGAGACAAGAGAGGAGCAGCCAGGAAACCACAGTGCAGGCTCGGGGTAGGGCCCTGGTTCCCCCTCAAGGAATACACATGTAGGAGCTTTGAGCTCTTCTGCAGAACTGAAACCCTCACCAAATGGAAGATGTAAACTACTTGATGAAGCATTCTTCATTTCGGAGAAGGTCACAATTTGCCCATCATCTCCTGATGACAGATGATCTCTGGATTGAAGGAATGCAGGTCCTGCATGTTCACCCTGATTCTCATCAGCAATTTTGCCCTTGGACTATGACATTCCTCATAGGCTCACCTGGGCTGGGAAACACAATTTTGAGAGAACTAGGCCACTGGGGCCTCCTTTACCTGGCAAATCAATAAAGCTATTCTATTCTATTTCACCAAAACTGTCTGTTGAGATTTCATTTGGTGTCGTGGTACAGAAGCCAGATTTAGCTTCAATGCCAAGCTCCAGGAGGGCTCCTTGGCCCTGGTTGATGCCAGGTAAACATTGGTGTCCCCGGGAAAGGATGCGATGGAGACTAAGCCCCACAGTTCATCTCCCCCAGACTCATGCATGGAAGCCTCTTCTATCCCGGCAGAATCCAGTGGCCACTTTCCTCCTCTCTAAGGTCACTCAGCTCCTGAGTCTCCCTGGACCCAGTGGCTGCACAGCCTCTAGACTCAGGCCCTTGATCTTCTGCTGGTCCTGCTGTCCCAGACCCTGCAAGGCACCACAGAGGGGCAGCTCCCCTACCCTTGCCTTCTGCCTCCTCTATTATTCGGCTCTATGTCTGCTGCAGCCCCATCCCTGCTCCATACATGGGGAATATCCTCCACGCTGGGACCTTGTCTACAATATAATATATTTATTTATTAAATTTCTTTTATTTTTGACTGCAAGGTACTTGTGATCTTAGTTTCCTAACCAGGGATTAAATCTCCATGCCCTCTGTTGGAAGCATGGTGCGTTAACCACTGGAATGCCATGGAAATTCCTACAACATAATTTAAAACAGATGAGAGGGGGGAAACAGTAGTTTTGATTTGGAGAAAGTGTATTATCTTAGATGGATTGTTTTTGCAGCCCCTGCAGCATCTTCCTGTTTTGGTAATTTTTTGTATATGTTAACCTTAAAATAAATTACTTCTCTAGAATGTACAGCAGCAAAAACTACTGTGGGCTTCAGGCACAGGGGATGTGACTCACCCTTGATCCCTGCATGGGCATCTAGTGGCTTCCCTGAGCTGTCACTTCCTCACTCATCACACAGGGATGATGATGCTACAGAGAGGCTGTTTTGAGGACATGTTGTGAAATTATTCAAGCCGTTGCTCTTGCTGCTGACTGTTGCTGTTAATAGTAGAACTATTTCCCCCCAACTTAGTTTTAAAAGGCTGAGTCAACACCAAATTCTTTAGTATGCTCTATACTCAGTGATCAATGCAAAGAAATAGAGGAAAACAATGGAAGGGGAAAGACTAGAGATCTCTTCAAGAAAATTAGATATACCAAGGGAACATTTCATGCAAAGATGGGCTCAATAAAGGACAGAAATGGTAGGGACCTAACAGAAGCAGAAGATATTAAGAAGCGGTGGCAAGAATACACAGAAGAACTGTACAAAAAACACCTTCATGACCCAGATAATCACAATGGTGTGATCACTCACTTAGAGCCAGACATCCTGGAATGTGAAGTCAAGTGGCCCTTAGAAAGCATCACTATGAACAAAGCTAGGGGAGGTGATGGAATTCTAGTTGAGCTATTTCAAATCCTGAAAGGCGATGCTGTGAAAGTGCTGCACTCAATATGCCAGCAAATTTGGAAAACTCAGCGGTGGTCACAGGACTGGAAAAGGTCAGTTTTCATTCCAATCCCAAAGAAAGGCAATGCCAAAGAATGTTCAAACTACCACACAATTGCACTCATCTCACACGCTAGTAAAGTGATGTTTAAAATTCTCCAAGCCAGGCTTCAGCAATACGTGAACCATGAACTTCCAGATGTTCAAGCTGGATTTAGAAAAGGCAGAGGAAGCAGAGATCAAATTGCCTATATCTGCTGGATCATCAAAAAAGCAAGAGAGTTCCAGAAAAACATCTATTTCTGCTTTATTGATTATGCCAAAACCTTTGAGTGTGTGGATCACAATAAACTGTGGAAAATTCTGAAAGAGATGGGAATACCAGACCACCTGACCTGCCTCCTGAGAAACCTGTATGCAGGTCAGGAAGCAACAGTTAGACCTGGACATGGAACAACAGACTGCTTCCAAACAGGAAAAAGAGTACGTCAAGGCTGTATATTGTCACCCTCCTTATTTAACTTATATGCAGAGTACATCATGAGAAACGCTGGATGAAGCACAAGCTGGAGTCAAGATTACCAGGAGAAATATCAATAACCTCAGATACACAGATGACATCACCCTCATAGTAGCAAGCAAAGAACTAAAGAGCTTCTTGATGAAAGTGAAAGATGAGAGTGAAAAGGATGGCTTAAAGCTCAACATTCAGAAAATGAAGATCATGGCATCTGGTCCCATCATTTCATGGCAAATAGATGGGGAGACAGTGGAAACAGTGTCAGACTTTATTTTTCTGGGCTCCAAAATCACTGCAGATGGTGATTGCAGCCAGGAAATTAAAAGACACTCCTTGGAAAGAGAGTTATGACCAACCTAGACAGCATATTAAAAAGCAGAGACATTACTTTCCCAACAAAGGTCAAGTCAAGGCTATGGTTTTCCCAGTGGTCATGTATGGATGTGAGAGTTGGAGAGTGAAGAAAGCTGAGCACTGAAGAATTGATGCTTTTGAACTGTGGTATTGGAGAAGACTCTGAGAGTCCCTTGGACTGCAAGGAGGTCCAACCAGTCCATCCTAAAGGACATCAGTCCTGGGTGTTCATTGGAGGGGCTGATGTTGAAGCTGAAGCTCCAATACTTTGGCCACCTGATGTGAAGAGCTGACTCATTTGAAAAGACTCTGATGCTGGGAAAGATTGATGGTGGAAGGAGAAGGGGATGACAGAAGATGAGGTGGTTGTATGGCATCACTGACTCAATGGACATGAGTTTGGGTTGACTCAGGGAGTTGGTGATGGACAGGGAGGCCTGGTGTGCTGTGGTTCATGGGGTCACAAAGAGTCGGACATGACTGAGCGACTGAACTGAACTGAATTAAATAGTCTATCACAGAATGAATGGGTCATTGCTTTTTTTAAATGAACTAAGTGAGAATGGGGGAAAAGTGATGTCAGTCTTGGGGATGCAGCAAAAATGGTTTTAGGTAACCTGCTGTATAGCCCAGAGAGCTCAGCTTGGTGCTCTGCGATGACCTAGATGGGTGGGGCGGGGGGGGGGGTGGTCCAAGAGGGAGGGGATATATGTATGCATATAGTAGATTCACTTCATTGTACAGCATAAACTAACACAATGTTGTAAAGCAACTATACCCCAATACAAGAAAATTTTAAGTGCAGCATCACACACACACACACACACACACACACACACACACACACACACACGCATGCGCACACACACAAAGGAAATCAGAAAGGAAACACTGCCTGGATTTCAAGCACACCTGACTGATGGCTGTGTCTCCAGGTGGGTTCACTCACCCAGGACAACTGGTTACCCAGTCTCGCTACTGGGTCATTACTCAGTGCTTTTACTGTGCCCAGGACAACTGGTTACCCAGCTTCCCTGCTTTGTCAGCACTCAGCACTTTTACTGGATTCTGTTCTGGAATAGACTGTGTTTTTGTTGTTGTTCTTGTTACTGTTTGGCCTTGTACCCACTGCCACCAAACATCCCTGGGTCTCGTGCACAGCTATTAACACCATATCAATCAAGAGAGAAACCCAGGCGGAAACCTCATCCACTGGGGCATATGTCTGAATAAGGATGTCAGCATCACTGTCTTGTTTTAAAGCAGCTCGTAATCCAGGTGATAAAATAAGTCCAATACATATTTTTTAAATTTAAGAATATGCAGTATTAGTGATGGGAGAAGGCTGGCGTGAAGGCATTGAGTGCCCTGGACCACAGGGCAGGGAGAGATGGCCAGGGATGCCGTGGAAGGGGAACCAGGCATCACAAGATACAAACCCAAGGAGGAGAGCAGGCCAGGCATCAACATGCCTGAGTGCGGGTTGTGTCACCACACCTGTGATGCTCACCATGCCCTGTCTACACTGATTCATCCCTGTGGACCCCAGAGAAGGGGAGAGTCTGCTCCAGCCCAAAAAATAAGCTTCTGGCTCCTGATTGAGCTAGGCTGCCCTGCCTGCTGCTCCCTCCCTCCATGGAGCAAGCAAAGCCCTCCCTCCCTTTTAAAGTAGGAAGGAAAACAGGATGGTTCTGATCTCACCTGATCCCAGGCATACCACACATCAGAAACAGAACGTCCCTCAGGCCTGACCTACCATTCTTGGATTTATTCAGGTCATTTGCCAGGCAGGATGGCCTTGGGTGCTATTTCTTCAGAAGACCCTCTTTAATATGAATAGTTACAATAATAAAATCCAGACCGTATGATTCTTATGCCATCTTACTGCATTTGAGCAGATAAAGCAATCAGTCTCAATGTGTTCCTCATTTAGCATGCGACATACACTGTCACATGGCATGCAGGGTGAGCCATCCTGTCCACTGGAGCTCCAATGCAGGAAGTCCTGCAGTGTGGGGATGATGCCACTACACCATATGATGTAAGTGGTCTTTTCAGGGTCATTCACTCTATCTAAACAGCCCAAGCATCAGATGCTGCCTTCTGTGGCTTTATGAGGGAAGACACATGGAAACCTAGTTGATATTAAAAAGAGAGCAGACCAGACCAGGATGCGTCCCACACAGTATAGATCAGCTCATTTGTGAACTTTTGCTTCTCCCTTCTTTGTGTGTGTGCATGAGTGCAAGTGCACACTGGGTCACAGTGTAAGGTATATTTTTTACATTCTGATATGAACTATGATCAAAAAGGTTTGAAAGCCTGAACTGGGAGGTTGGCATTCTCTTTCCCACTTTTGTTTCCCTCACTTTCTGTGAAGTGTCTGCCCTAATAAATGCTCATGGGGTTAATATATGAATTAATATATCACTGAAGGAGTTAAACTGATGAATAGGCAGAGTGGATGCCTATTCTTCTCAACTTTCCCTGTTCCAACAACTTCCAGTCCCCAAAGCCGCAGGCAAGGGCATTTGCGAAGGTGAGGGCTGGCCTTCGTCATGCCTTGCAGTGCATGGTGTGCACCTGAGCTGGGCTTGGTGCCTATGCTGGGATGAGCACAGGTGGGAGGAAACCTGCCCCATGTGATGCCACAGTCTCTAGTGTGACACCTGACCCCTGCTCTTCATTTGCCAATCTGATCCTGCTGGGCTCATGAAGGCTGACACTTTGCCTGGAAACAGTCCAGAGTTGAGATTTGCTTTTCAAAATGATGAATTTGGAAGGGGACCACCCCAGTCATCAGCTGAAAATGCAGGGGACCCAGACGTGACTGCATCTCAGCCACATCTGTTATTGCTTTTCCCTGAAAGTCTCTGAACTTCCCTCCGGAGAAAACTCTCAACACTAACTGGTTCCACTTGTCACTTACTTTCACTTGGGGGCACTTGGGAAATGAGACAAACATTTGACCTGAGACTAAGTCCTGGACCAGGTTCATTACCAATGAACTGTACCAGCAAACCCATACAGAGCCAGGGGTCCTCAGCCTAAATGTAGGAGCTCCCCTCTCTCAGGGGAGGAATAGGGAGCACAGTGACTTGATAGTTGCTTAGGAAAAAAGAAAAGAAAGCTTTGGGAACATGGACTGCCTGGTGACTGGAAGAAAAGAGCAGGGCTGGCCAGTGGGCTTTGCTCAGGACCACCAGTGTCTCTCCTGGTTTCCTGGAGGTGGGAACAGCTGTATCTCATTTGCTGTGCTTTACACTTAGTGCATGAGCTGTGGACAGTCTAGTGCACATTGGACATTTGGTTGGCATGTGACTAATGACTGTTGCTTGAAGGAATGACCTTTTAAAGTATCTTTATGAAGCAGAACTTCTATGTGGTCTGTTGATTTCAGAAAGCAGAGTAATGATGACTCCTGAAGTAAAGCAATTCACATGGAAAATTTAAAAAAGAAAACAAAGGAGACTATAACAAAGATCAACAAAATTAAATGCTGGTTCTTTGAGAAGATAAATAAAATAGACAAGCCATTAACCAGACTCATCAAGAATAAAAAGGAGAAGAATCAAATCTGAACAGACAAGAATGAGGTGAGGAAATGAGCCATGAGGTTGCTGAGGAAAAGTGTTATGATGGAGGGAACATCAAGAATAAGTATCCTCCAGTGAGGGCAGCCTGGCATGTGCAAAGACCACATAGCCATCTATAGATTCAATGCAATCCCTATCAAGCTACCAACAGTATTTTTCATAGAACTAGAACAAATAATTTCAGAGTTTGTATGGAAACACAAAAAAACCTCAAAGAGCCAAAGCAGTCTTGAGAAAGAAGAATGGAACTGGAGGAATCAACCTTCCTGACTTCAGACTATACTATGAAACTACAGTTATCAAGACAGTATGGTACTGGCACAAAGACAGAAATATAGATCAATGGAACAAAATAGAAAGCCCAGAGATAAATCCATGCACCTATGGACACCTTATCTTTGACAAAAGAGGCAAAAATATACAGGGGAGAAAAGACAATCTCTTTAACAAGTGGTGCTGGGAAAACTGGTCAACCACATGTAAAAGAATGAATCTAGAACACTTTCTAACACCATAGACAAAGTAAACTCAAAATGGATTAAAGATCTAAATGTAAGACCAGAAACTATAAAACTCTTAGAGGAAACATAGGCAGAACTCTCTCTGACATAAATCTCAGCAGGCTCCTCTATGACCCACCTCCCACAGTGGTGGTAATAAAAGCAAAAATAAGTAAATGGGACCTAATTAAACTTAAAAGCTTTTGCACAATGAAGGAGACTATAAGTAAGGCGAAAAGGTCAACTTCAGAATGGGAGAAAATAATAGGAAAGGAAGCAACTGACAAAGAATTAATCTTCAGAATATACAAGCAGCTCATACAGCTCAATACCAGAAAAATGAACAATTCAGTCAAAAAAGTGGGCCAAAGAGTTAAACAGACATTTCTCCAAGGAAGACATACAGATGGTTAATAAACACGTGAAAAGATGTTCAACATCACTCATTATTAGAGAAATGCAAATCAAAACCACAATGACATATCATTGCACACTGATCAGAATGGCCACCATCAAAAAGTCTACAAACAATTAATGCTGGACATGGTTTGGAGAAAAGGGAACCTTCTTACTGTTGGTGGGAATGCAAACTGGTACAGCCACTATGGAGAACAGTGTGGAGATTCCTTAAAAAACTGGGAATAGAACTGCCACACGACCCAACAATCCCACTGCTGGGCATACACACCGATGAAACCAGAATTGAAAGAGACAAGTGTACCCCAATGTTAATCACAAAACTGTTTACAGTAGCTAGGACATGGAAGCAACCTAGATGTCCATCGGCAGATGAATGAATAAGGAAGTTGTGGTATGTATACACAATGGACTATTACTCAGCTATCAAAAAGAACACATTTGAGTCAGTTCTAATGAGGTGGTTTAAACTGGAGCCTATTATACAGAATGAAGTAAGTCAGAAAGAGAAACACCAATACAGTATATTAATGCATATATATGGAATTTAGAAAGATGGTAACAATGATCCTATATGCAAGGCAGCAAAAGAGACACAGATGTAAATAACAGACTTTTGAACTCTGTGGGAGAAGGTGAGGGTAGGGTGATATGAGAGAATAGCACTGAAACATGTATATTACCATATGTAAACTAGATGACCAGTGCAAGTTCGATGCATGAAGCAGGACACTCAAAGCCAACGCTCTGGGACAACCTAGAGGGATGGGATGGGGATGGAGGTGGGAGGAAGGTTCAGGATGGGGGGACACATGTGCACCTGTGGCTGATTTATGTTGATGTGTGGCAAAAACCACCCCAATACTGTAAAGTAATTATTCTTCAATTAAAATAAATTAATTAATTAAAAATAAATGAAAAACTTAAATGTTCCAAGAGCTATCATGATCTAATTAATTAGGAGAAAAGCAGGGCTAGAGATTCTGGTTCTATTTCTAAATTCCCAGTATTTACATAGATCCGCTGGAGAAGGGACAGGCTATCCTGTCCCTCCAGTATTCTTGGGCTTTCCTGGTGGCTCAGCTGGTAAAGAATCTGCCTACAGTGTGGGAGACCTGGGTTCAATCCCTGGGTTGGAAAGAACCCCTGGAGAAATGAAAGGCTACCCACTCCAGTATTCTTGCCTGGAGAATTCCAAGGACTATATAGTCCATGGGGTGGCAAAGAGTTGAACACAACTGAGCGATTTTCACTTTCAGTGTTTACACAATGCTTGGCACATAATTGTACAATAAAATTCTAATGAATGAAGACAATTTGATTTTCAGAACTAGAGAAAGCTCCCTCCCTAACTCCATCTCCCACCCACACTCTGCCCAGTCAACACACACACGCACGCATTCTTTCTCTCTCATTAAGTTTCTGGACCTGAAATTCCATAACCAGAGCTACTGTCTTTTAAACTGAGGCCTTAACCTCTTTAAAAAACTTCTGTAGTGTTGTACATAAATTCTTATTGATTATAACCAAGAAGGACTGGTTTGCCTAATTCTCTTTTGAGAGCTTGTTTAGACAAGGCCAAGGGGAGAGCAAATACAAAGGAGGAAGCAGGTGATGTAGTGCCATGGGAGAAGGGAGGGGTCAAGTTCTTCTCCACTGTCTGCCTCACTCACCTCCCCAGATGAACTTTGGGCTGTTGACAGCGCTACAGACCATAAGCTTAGGAGAGGTGAGTGATCCAAGATCACGGATGCCTGGATCCTGATCCCTGCAATGAGGTTACCCTAAGTGGAAAAGGAACAGGTTCTGTCATCACTCCCTTAAAGAGGGCTGAAAAGAAACAGGGTGTTATTTTCCACAGAAAAGCTGCAGCTTTTCAAAAAGAATGGATAAAACTCTAGACTTAGATCACAAGCCTGTAAGTTGGTTTTCTGATGGCAATGAGATTCTGAGGGGACAAGCTGGCCCATGTGAGAGCTGCTGCCCAGAGTGAGGAGAAAACAGTGTCAGGCTGGAAATTGATGGGTAGACTAAAAAGTGGGTTCAGACTCTTCCATCTCATGGTCTTCCTTGCTCTGCCTGCTGCAGTGCAGAAGCATCACAGAGATGGCATGGGGATCTTGGATCTTGATGACTTGCTGGAACCATACAGATCTGGGCCTGAACCCAGACTGTGACTCCCAGGCCATGCACAGGTCTGCACTGTCACCCTCGTCAGGAGGCACATTCAGGGAAATTCAGAGAGGACGACTTTGTTTACAGGCCCAGGCTTTGTTTGGCAAGGTGGTGCCGGTGATTGCATGTCAGGTTCAGAGATCCCCATATTTCTAGGCTTCATGGACAGTACATCCAAGTAATACTCTGTCCCTAGAGCTTAGGTCCCAGCACCATACATAACTGATCCTCGTCTGTGCAGCGCCTTTGGGGCCCCAGCAGCAACAGTAACCAGATCCTGGTGCACATTAGGGATGCCAGGCTTTACCCATCTGGGGGGAGACACGGGGCCAAAACAAGAACCATTCAGAGGAGTCAGAGACAGACTTGCAGCCCAGGACAGTGGTCACGTGGAGAGAGCCACACACCACGGGGAAGGTCAGTCCCACTCCGTGCACCCAACCGGCCTCCTGTTTCTGCATTCCGAGATGGGGGCTCCAGAGTCTGCGAGAAGCACAGAAAGACCATCTCTGAAAAGTATGCCATTTCAGCCTGGACAGCAAAAGCATACTTCCCAGTGTGACGTCTCCAAGATTAAAAACACATCTCCAAACTTCCCAAACTTCTTCATCGGGGCAGCAACAGCACAAGTTTCCTACAGTGTCCTGGGTAGGTCTCTACCCCAGGACCTAGGACAGAGCCAGGGATGGAGGAGGTATGGGGGCTGCATGAACAAACAGTGAACGAAATATTCCTTTGCTTAATCTCATGAGAAAATATTTATTCACTGACTTATGAAAACAATTGCTGAATGCCCAGTAGACAACCAGAATGGTAATACACTGCTCTCTTTCCTTATAAGGTGATGGAGAACTAATGAAACCCAGAAGCAAAGCTAGCCCGTGGATAACACAGATCATATGGGGAATCTTGCAGGGCTGTGAGTGAGGTTCATGTGTGAAGCAGACAAAGGAGAGGAGGGCGGAGGGCAGGAAGCAGGGAAGAGGAGCTCCCACCAGAGCGCAGGCAGTCTCTCCCTCCACGGGTGACAGCATGCAGGCCATGGAGGGGCTCTGGTTCTGGTCACTAGCACTTTGGCCCCCTGACTGCACTGGGGCATCAGGATGGAAGTGGAAGCAGGAAACGCAGGGCCAGGCAAAGACGTGACTTCAGAACCTGGCCCAGCCTCGGCTGCTGAAGAAATCAGGGCTGCTTCACAATCGTGGTCCTGGGGCTCCCGCAATGGTTGCTTAGTCCCTTGTTGGAGCTTCTGTGCCTTTCAGACTTTGCTGGAAGCTGAAAAGAAAGAGCAGGAGGGGAGCCCAGGCCTGGGCAGGACAGGACGGCAGGGCCAAGGCGAGGGCCCAGGTGTCTGTCATTGGGTAGAGGAGCTCTGCATGTAACTTCTGTCTTTTATAAACTGTGTCCTCGCTGAGCCCTTTCTTCCTCCACCATGTCCTGTCCTTGCCTTCTCTTTCCTTCTTTTAGATTTCCTCTGGTCAGTGAGAGTCATGTATTAGCTTGCCAGGGTCACTGGGGTTTATAGGGCATCCTTTCTTCTTCCAGGGGAGAGGGACTCCCACTTCTAGAGGCTCTTACATTATCTCATTTCATTCTTACTCAAAGCAAGAGGCATCCCCATTGTACAGATGGGGACACTGAGGCTCTGAGAGGTGAAGCATCTTGCCCTAAGTCACACAGGAGCAGCTAGAGGGAGTGCACCCAAATATCTGTGCTTTCCCCTCCTCAGACAGGACCACACCTCGCCCATGATCTGTGGGTGCCTCCCTCCCACTTCCATTCTCCTGCCACCCTGGGCCCGAGTTTCCCTGGACTTGTCTCCAAGGTTAGAATCCCCAAGAGCTTTAGATGAGAGGGTTTACTAGGTGGGACTCACCCTTGAGTAGAGGCCAGAGCTGTTTCCATGGGTGATTTCAGAGCCAAGGGCCTGTGGCAGATGTACCCAGACCCTGAGAGTCGGGTTTTGCTCCTAAGCCCTCCATCAGCCCCACACATCAAACAAGGAGGCTGTCATCATCACCCTTGGCTCCCCAGGCTGTGTTGATGGCTGCCAGGGATAATTAGCACCCATGGGGAAACCAGCACCCCAGCACCCCCAATTGCAGGGTGCTCTGGACCATGAGGCAGCTCAGATCAATGATGGAGAAAGGCAAGGAAGCAGCATCAGCAGAGGTTGCATGAGCCCAGAGGGTTGAGTTTGGAGCCAGGTGAGAAAATGCAGACAAAAAACCAAACCTCACACAAAGCTAGCGGCAGGAGCCATTTGGGACCTCATGTTACCTCACTAACAGTTGTCAAGGGCTGGAGACAATTCTCCTCCCTGGGAGGGGTAATAAAGGGTCCCTAAGTGGCATCCCCACAGCGGCCAGAGCTATTAGCTCCAGAGGCGTTAGAGCTGCTCTGGGAGACCCCCAGGGGAAGGGGAGGGTGGAAGGCGGGGGCCCAGAACTTGGGTCCAGAGGAATAATGAGAACGAGGATTCAGTGTCGGCTGCCCCGGGCTCTGCTTTGGGGGTTATTTCTAAAGAGCTATTGCGTTCTCTGGGGGCATAAATGCAGGTCAATAAAGAGTAGACTGTATACATATTTGTCTAACTGAAGCACTGCCTGGCACACCTGAAACTAACACAACATTGTAAATCAATTCTACTCCAATAAAATTCAAAAAGGAGAGTGGCCTGGATGGGATCAAAAGCCCCAGGGGCCTGTCTGGGGGCAAGGAGGCACTTGGGGTCATGCCCCAGGATGTTTAGAGAAAAGCAGGGTTGGAATGAGGCCTCCGGGTGGGCAGAAATGGAGGGAAGTGGGAGTAGAGGGGTTTCTAACTGGGAGTGAAGGGCCCCAGGGAGGTCGTCCAGGGAGCACACATCCCAGGGATGAAGGACTCAGGTCGTGTGTCCCTGAGCACTCGGGTCACAGGCCAAGGGGGTGGAGACCCACCACCACCTAAACAGTAAATCTCTCCTTTGCATGTTTCCTCTGCTATTGTCTCAGTGTCACTGACAGTGTTTTCTGGTGTTTATTTGTGAAATCAATCCTGTTACATCCATAATTAGCAGAAAGTGAGCATTTTAAACTTGTCACACTACAGTTTCAGAAGGAATTTGCCATATTCCAATTATAGTTACCATTCACTGAGTATTTGGAAGGTACCGATACTATTCCATTTAATATTTAAAATAACCCTGCATGGTTATTATCACTCAAAAAGTTATTGAGGCTTCCAGGGGCCCTGACTAGGCTGGGGATAGACATTGGGGAAAAGGCAGGGCTGGGTGGGGACACCGTCTGCCTGAATTCACAGCCTGCTGTCCAAGACACCATGCCCCTGTTCTCTCTATAAAACCTGGTCTGAAAACTGCCACAAGAGCATGGCGTAATGAGTAAGACCATAAACAAGATCATCTGGAGAGCTCAGGGTGAGGCAGGAGGGAATCCAGGCCATCCCTCCCCTGCTTGGGTCAGAAGTTTAGCGATTCTCTGACTCACAGTATTTGTGAAATGAGGTAACAGCCCAAACCCAGTGAGTAGATCCCCAGGGTTTAACATCACAAAAAAGGGCTCAATTCAAGTTGCCCATCCATGTGGACTTCCTTCAGGAAGCCGACAGCTGACTCCCACCCACTGGCTGAATTGTCTTCCCTCAGAGCTAGAAGGGAGCGAAGTCAGACTGGGGGGTGGATGGCAGAGGGGCCCCCTAATGCTTCTTCAGTGATGCCCCACATAGCCTCCTGGTCTGGCAGAGGGCTCCTGGACCAGCATGAAATAACAGAGGGATTTTTTTCTCCAATTAAACTGAAATTAAATTAACAGACAGAACATTCCCTATTTTCACATTTCTTCCAAAGGTTTCTTAAAGCCATAACATCTCCTGCCACTGGTCTGCTAAGAGGTAACAGAGAGCAAAACCAGCTGAACCAGGAGTATATTAATTCAGGGACCAGATCATAACCAGCTCATAGTGCTGACTTTAACAGTTTATTTTTTACATGCACATCTGCTCATGATTTTGAAACAGACACTTTGAATGCAGAAATGGTCTCTGCTAGTACTTATATTCCTGCTACATATGCTGAAAGTGAAATTATCAGAATTGTGGGGTTGGTGGGGGCAGCATAATTGTAGAATGGGATTTGATGGGGCTTACCTTGCCAGGTTGTGGAGGTTCAAGACGATCAAGAAGGGTGCCAGAGCAAGAGCAGGGGCTGGAGGGAGCTGGCATCATTCCTGTCTCATAGTCATTCTGCAAGTTTAAATCGTTCACTGCCCGAAGAATTTTGACAGACTGCCTTCGATACTGTTGCCATATTTATTCAGGGGCAACCCTCAGGAGCAGAGTCTTGTCCTCTGGCCTACAGGAGAAGGTGCCTGAGGGCCGCGATGGGAAATGAGGTTGTGTCTTCTTTTACTTTCTTCAGCAGCAGCAGCAACCTCAGCATGAGCATCCCGGTTCCATCGTCTCAGTCAGGAGGCAAAACCACATGCAGTTACAGACAAGGGTAGGTGCTCAGCAGCTTAGGAGATGGAAAGCCTATTTTTCACTCTTTCAATAGACCAAGGTGGGTTGGCAGGACTTCTGCTTTGCAGGAACTGAGAAAAAGGCAATCTGTGCACTGGCTTTTAAATTTTCTCCCTTGAAGAGGTACACATCTCTTCCACCATGTTTCACAGGCCAAAGCCAGTAACACAGCCTCGCTTCATCTGAGAAAGCCTGAGTAGCACCGCCCGGGGACTGGGGGCGGCAGGAGCCCCCAGCAGGAGCCACACGTGTGATGCACGGTCCCCATCATCTGAAAATATCTCCCTGGCCAGGCTTTGAACCACAAAAGGATTGGAAGGCTGCCTTCTAAAGGGTCATCCAGTTGGCCAGGAGAAGTATCAGAAGTTCCAGATGATGTGAGAAGTCAACAAATGACACAAAGCCACTCTCTGGCCATTTGAGAGGCAGCCAGAAGGCCTCTGACACCCTCTTGAGGAGCCACGCCTAGGGTGTGGGAGCCAAGACAACCGCATGGGTCCAGGGCAATGACTTGGATCAGTCCAAAAGAGGAGCAGCAGGATGAAGGCAACCTGAGGTGGAGGCGAAGGGTTCTAGGCAGGAGAGCAAGAGGGGCGAGTTCTCTACGGGTTCTGGGAACTGTGATTCAGCCCAGGACAGGATGGAGGGTGGCTCTACAGAGCGTAGCTAGTGAAGGCAGGAAGCAGCAGTGCAGGGTGGAGGGGAGCCATCTCTTTGAAGGCCTCAGAAGTCACTCAGGCTCTTGTTTAGGAGGGTGCCATGTGCAAGGCCATGCTTTACAGAGATCACCATATCAGCATAGCAAAGGATGAACAGAGGAGTGCAGCCCAGCAGCCAGACATGGCTGTTCTTGGTGTGAGGGGCTGAGGCTGGGTGGGAGAAGGGTCTGGAAAAGGAAAGGGGGGCCATGGCTCACCACTACTTGGACCACTTTTTCTACTGCAGAGAATTAGATGCACTGGACAAACTAGAAAAAGATAAAAAATGTGTTTGCAGGCCGAGGATAATGTGAGAAGGTAGCGAGAATGGGCCAGGCCACCAAGAGACAGCCAGAGAGAGGTGACCCCAGCACTGGGGCTGTAGCTCCTACATGGCCACAGCCAGTCCCAGAGCAAAACAGAGGCTGCTCAGCTGAGCAACCAGAACTGTGGGTGCTCCCATGAGATAGAGACAAAATGAATGCAGAAGATGCCAAGGAGTGCTCATCAAGAACTTGCCATTTCAGATGGAGCCCAAGTCCCAGCAAGGGAGTCAAACAGGGCTGGACAGCGAATCCCCGAGTCAGCACCATGGCTGGCTTTTCACCATCTCTGTCCCCACTGCATCTGAGTGCTCATCGCCATTCTAACTACAGGTCACGCTCTCTCACAAAGACTAAAAAACTCCAACACAAAACTCTAGCAAACTGAGCCCGGCAAAATATATATAAAAGATAGGGTATCGAGATCAAGTTTCAAGGTTAGCTTTTTAGTTTGACATTTGAAACTCAATCAAGATAATTTATCACATTAACAGCTAATGAGGAAAAAAAACATATTATTGGCTCAATAGTATAAGAAAAAGCATTTTATAAAATTCAATCTTTATTCATGATTTTTAAAAGCAAGCTCAGCAAACTTGCAATGGAGCATAGCTTCTTTATCTGATTAAAAATACAGTAAACATTATACAAAATGATAAAGTTAAGCTTTCCACTCTGAGGTTGAGAATGAGATGTCTGCCCACCATCTAAGTTTCTATTAAACATGATCCTGGAGATCTCAGTCAGTGAAATAAAGCATATAGAAAATATAGGGAAATAAAATATATACAGATTAGGGTGGAATAAAGCTATTATTCCCAAATTACATGATATTTATTATATGTAGAAAATCCAAAAGGATCTATACATAAACTAGTAGCATCAATTAGTAAATTCACTGAAGTCTCTGGGTACAAGGCTAATACATAAAAATCAATGATATTTCTACATAATATCATCAAACAATTATTAAATGAAGTAAACAGTAGTTCAAATAGCCACAAATAAATCTAACAAAGGACAGAAAACTTCTACATGTAAAACTGTAAAACATCCCAAGAGAAACTAAAAATTAAACAAATATTTGATATTCATACTCTGCATATATGTTAAAAAAGCTATATATTGTATGTTAGCTGTATATTGTCACCCTGCTTATTTAAATTATATGCAGAGTACATCATGAGAAACTTTGGGCTGGATGAAGCACAAGCTGGAATCAAGATTGCCAGAAGAAATATCAATAACCTCAGATACGCAGATGACATCACCCTTATAGTAGAAAGTGAAGAACTAAAGAGCTTCTTGATGAAAGTGAAAGAGGAGAGTGAAAAGGTTGGCTTAAAGCTCAACATTCAGAAAATGAAGATCATGGCATCTGGTCCCATCACTTCATGGCAAATAGATGGGGAAACAATGGAAACAGTGAGAGATTTTATTTTGGGAGCCTCCAAAATCACTGCAGATGGTGACTGCAGCCATGAAATGAAAAGACACTTGCTCTTTGGAAGAAAAGCTGTGACCAACCTAGACAACACATTAAAAAGCTGAGACATTACTTTGTGAACAAAGGTCCGTCTAGTCAAAACTATGGTTTTTCCAGTAGTCATGTATGGGTGTGAGAGTTGGACTATAAAGAAAGTTGAGCGCCGAAGAATTGATGCTTTTGAACTGTGGTGTTGGAGAAGACTCTTGAGAGTCCCTTGGACTGCAAGGAGATCCAACCAGTCCATCCTAAAGGAGATCAGTCCTGGGTGTTCATTGGAAGGACTGATACTGAAGCTGAAACTCCAATACTTTGGCCACCTGATGTGAAGAACTGACTCATTGGAAAAGACCCTGATGCTGGGAAAGATTGACGACTGGAGGAGAAGGGGACAAAAGAAGATGAGATGGTTGGATGGCATCACCGACGCAATGGACATGAGTTTGAGTAGGCTCCCGGAGCTGGTGATGGAGGGAGGCCTGGCGTGCTGCAGTCCATGGGGTTGCAAAGAGTGGGACATGACTGAGCAACTGAAGTGAACTAAACTGAACTGATGATATTCACAGATTGAAGGCTAGATAGAATTTTTAATTCTTTCTGAAAAAAGTTTGTATAGAATTAATAAAATTGTAATCAGTGTCCCAGCAGCATTTGTTGTAAAAACAGACAGACCAATATTATATTATTTTATAGTGAAATGCTAAGGGTTCATGCATCCTCAGTCACTTGATCATGTCCAACTCTTGTGACCCCATGGACTGTAGCCCACCAGGCTCCTCCATCTTGTCCAGGCAAGAATACTGGAGTGAGTTGTCATTTCCTCCTCCAGAGAGAGGATCTTCCCAACTTGGGGACTGAACCCAGGCCTCCTGCTTCTCCTGCACTGGCAGGCAGATTCTTCACCACTGAGCCACGTGGGAAGAATGTTAAGGGCTAGAGATTGCTAAAACAAACTGGAAAAAGTTGAAGAGCAAACACAACCGATATCAAGACTCATTGTTACTGATCCAATTTCCTACAAACTGACAGGCCAATAAATCAAGAGAGGAGTGTTGGGGCAAGTATAGCAACTTTATTCAGGAAGTCAGCAGACTGAGAAGATGATGGACTTGTGTCTCAAAGAACCATCTTCTCCAAGTTAGAGTTCAGGCTTCTTTTATACTAAAAGGGAGGGAGGAAGTCTTGGTTATGACCAGAATGTGTTAATTTCTTCTTTCCTGCAACCATTCACTGGTTGGCCTGGTCAGAATGTTTCCTGTGAGATAAACAAATGTTATTTTAGTTTAACACTCATTACCTGGGAGGCAGGGTTCACAGAGATGGGCTGTTATGTATAATTCAAGCTTATAGGCAACATCGTCTTAGTGATGAATCTGTAACAGAATACAAAGTTTCTTTCCTATTATATTATCATAAGGTGACAATAGACAGTGCAGTACTGTAGCCAGAACATGTGGTTTGACCAATGAAACAGAGCAGAATCCAGTCCCACACTGCAAGGACATGTACAAATGACAGACGTGGCACATAAAACAAGGGGAAAAGATTTGTTTGTTTAATTAAGTAATGCTGGGTCAGTGGGATATCCATTTGAATATCAAAAAATAATAACATGCTTTCATAGAAAACAGGTGGACTGAAGATCAAAATGTGAAAGATAAAATAATAAGGTGTGTAGAATATAACATTGGAGAAAGTCTACAGGACTCTGTGGTGAAGAATCACAAAGGAAAAGATTAATAAATTGGACTATATTAGCATTCATGACTTCTGTTCATCAGAACACACTATTAAAAGATGTCTGCAACATGTAAAAAGAAAGCTCATATCAAGACTATATAGAGAACTCCTGTGGATCAGTGTAAAAAGGACACTCACCAGTAGAAAAATTGGCAAAAGATCTGAGTAAGTGCTTCACAAATGAGATCATGCAAATACGGTAATAAACATATGAAAGGGTACTAAACCTTATTAACCAGCGGGGACATTCAAATGGAAGCCATAATGAAATCCCACCTCACAAACACAGGAAGAGTCCACACTGGAAGAGTGACAGTACCCCAAATCGAGGAAGGACGCCACAGGATCAGCCATCTGGGCAGCTGTTTGTCAGACCCAACCATGTTACCCCATGAGCCAGCAACCCTACTCCTAGATTTTTCTGCCTGTCCCTGAAACACATAAACCAAAAGTATATCTTCTCAGCATAATTTATAAAAATTAAAACCAGAAACAACCTAAACTCTTCTCAGTAGAACTGACAAATTGTAGTATATTCATACAACAGAGTCCTCTACAATAATGAAAATATGCTATGTGCAATTACATATATGAATCATAACCATAATGTTGAACAAATAAAGCTAGAAACAGAGGGACACATATTGTTTAAATTTTTACATAAAGGTTAAAAACAGGCCAAAGTAATTCAAGTTATTAGGAGTGAGGGAGTGGTGACTTTTGGAAAGAAGGGGCTGCATGCGGACTGGGGTCCCAGTCATCGTATTCTGCCTTCATCTCGGTGGAATGACAAGGGTGGGCTCCACTTGTGCAGATGCGCTGACTGGGCTGTACACACATGACTGGCGCATATTTTGGTGTGTTTGTTCTGTGTCAACAAAAGTTTACTTTTAAAAAGGGAGAGGTGACCTTTGGAGTCTCTGTGAAAAAGTGAAAGTGTTAGTCACTCAGTCCTGTCTGACTCTTTGCCACCCCATTGACTATAGCTTACCAGGCTCCTCTGTCCATGGAATTCTCCAGGAAAGAATGCTGGAGTGGGTAACCATTTCCTTCTCCAGGGGATGTTCTCAACCCCAGGATCAAACCCAGGTCTCATACATTGCAGGCAGTTACTATCTGAGTCACCAGGGAAGCCCCTTGGGGTCTCTATATCACCCCAAATAAAATCTGTAGTGCATGAAATGCTTACATTTAAGAAATTTGTGTTTTAATATACTCCCCTCCCAACCACACATACACACATACTCACATTTGTGGATGAACTCATTAAAAATACAAGTACATGCCTGGAATTGACACCCTCTGTGAAGGTAACACCAAGGCCAACAGTGCTCCTCCCACCACTCAGAACTGCCAGGTCGCTAGCAACAGACCTGCAGAAACTGCCTAACTTCCTGCTCACAGCACCGGCAGGCCGACCAGAGTTCTTCTGAGGAAGCAGGAGGTTTGCTGATCCCTCCCAGTCCTGGCACAGACCCAGGCCTGGCGGTTGAACCCCTCCTCTGCGCTTTTTCTTAGAGGCCCATGGCCTTTCCTCGGGGATCAAGAGGCTCATCCTGGCCCGCCCTTCCCGGGAATGATATTTACTTACACAGCAGATAACCAGAGGCATCTTTCTGGCCGTCATTCAGCGTACAAAACAGCAGAGGGGACACAGGCCACTCTGAACTGGGGACTCAGCCTCTTCTCTCTCTCCAGCCCCTCCACCATACCCAGTCAGACTGACCCTTCAGAAAGGCAGTTTTGGGGTTTCCATGTCATTTTTCTTTTGCACAACATGTCAGACTCTGAAAAGTCCCACTCAGGAAGTTCGTTGAGCGGCCCCTGGGCAGATGTTTTTTCGTCTCTCAGAGTTCAGCTCACACCTCCTCCTATCACATTTGAAACCTCTGAACGGAATAAAGCCACATTCTTTTTAGGTGAGATAGCAAGTTCCAAATGATGAAAACAGCTTGCAAAAAATGTGCTAGAATAGTTTGAAAATGGTTTGTACTTCAAGGAATGTGGGGAGGGTGAGGTTTTCAAAACTGATTTTTGCTTTGAGAGAAGAATTGCTTTCAGTTGCTGTCAGAAATTGCTCGGCTCTGCCCTTGACAGATGTGCATTATTTCTTCTTGTGGGAGAAAAAGTCACTAAAAGGAAGAGGGAGAAAGCCCTCCTTTCCCTTCCTCTGACCCCCATCCTATGTGCCCCCAGGGTCTAGCCCATCAGTGGCCTCCACCTCTACCTGGATCCCTGCTCCAGTCCCTAATCTCATTCCTCTCTCAGAATCCCTTACTGTGTGTGTATTTCCTTTGAAACAAGGTTTTATATCACATCTGCTTATCTTCCGAAGAAGATTGTGAGAGTATTTAACAAAGATTAAATGGACACTTAGCACCAGAAGTATTAGGTGACTAAAGTAATATTTATATGTATAACTGCTTGCATTTCAGAGGAGAAATGTTTAAAATTCTAATTAGAATGGCTTTGGTTGCAAGAAATAGAAAAATCTGATTCCAATGTCCTCCTCAGTTAGGGATGTATGATGTCTTATGACAAGATGACCCAAGGTGTGGCAGGTCTGAGTTTGGCTAATCTGGCAACTCGACAACAGCTTTGAGGATCAGAGACTTCTTCTTTCTGCTCTGCCACCTTCTACAGGTTGGCTTTGAGTCCCATGGACAACTGCCCCAATGTGCAAAAGGGCTACATAGATCCAGGCACTGCACCCAATCAGAAAGTAAAGGGCTATCTTTTCCTTGTGCACTTCTTAAGTGTGAAAAATCTTTCTCAAAACAACTCCTCCCATCCCCCCAGCAAGCCTCTTCTTGCATCTGCTTCGCCCATGTTGAAACAATCAGCAAGGGGAATGGATTGCTGCAGTGTTTAGGACTTGCCCTGAGCTGAGGACAGGATCTCTTCTCTAGAGGGACACCTAAACAGAATTGAGGTTCTGTCAGCAAAGAACACAAGGAAACCTTCAGGATGAGGCAAAGCTGTGTCTACCACACAAAGGACTAGGATAGAGGTTTCCCTAAAGAAGAAAAGCAAATGGACAACAAGAACATAAAAATGCTTCTCATCATTAGTCATCAGGGAAATACAAGTCAAACCACAGTGAGATACCACTTCACATCCATTAGAGCCGTTATGATAAAATAAAAAATAAAAAGAAGATAACAATTGTTGATGAGGAGGTGGACAAATTGGAACATTTGTTTATCACTTATGGGAATGTAAAATGGTCCAAACGATGTGGAAAACAGTTTTTTAGTGGTTTCTCAAAAGCTTTAGCATAGAATTATCCTGATGTGGAAAACAGTTTTTTAGTGGTTTCTCAAAAGTTTTAGCATAGAATTATCCTAAGACCCAGTAATTTCATTCTCAAATATATATATTATATATATATATATATATATATATATATATATATATATACACACATATATATATGCAAAAGAATGGAAATCAGGGGCTCAAATAGATACTTACACATGAGTATTCATAGCAGCATCATTCTCATGAATCAAAAGGTGGAAATGACCCATGTGCTCATTGCCAGCTGAGCAGATAAACAAAATGCACTATCTGTGAGATAATAGAAAAAATATATATATTAATATATATATTGGTCTCTGCCCCCCTAGTTCCTGGTCACAAGCTTCTAAAATTCTTATAATTTTCTTCTGATGTGGTGACTCTAGGTGGGCGTCTGGCTGGCTCCTGGATGGGAGCTGGTCACCAGAAACATGAAGCCATGATTAGAAGCTTGGATTTTTCAGCCACTAAATCCCCACTCTCCATCCCCCAGAGAGAGGGTTGTTCATTGTTCAGTTGCTCAGTCATGTCTGACTCTGCGAACCCATGTACTGCAGCACACCAGGATTCCCTATCCTTCACCATCTCTCAGAGTTTGCTCAATCTCATCTCCATTGAGTCAATGATGCCAGTCAACCATCTCATCCTCTGTCATCTCCTTCTCCTCCAGCCTTCAATCTTTTCCAGTGTCAGGGTCTTTTCAAATGAGTCAGTTCTTCCAATCAGGTGGCCAAATTATTGGAGCTTCAGCTTCAGCATCAGTCCTTCCATGAACATTCAGGGTTAATTTCCTTTCGGATGGACTGGTTTGATCTCTTTTCAGTCCAAGGGACTCTCAAGAGTATTATCCAGCATGACAGTTCAAAAGCATCAATTCTTGGCACTCAGCCTTCTTTATGGTCTGACTTTCACATCCATAAACGACTACTGGAGAGACCATAGCTTTGACTAGATGGACCTTTATTGGCAAAGTGATGTCTCTGCTTTTTAATAAGCTGTCCAGGTTTGTCATACCTTTTCTTCCAAGGAGAAGCATCTTTTAATTTCATGGCTACAGTCACCATCTGCAGCGATTTCGGATCTCAAAAAATAAAGTCTCTCACTGTTTGCATTGTTTCCTCATCTATTTGCCATGAAATGTTGGGACCAGATGGCATGATCTTCGTTTTTTGAATGTGGAGTTTTAAGCCAGCTTTTTCAACCTTCTCTTTCACTTCCATCAAGAGGCTCTTTAGTTCCTCTTTGCTTTCTGCCATAAGGGGTCACCTGCATGTCTGAGGTTATTGACATCTCTCCCAGCAATCTTGATTGCTTTGTCCAGCCCAGCATTTCACATGACATACTCTGCATATAAGTTAAACAAGCAGGATGACAATATACAGCTTTGAAAGTACTCCTTTCCCAGTTTGGAACCAGTCTGTTTTTCCATGTCCAGTTCTAACTGTTGCTTCTTGATGTGCATACAGATTTCTCAGGAGGCAGGTATGGTAGTCTGGTATTCTCACCTCTTTAAGAATTTCCCACAGTTTGTTGTGATCCACACAGCAAGGGCTTTGGGACTGAAGCTCCTGCACTTAGGACCAGACTTCACTCTATCCATCACTTCATCTGGTTATTCATCTGTATCCTTCGTCATGTCCCTTAATAAACTGGCAGAAGTAAGTTAATGTTCCCTTGATTTCTTTGAGACTCTCCAGCAAATTAATTGGGCTTCCCTGGTTACTCAGCAGTAAAGATTCTACCTGCAATGCAGGAGACCCAGGTTCGATCCCTGGTTCGGGGAGATCCTGTGGAGAAAGGCATGACAACCCACTCTAGTACTCTTGCCTAGAGAATCCCACAGACAGAGGAACCTGGGAGACTGCAGTCCGTAGGGTTACACAAAGTCGGACATGACTAAAGTGACTAAGCAGCAGCAGTAGCAGCAGCAAATTAATCAAACCAGAGGAGGAGCTCAATTCAGTTCAGTTCAGTTCCTCAGTCGTGTCTGACTCTTTGTGACTCCATGGACTGCAGCATGCCAGGCTTCCCTGTCCATCACCAACTCCCGGAGCCTGTCTGTCTCTACAACAAATGCTGCTGGGACACTGATTACAATTTTATTAATTCTATACAAATATTTTCAGAAAGAATCAACAATTCTGTCTAGCCTTTCAATCCACAAATATCATCAGTTCAGTTCAGTTTAGTTCAGTTACTCAGTTGTGTCCTACTCTTTGCAATCCCATGGACTGCAGCATGCCAGGCCTCCCTGTTCATCACCAACTCCTGGAGCCTACTCAAACTCATGTCCATTGCATCGGTGATGCCATCCAACAATTTCATCTTCTGTAGTCCCCTTCTCCTCCTGCCTTCAATCTTTCCCAGCATTGGGGTCTTTTCCAATGAGTCAGCTCTTCACATCAGGTGGCTAAAGTATTGGCATTTCAACTTCAGCATCAGTCCTTCCAATGAATATTCAGTACTGATTTTCTTTAGGATGGACTAGTTGGATCACCTTGCAGTCCAAGAGACTCTCAAGAGTCTTCTCCAACACTATAGTTCAAAAGTATCAATTCTTCGGTGCTCAGCATTCTTTATAGTCTAGCTCTCACATCCATACACGACTACTGGAAAAACCATAGCCTTGACTAGATGGACCTTTGTTGGCAAAGTAATGTCTCTGCTTTTTAATATGCTGTCTAGGTTGGTCATAGCTTTTCTTCCAAGGAGAAAGCGTCTTTTCATTTCATGGCTGCAGTCACCATCTGCAGTGATTTCGGAGCCCCCCAAAATAAAGTCTCTCACTGTTTCCATTGTTTCCCCATCTATTTGCCATGAAGTGATGGGACCAGATGCCATGATCCTCATTTTCTGAGTGTGGAGTTTAAAGCCAGCTTTTTCACTCTCCTCTTTCACTTTCATCAAGAAGCTCTTTGGTTCTTCGATTTCTGCCATAAGGGTGATGTCATCTGCGTATCTGACATTATTGATATTTCTTCCGGTAATCTCGATTACAGCTTGTGCTTCATGCAGGCTGGCATTTCTCACGATGTATGTTACGTATAAATTAAGCAGGGTGACAATATACAGCCTTGATGTACTCCTTCCCCAATTTGTAACCAGTCTATTGTTTCATGTCCAGTTCTAACTGTTGCTTCTTGACCTGCATACAGATTTATCAGGAGACAGGACAGGTGGTCTGGTATTCCCATCTCTTTAAGAATTTTCCACAGCTTGTTGTGATTCACACAGTCAGACGTTTTGGTGTAGTCAACAAAGCAGAAGTAGATGATTTTCCGGAACTCTCTTGCTTTTTCGCTGATCCAGTGGATGATGGCAATTTGATCTCTGGCTCCTCTGCCTTTTCTAAATCCAGCTTGAACATCTGGAAGTTCACAGTTCATGTACTGTTGAAGCCTGGCTTGGAGAATTTTGAGGATTACTTTGCTAACATGTGAGATGAGTGCAATTGTGTGATAGTTTGAACATTCTTTGGCATTGCCTTTCTTTGGGATTAGATGGAAAACTGACATTTTTCAGTCCTGTGGCCACTGCTGGGTTTTCCAAATTTGCTGGCATATTGAGAGCAGCACTTTCCTATCATCATCTTTTAGGATTTGAAATAACTCCACTGGAATTCCATCACCTCCACAAGCTTTGTTCATAGTGATGCATGAGGGTCTAAGCGAAACATCTAATTTGTAGGTAGGTTGGACAGAAGTTGTGCATAGCCTGGGGATCTCGTACTCACAATAGGCATCTGAAATAGGGGCAATCTTATGGGACTGATCTCTGAACTTGTGGGATCCAAGAGTATACCCAGGTTGATGATGTAAGAATTGAGTTAAATATAGGACATACAGCTGCTGTCACAGAGAATTGCTTGGTGTGGGGGAAAACGCTACACATTTGGTGACCAAAAGGGTCATAAGTGGAGTTTTCTGTGTGAAAGTAGTGAAGCATACAGGAAGAGAAAGGCTGTATATAGGTTTTCCATATACATTTATTATAGATGTCCACCTAGTGGGAGGGCTCAGCATCTGCTGAAATGAGGACTCCTCATTCTTGAAGTGCTATGCCCCACCATCCACACAAAGCAGGTCACCTGGTCTGCCTGGCTCTGTGATTGGAGCTCCAGTTGTCTGCCCTGATGAGATATCCCCTCAACCCTGGATGCCCTGAGGAGAAGAGCATCTCCCACAATTAGACGGCAGAAAACTGCTTGAAAACACAGCAGCAGCTTCAGAGAAAGGCCTCCTGAGTCTCTATAAGCCGGGAATGGAGCCTCATTTTCTTGGTCCACACCCGCCCCTGTCTCCTCACTGGCATGCAGCTCTGTCCAGACAGGAACCGGGTCTCTGAAGGGCTTCCAGCTTCAGGGCCAGGGCAGTGGGAGCTCCAGGCGCAGAAGGAATGTGATTCTTTTTAACCTTCATTCAAATTAAGACACACACACACATCAGGAAATAAAAAGCTACCGATGTTCTATATACTTTAAATTATTTCAAGAAATAGTTATTTTATAGTCTATTTATCTCTTTTCCATTTATTGTGCTTTATTTACTAAAATTTTCCCATTTCTTCTGTTCCCTTAGTTCCAGCATGTTTATGTTTTGATTTTGCCTTGCTCTAGATAATGGCATCATAGACAGCTCCCCCCTCCCCTCTCCTCCCTCCCACCATTGCCTCTCCTTCCTTTGTTTCTTTCACCTGTGTGTCCGCTACCCCAGTACTCTGACCTTTGGACTAGACTCATTTGGACCCCATGGTCCTAGAGTTTGGTTAGCTTGGCCTGACCCTAAATCAGCTTGATGAGCAGAGAGGAGGGTACATCTCAGCCCCTCCTCTTGCCCCCTTCAGCCAGTGCATGGAGGGGAAGTTGAAGGAGGGAGTGGGAAGGGTGATGGGGTTGGGGGGGAGGGTTAGCTGTCCTGCTCAAACTTTCCCTGTGATCTCTTCACCCCAAAGCCACACTGGTTCTGCTTCCTCCCGTCAGAAGCTAAGGGGCAGCTCAGAGGTGGACCCTGCTGTTCTCAGTTTCCTGTCCTGGTCCCTAAACCTCAGGACAGAAATCCTCTTCCTGCCTCTAATCTTCTCAATCTGTTTCCCATCTTCTGGTGCCAACCCCACACTTTCAGTGTGGAATGGGTTGTAGTTAGTGGATACTAAAAAATAAAAAAATCTGGGAAGAAAAAATAGAAGCAAACTCACATACACTAAAGCATCAAATTTGGGGCGGAATTTCTGTCCATTTGCATCTCTTGAGCTTCAGTTTTGCAGGTGACTGCAAAGAGCCAGCATCCACCAGAGACTCATTCCGAAGGCAGAAAGAAACAGAGTCCTAGCCTGAAGGTGGATGGGAAGGTCCATGTGGACCAAGGAGCAAAAAGCAAAGGAGGCCTCAATATAGTCAAGGAGACTGTACCCTGACTTTGGTGGAAAGAGTGAGACAGCAGGCTCCGCCATCCGCGTGCATGCTGGTGGCGGCGCTTGGCGCTTCCAGTAAACAACAACTGTACTGGGGTGCTTATTACTGATGAAGACTTCCCATCTTGGGGTCCGGTCTCCTTCCTTCTTCCAGCTTCCGTCTTGAGTCCCTTCTATGGGTGCAGGAAGACAGATCAGGGCCATGGAGTCCTTGGAGACCACTGTGTCTATTCTCAGATAGGGGACTGGAAATGCATCCTGCCGGGTCTATTGCTTACGTGGAAGCAGATTTCTGAACTTCCCCATTCCCAGAAGTCAGTGATTTCTTAGTTCCCACTGTTCAGCTGGACCTAACCAGAGCCCCTCCTCCCCAAGGACACAGTTTTGTTATCAGGGGCGCACGCGGTTGGAAACGCTAGCTGGGACAGTTCATTGAGGCCGGGAACCCTGGAAGCAGAATCCAGACTTCGAAGCACTTCCTCAGTCTCCTGATTGCATGTTTGGGGAAAATCAGTAAAGATCACCTGCCCAGCCCTTAAGCAAATGTCTAACTTCCAGAAGGGAAGAGGTCCCAGAGGTCCTGACAGCAGCACCCAAGAGTAGCCCTGCGTCAGACTTAGAGATCAAGTGGGTTGCCCTTCCAAGTGGTCCCCGCCGGGTCTTGCTGGCACCTCTGAGAACTTCTCCCACCATTTCTACAGCGGGAAGAGATGCTGAGTCATGGGGAAGGATAGGGGCAACTTCTGCACACCACCTGTTGGCACCTAGGAGGGGGCAGACTTGATCCCTGGAGCGTGAACTCAGACCTGGCCCAGCCACATACAACTTGGTGACCCTAGAAAGCTCCTGAAACTTTTGGAGCCTTGGCCTCTCATTTGTAAAATGAGGATAATCATCTCCCTTTATTCAGTTATCATGAATATTCTATAAGATTATGCATTTGAAGCAGCTAGTATACCCTGGCCAGGGTAAGTGGCTCAGAACATACCAGCCATTGGTAGTAGTATTAATGCCAACCCCAAACCACTGAAAGGTGGAAGAGTCTCAGAAGGTAAAAACTTAGATGGGAATAAATGCTAGGGGTCATAAATCCATCCTCAGCCGAAGTTCCGTCTCCTGCCCTCCTGGCCCTGCTCTGCTCAGGCCTCTGCTCATGGCCTCTGCAGCCATGTCTCTCACATCCTGGCAATAAGAGCACAGGCTTGGGTCATATTCCTCAGGCTTGGATTATAGCCTTTCTGCAGGCAGGCCAAATCTAGGCATCTCTCTTCACTACTTAACTTTCCTCTTATATTTTTCCCCTTCACACATCTTGTGTCTCCAACCACAGTTAAACTCCAGAGGTAAGGACTAGGCTTACGCTTCATCTGGGCCTCCCTGCTCAGATTCTGAACTGATTGTCCTGCCTAAGTCTTGCTCTCAACCTGGGAAACTATTTTGCATTTCACTGGAGCTTAGCAAATGATAAAATAAATATAGAAATGTGTATTCTCTCTCATACAAATGATCTTCCTGTTCTGAGGAACTTCTTCCCATTGAGGTGAGAGAGAAAAGTTAGAGACAGTCAACAGATCATCTGGCAACTCTAGATTCTTTTTGTGTATATATATATATATATATAATTTTATTTATTTTTTACTGTGCTGTTTTTTTTTTTTCTTTAATTTAAAACACCAAAGACATTTTGTATTGGGGTATAGCCAGTTAACAATGTTGTGATGGTTTCAGGTCAACAGTGTAGTAGGGACTCAGTCCTTGATATACATGTATCTCCCTCAAATCCCCTCCCATCCAGGCTGGCATATAACATTGAGCAGAGTTCCATGTACTATACAATAGGTTTTTGTTGGTATCCATTTCAAATATAGCAGTGTGTACATGACCTCGGCTGTGCTGGGTCTTTGTTGCTGCACTGACTTTTCTCCAGTTGTGGGAGCGGGGGATCCTCTTTTTTGCAGCGTGCCAGCTTCTCATGTTGTGATTTCTCTTGTTGTGGAGCACAGGCTCTAGGGAATGCAGGCTTCAGTAGTTGTGGCATGTGGGCTTAGTAGTTGCAGTTCCCAGGCTCTAGACCACAGACTCAATCGTTGTGGTGCACAGGCTTATTTGCTCAGCAGCATGTAGGATCCTCTTGGACCAGGTATCGAACCCATGTATCCTGCATTGGCAAGTGAATTCATTACCACTGAGCCACCAGGGAAGCCCTGGCAACCCTAGATTTTAAAGTAATTGGGACCATTCTAGAACTGATATAGAGGAGGAATTTAGGGTCATCAAAGTGATTGGGAAAGGACATTATGGGGAATAAAGTGTGCAATCCTCAGCATTGGGAAGAAGGGAGCTACTTAGTACATCTGCTAACATCCAGTCATGGCTATAACCACCTTTACTTGACCCTTGGTGGCTCTATTACAATTAAAAATATCAAAATGCAAGAGCCAACTCAAACATTCTCTGTGACTTCCACTGGGCTTCTTGAGGAAATGGTTGTTCTTACAAACACTTTCAGTCCCCTTTGCCACTAAGACTGGCAGGGACCAAAGCAGATAGTACAAGTGAAAGAGCTTTTTCTGCCAGATACATGACCGGGTTGTCCACACCTCTGCTCCTAAATTTACTCACACAGAGGGACAGCCTCACATAAGCAACTGACAACCAAGGATTTTAGGCAGCCCTTGTTTTTACTTATGTTATTTTCATCATGACTATGATGGTTTTGAAGGCATTCACTCCAGGTTTCAGGGCTTCACTATTTGTTTTCCCTAGAATCCCTCAGAGTTTAAGTAATAATTAATAACCCCATTAACATGTTAAGTACCCCTTACCATTATTCATTAATCCAGCATGGGAATCAATGGGCCTGTCCTGGGAGGGAGGTGGTGGCAGGGTTTCCACTGGGGACAATCATTCTGTCTCCTCCATTTCCCTGGGATCTCTCTCAAAAAGCACTGCATCAGGCTTTGGGAACCGTGGCTGGGAAATTAAAGAGGCTTTGTTTTGTTTCGTCTGGGCCTGTACTCCAGAAAGACACTGTGAATTTAGGTAGAGCCTGATGTTTTCAAATGATGGATTTCACCATGTTTCAAAATAGGAATTGCTAAAGTGGGACAAGAAGGTCTTCTTGGAAAACCAAGTCCCTATGAAAGTAGCCGTGCAGGTGCCATCACAAAAATCTCCACTAAGGTGGTAAATTCCACTTCTTGGACAAGTGTCAGTGAGCCTAGGCCTTTGAATCGATTAACAAAAGCAATTGCTTGCCTTCCCCCACCCATGCCCCTATTTTTCGGCCATGCAGAGTAGCATGTGGGATCCATGCTCCTTGCAGTGGAATCACAGAGTCTTAAACACTGGACAGCCAGGGAAGAGCCCAGAGTAATTGCTTTCTTTGACTATCATTCAGACTACGGAGGCTCTGACTGCACTTCCCAAACCCTGTCTCTGTGTTGAACTCATCACCACGGACCTGAGCGTTTCTGTCCCAGCTTCCCAGCTTGGATGTTCCAGCATCTCACTAATTGTGCCCCTTTCCTCTGTCAGGCTCACAAAACCACAGGACATTTATTTTTCTAGCCCAGCTGGCAGTGCCAGCATAGGGTGTTTTAATCAAGCACCCCCTCAATCTGCCCAGAATTGACCTGGGCTCTCCCATTCTCAGTTTTTTGGGGTCTGTGGACCAAGTTTCAGCATCTCATGGCTTCCAGGTAGAGAGAGGCAGAGGAGGGGCCCTGGAAGTAGGGATGCAGGAAAACAGACGTGTAGACCAGGACCCAGGGTGCCCAGAGCTGCCTCTGCGATAGCTCCACTCCATCCAAAAACACCAGATCGCTAACTTTCTGAACAAAAACAATGAGAAAATGGGATCCTGTAGATGGTAATGTGTCCTCCCACAAAAAAAGTTGTCTGCATGAGACTCTGGAGTCTGCCTACCCTGGGCTGGCATTCTGACTCAGCCATGGCAGCAAATGCCCTAACATCACCAGGCAGGCCTTGCTCTTGGAGGAAGAGGGAGGAGGTAGAGGGAGTGGGAGTTTGATCTCACAAGAGCTGCTGGATTAAATGAACACTTAGCATCAGACAGAAAGTGCTCAAGAAGTAATGCCTAAGGATTTCAGGCCATTCTTTCTAACTAGGTTTTCCTGCGTTAGTTTTCCACACAACTTCTGTGTCTTTGCCCCTTCTAGCTGGTAAGGGATCAGTGCATGCCAAACACACATGAGCATCACCTAGACAGGGGCGAACATTACAAACACCAGTTGGGGAGGGAACTGATGATTGTCAGCATCCTCTCAACATGGTACAAAAACCAGACAAAGGGAGTTGAAAATAAATAGCATCAACCCTAAGCCAGTCCCTCCTTCAAAAAAGGTTTGGTCCTCAACCCCTAACCTTTGCATTTAATCCAACACAGGCTGTGACTTGAGTAGGAACCAATCAAGTCACTGGCTTACCAGAATCTTCTTTCCCAAAGCAGGCCCCCGAGGTTTCTAGGGTCCCTCCCACCCCTGTGAGCAGTCATTATAGTTTCAGCCTGCAACTTTTAGGGCAGCAGGGAAATGAAAATATCTGCAAAAGGCCGGTTCCCATTGCTCACTTTGGCCCAGCCCTGCTCAGCTCCCAGAAGTTTGTTCTCTTTGCTGCTCAGAGCAGGTCATCCTGGCTCCACTTTGAGCTGTTCCCCAGCTCAGTAGATGCTGAGTGCTCAGGACCAGTTTAGAGAGTACAAACCTGGTATCTCTGCAAAACGAGTGAAGAGAGGCTACAAGGCCCAGCTATGAAGAGAAACAACCTGATGAGATGGAAGTCAGGTCTACCCCTTGCTGGGGTGTGACCAAAACTTCCAGAACATCAATGCCCCCACTCCATAAATGAGGGTCACATTATCTGCTTGTGTGTGTCACAAAAACTTTTAAATTCTTCAGTCTGCTTCCCAGATTGTGCTAGTGGTAAAGAACCTGCCTACCAATGCAGGAGCCGTAAGAAATGAAGCTTTGATCTCTGGGTCAGGAAGATCCCTTCGAGAAGGGCCTGGCAATTCACTCCAGTATTATTGCCTGGAGGATCTCATGAACAGAGGATACTGGCAAGCTGCAGTCCATAGGGTCGCGAGAAGACGGACACGACTGAAGCGACTTCTAATGCACACATCATGCATGCAATAAACGATATCTGATATGCAGCAGAGGCTTAACAGTTTTGTTGTTATTGTTGTTGTTTTCCCAGTAGCTTGATCCAACACAAGCAAAGAAAGAGGGAGAAGGACAGACAGATTCCCAGTTATATTTGCTGTCCAGACAGGCGAGGCAGGCAGGAGAGAGATCATACACCATGTGTGGCTCCTTGGAATCTGCCTGGGAGGAGAGGGATCATACACCGTGTGTGGCTCCCTTGAATCTGCCTGGGATTCCCTCTCCATTTCTTAGTACAAAAAGGAAGGGACCCTGCAATTAAGAAGCAATGCAGAGATAAGGATTTAGGGGTTTGGGGATTGGGTGTGAAACGACGTGGTTTCTTCAGTCAGGGACTGTGTGTAGTCATTTGTGGTTTTGAGGCTGGGGTAATTGCCACATCCTGGGCTTTGGCCTCAGTCTTTAACTTTTGACTACAAACCACACTGAGAAGGGCCAGGCTTCAGGCAGCTTTTTTTCTTCTTGGGAAGCTAAGACGGAGCCTCTGAGGTTGGTATGCCTTGGTGGAGCCCCTGTTGCTCCTGAGAATATCAGCTGTAGAAAAGTTCTGTTCAGAGGACAGAAAGACACAAATGGTCCTCCATCCAGAGCTGGTGTGGAGAGGCAGAGAGAGGGTTTGGAGTTGGACAAGTCTGAGTTCCAACCCCAAAAATCTCTTCTCAGCACTCAGACATTTCTCTAAACTTCAATATCCTCCTTTATGAAACTAGTAATAATAACTGCTTCAGCATCATTGAGAGGCCCAAACAACAGTAGGTAAACCTACTGCAGGGGCATTGTCAGATGAGCATGCGCCACAGCACTCACCCCCTCAGTACATATGGGTGAGGTCACTGGGCCAGCGGTGACCATTCCAAGATGGCACACCTCCAAGTGATGCAGCTCAGAGAACAGCCTGCACCATCGGGCATGCATAGTCTTCTAGACAAATTATGTGTATGCCACCCCCCCACCCCCCCAAGACTCCATGTGCTGCCCTGAAGAAGCCAACAGATGTGCAGGATCGATGTCCTCCCTGCCTCATCCATCTTGCATCTCTGTGCCACACTGGATGATCTTCACAGTGTGAAGTGTGCAGCCAGCTGGAGTAAGTTGCTGTTACTCCCTCTTCATAACCAAGGATGCAAAATTTCCAAACATTATGGCAGGAAAAACCTAGAAGGCCATCCCTGAGCAGAGTATGTTTCTCGGAAGGAAAACAGGAGCTTCTTACTGAATGAACTAAATGTCAGAGATGAACTCTAAGTGCTGGACTAAGTGGTCCAGAGAAAGAGAGGAAGCTTGTAGCCGCAGAGCTGCAGTGGTGTCAGGGCTGAGGCTGGAGGTGGAGGACACGTCTGTGGTGAGGAACCACCTCAGAGGGTGGTGGGAGGCAGCTCTGGGAGTTTCACTCACTCATTCCACAGGTACTGAGTGCCTGGTGCCATCCTAGGGTCTGAGAAACATTATGGTGAATGAGGTCACAGGGCTCCAGGTCTCATGAGGCTTACATTCTGGCTTACGGTGGGCAGTGTACATCCAACAGATAAATTAATAAACAAGAAACTAAAAAAAAAAGAAAAAAAAGAAACTATTATGCTGTGGAAAACACTACCTGTGCTGTCCTGGAGAGGGGCGGCCATTAGAATAGGTGGGAGGACTTCCTGGAGGAGCTGATAACTAGACTAAGCCGACTCATGAGAAAGCTGACAGAAAGTGAAGTACTAGCTTTATGCAGCTGGAAAAGATTTTACATACTTAAACCCAGAATGCAATACTCTAAATGCTTCATGGCTCTGGAAGAAATTATAATGCATAATTTATAGCTAATTTGTAAAGTTAGTTTTAGAAAGCTTTTTAATAACTTCCAGATGAGAGACCAACAGTGTATTCTACAACATCATGTTGCTGAGCTATACCCTAGAACGTGTACACAACCGAGCAGTCCCTGAAAGCTCCTCCTGTGAACCCAGAAGTGTTAGCCCATAGGAAGGACCCTGTGGACAATGCAGGGTCACCTGGCAGAGGCCAGGTGAGAGAAAGTCACTCCAAATCGGGGATCATTAGGTTACAGGAAATAGGAACCCACTTGAGGAAGCTTCATTAAAGACTAATTTAACTTGAACAGTTCCAAGGGCTGGATGTGGTGAGGAGTCCATAAGGGATGAGATCTAAGAACTGAAAGGCCTACAGAGCTGAGAACTCTCCTCAATAAGCCACGTGGTTATTGTTTTTTAAATTTAATATGCTCATAAAACTAGTAACCTGTGGAATTGCTTTTTATAAATTTTTATAATAAAAAAATCTATATAACACAAAGTTTGTCTTTTCACCATTTAAAATTCCAATACCCCTTCAGTATCTGGTTCTGATGTTTGTCCATCTCTTCAAATTCAGTTGTTGCCTATTCATGTCCCTTCATTTTTTCTTGACACCCAGACATAATGTAGCACTGCTGTTAGGAGGCCTTTAGTGATGTCATGCAATGGCAATGCACTCCAGTATTCTTGCACAGAGAATTCCGTGGACAGAGGAGCCTGGTGGGCTGCTGTCCATGGGGTCGCACAGAGTCAGACTTGACTGAAGCGACTTTGCATGCATGCATGCATTGGAGAAGGAAATGGCAACCTACTCCAGTATTCTTGCCTGGAGAATCCCAGGGACAGAGAGGCCTGGTGGGCTGCCATCTATGAGGTCACACAGAGTCAGACACGACTGAAGCGACTTAGCAGCAGCAGCAGCAGCAGTGAAGCCATGAGGTGTGGGATGGAAGGCTTCCCACTGTTCTGATGCATTCTCTGTCTGTGCCCTGGCTGTGAACTTCACAAGTGCTTTTCAGTGTTTTTCTCCTTCACTTGACGGAGCGGGTGACCAGAGCTGGCTGCAGCTGGATACTCCCCTCTCTCAGGTCAGTTAGGCTCTGGGTAACTAGTTTCCCCTGAGGACACGCCTTGGTATATTTCAAACTGGTCTCTTTACCTTCCCTCTCCTAGAAGCCAGAAGAGATTTCCCCTTGACATTTTCAGTGAGAACCTGGTCTAGTTCCCAGAGGTAAATTCTACAGTAATGTACCTACCACCCATGACTGGGTTCTCCTGGAGTTCTCATTCTCAGATGTATCTATACTCAGATGCCAGTAATTCACCAGTTACAGTTCAGGTTTTCCTGTCCCAAAACTGCTTCCCACAGTGGCTTCCATTCTGTCTCTGCTTCAGGAAGCTGAGAATCCCTGTAATCACCCATCTGTCTCTCCAACTTTGAGGACAGTGATTTGTCCTGTCCGCCCCTCTCTTAAAGATTCAAGAACAGTGTTGATCAACTTTTCAGTCTCTTCATCCTTTTACTTGTTTTTAAGATGGAATGGTGACTTCCAAGCTCTGTACATGTGGAACTGTAAACCATTTTAACCCTTGTAACCACTGTTAAGAGTAAAATTCAGTGGCTCTAATTACATTCACAATATTATACAACCATTACCCACTATCTATTTCCAAAACTTTCCATTGCCCCAAACAGAAAGTCTGTATCCACTATGCAATAACTACCCACTTCTTGTGAGTAATGCTGCTGTGGCCATTGATATACTACAAGTATCTGCTTGAGTCCTTGCTTTCAATTCTTTGTGGTATACATCCAGAACTGCAATTGCTGGATCATATGGTAATCCTAGGTTTACTTTTTGGAGAAATCACTGAACCATTTCCCACAGTGGCTGCATCGTTTTACATTCATACCACAAAAGTACAAGTGTTCCAATTCCTCCACATCCTTGCCAACACTTTTTTAAAAACTATTTTAATTATAGCCACTCTGGTAGACATGGAGTGGTATTTCATTATGGTTTTGATTTACATTTTCCTAATGGATAATGATGTTGAGCATCTTTTTGCCTGTTTATTGATTGCATATGTTCTCTGGAAAAATGTCTATTAAGTCCTTTGTCCATTTTTTCACATGAGCTGTCTTTTTTGTTGTTGAGTTATAGGATATAAATCAAAGAGGACACAAAGAGATGGAGAAATATACCATGTTCATGGATTGGAAGAATCAATATAGTGAAAATAAGTATACTACCCAAAGCAATCTATAGATTCAATGCAATCCCTATCAAGCTACCAACGGTATTTTTCACAGAACTAGAACAAATAATTTCACAATTTGTATGGGAATACAAAAAACCTTGAATAGCTAAAGCAATCTTGAGAAAGAATAGAACTGGAGGAATCAATCTGCCTGACTTGAAGCTATACTACAAAGCTACAGTCATCAAGACAGTATGGTACTGGCACAAAGACAGAAACATAGATCAATGGAACAAAATAGAAAACTCAGAGATAAATCCACGAACCTCTAGACACCTTATCTTTGACAAAGGAGGCAAGAATATACAATGGAGGAAAGACAATCTCTTTAACAAGTGGTGCTGGGAAAACTGGTCAACCACTTGTAAAAGAATGAAACTAGAACACTTTCTAACACCATACACAAAAACAAACTCAAAATGGATTCAAGATCTAAATGTAAGACCAAAAACTATAAAACTCCTAGAGGAAAACATAGGCAAAACACTCTCCCACATAAATCACACCAGGATTCTCTGTGACCCACATCCCAGAGTAATGGAAATAAAAGCAAAAATGGGACCTAATTAAACCTAAAAGCTTTTGCACAATGAAGGAAACTATAAGCAAAGTGAAAAGACAGCCTTCAGAATGGGAGAAAATAATAGCAAATGAAGCAACTGACAAAGAATTAATCTCAAAAATATATAAGCAACTCCTGCAACTCAATTCCACAAAAATTAACGACCCAATCAAAAAATGGACCAAAAAGCTAAACAGACAGACATTTCTCCAAAGAAGACATACAGATAGCTAACAAGCACATGAAAAGATGCTCAACATCACTCATTATTGGAGAAATGCAAATCAAAACCACAATGAAGTACCATCTCATGCCTGTCAGAATAGTTGCTATCCAAAAATCTACAAACAATAAACTCTGGAGAGGGTATGGAGAAAAGGGAACCTTCTTACACTGTTAGTGGGAATACAAACTAGTACAGTCACTATAAAGAACAGTGTGGAGAGTTCTTAAAAAACTGGAAATAGAATTGCCATATGACCCAGCAATCCCACTCCTGGGCATACACACCCAGGAAATCAGAATTGAAAGAGACACGTGTACCCCAATGTTCATCACAGCACTGTTTATAACAGCCAGGACATGGAAGCAACCTAGATGCCCATCAGCAGATGAATGGATAAGAAAGCTGCGGTACATATACACAATGGAATATTACTCAGCCATGAAAGAGAATACATTTGAATCAGTTCTAATGAGGTGGTGAAACTGGAGCCCTATTATACAAAGTGAAGTAAGTCAGAAAGAAAAACACCAATGCAGTATACTAACACATATATATGGAATTTAGAAAGACAGTAACAATAACCCTATATGCGAGACAGCAAAAGAGACACGGATGTATAGAACAGTCTATTGGACTCTGTGGGAGAGGATGAGAGTGGGATGATTTGAGAGAAGATCATTGAAACATGTATATTATCATATGTGAAACAGATCACCAGTCCAGGTTCGGTGCATGAGACAGTGTGCTCAGGGCTGGTGCACTGGGATGACCCAAAGGGATGGGATGGGGATGGAGATGGAGATGGGAGGGGGGTTCAGGATGGAGAACACATGTACACCCATGGCTGATTCATGTCAATGTATGGCAAAAACCATTACAATATTGTAAAGTCAAAAGTTAAGAATAAATAAATAAAATAAAAATCTAAAAATAAATAAAAACCTATATTAGATAATATTTTGCAAATATCTTCTCCTATTCCATTATAGCCTTCCTCTTTCTCAATAACGTCCTTTGATGCATGAAAGTTTTGATTTTGATAAAATCCAATTTATTTGTTTTACTTGTGTTACTTATGCTTTGGGTATCATAGCTAAGAACCTGTTGCCAAATCCAAGGATGTGAAGATTTATACCTATGTCTTCCTCTAAGAGTTTTATGATTTTAGCTCCTACTTTCAGGTCTGTGAGTTATTTTGAGTTATTTGTAAATGGTGTGAGATAAAGGTCTAAATGCATTTTTTGCATTTCTCAGCAACTTTTATTGAAAAGTTTTGGCATCCTTGTCAAAGATCAACTGACCATATATGTGAGGGTTTCTTTCTGGACTGTCTATTCTATTCCATTGGTCTCTCTATGTCTGTATTTGTGTAGTACCACACTGTTTTGATTACTATAGATTTTATAGTTAGTTTTAAAATCAGGTAGTTGAGACTTTGTCCTCATTTTTTCAGATTTTTTGACTATTAATCTATATTAATAGATTATTAACCTATCAATCATTTTGGCTATTAATCTATCAATATTAATATTGATAAATATTCCAGATATTAATCTATCAATTAATTTTGTTCCTTTGCCTGTGCCACGTGTTCCTGTTTCTTAGATATCTTGTAATTTTTTGTTGTTGTTGAAACTTGGACATTTGAATCTTATAAAGTGGTATATCTGGAAATCAGATTCTTTTCATTCCCTAGGATTCTTTTCCCTTGGGAAGGTTATAGTAGTCCATTTGCTTAGTGATTTTCCCTAACTAGTTTTGCAGACACTGTTTTCCTTGTCATGTGTGGCTAATGAAGTTTCTGTTCTTTAGTTTTGTGCAGTTAGTGTTTTCACAGAGATTTCCTTGAATGCTCAGAGCTAAAAATCCAAAACCAAAGAAACACAAAAATCACTTCTAGTCTTTGCCAAGTGACTCTGTTCCAGGTCACTCCTTCAACACCAAGCCAGGCTTGTACCAAGCCTGAAGATCAGCCCCAAGTGAGACTGAGGGCTTTTTCACATCCTGTCTCTCTGGCCCAGGCACGTGCATAGGCTTCAGGGTCCTAATTTTAACTGTTTTAAATGTCCTATTTTCCCAAAGGAACTCTCAGGCTTTTGCTCCCAGGTATTAGGCCATCTATGGATGTGTTCAGCTGGCTGTTTATGTTTCCATCATCATCTTTTGCCCCAATCTGTGGGTTGATAGTTCATCCTGCAGTATTTTCAAGGAATGGCACTGCCTTTCTAGCCTCAGTTCTGAGTCAGACAAAATAGACATTGCTTCCCTTGTGTAAGTTCTACAGGTAGCCCCCAGACAGGTTAGAAGAGACACACACAATAATTAGCAAAGGTTCCACATTGAGAATATGGCTGCCATCTTCAAGATTCCTGCCAAGCAGGAGAGGTTGGACAAAACAAGGGAAATGTTGCCAATCCTTCCTACAATTTTGAAGCCATCTTTTTCTTGATTCAGCATGCATTTACTTGCTCTAAACTTTGTCTATTCTCTAGAGTCCTGACAAATTTGGGTCTGGCTGTTTCTGCTCATTTTTTGTTTGTTTGAATTTATTAATTGATTAATATTTATACAATTTTAAAGGTTACTTTCCATTTACAGTTATTACAAAATATTGACTATATTCCCCATGTTGTGCAATACATTCTTTCTACTTTATAGCCATTAGTTTGTACCTGCCTCCTCCACTCACACCCCTACTGGTAGCTGCTAGTTTGTTCTCTGTCTGCAAGTCTGCTTCTTTTTTGTTATATTCACTAGTTTGTTGAATTTTTTAGATTTCACATATAAAGATATCATACAGTATTTGCCTTTCTCTGTCTGACTTATTTCATTAGCATAATGCCCTCTAAGTCTTCTTTTCTATGGCTGAGTAATATTCCATTATACCATATCTTCTTTAACATTTCATCTGTTGTTGGACACTTAGGTCATTTTCCATATTTTGGCTATTGTAAATAATGCTGCTATCAACATTGGAGTATATGTATCTTTCAAATATATATCCAGGAGTGGCATTGCTGAGTCATATGGTGGTTCTATTTTTGGTTTTTTGAGAACTCTCCATACTGTTTTCCACAGTGGCTATACCAATTTGCGTCCCCACCAACAGTGTAGGAGGATTCCCTTTTCTCCATATCCTCGCCAACAATTTTTATTTGTGTTTTTTTGAATGATAGCCATTCTGACAGGTGTGAGGTGACATCTCCTGGTGGTTTTGATGTGCATTTCTGTGATGATTAGCAATGGTGAACATCTTTTCATATGCCTGTTGGCCATTTGTATATCCTCTTTGGAAAAGTGTCTATTCAGTTCTTCTACCCATTTTTAAACCATATTGTTTATTTATTTATTTATTTTGATGTTGAGTTGTGTAAACTGTTGATATCTGTCAGATAGTAACCCTTATTAGTAATGCCATTTGCAAATGTCCTCTCCCATTTAGCAGCTTGTCTTCTCACTTTGTCAATGACTTCCTTTACTGTGCAGAAACTTTCAGGTTTAACTAAGTTCCATTTATTTACTTTTGCTTTTACTTTCTTTAACAGATGGAGCCAAAAAATATTGCTATGATTTATGTCCAAAGTGTTCTGCCCATGTTTTCCTCCAGGAGTTTTTGGTGTTTCAATAGCTTAGAGTTGCCTACTCCACCATTTTGTGAAGTCAAAGTCCCCTGGTGGTTTTTTGCCTTATATTTTTCTCTGCAAATTGATTCCATTCTCCTCTTCACCCTAAAGACTGTTTCTTTCTTCTTTCTCATTATGGCAAATAGCTCCAAAATGACACGTCACCATGGTAGCCTCAACCCTAAGGGCTGGGTCACATCATTGTCCAGCACCCTAATTGACTATGTCAGTTTTCTAAGTCTCAAAAGCTGAGTGTCAGGGCACTGAACCTGATTGCCTCAGCTTGAGAGTCTTGGGCCAATCAGCTGAGGGGGAGGAAGCCGCAGGACCCACTTCTTACTCAGCAGGGGTAGAGGAAGGGATTCTCTTGGAAAGGAGATAGGCTGGTTCCCAAAAGCTAGGTGTAGGGGCTGGAAGAAGTTTTGAGTATCTCAGTATAATCATGAAACACAACCTTTCCCTTCAGGGCTTCCAAGAAGAAAAGCACAATGAGATGATCCAACCGTACTTAACCATGAAATCTTTTTTTTTTTTCATGGAAGAACTTTAGTGTTTAGTGGAATATAAACTATACAGACATTGGTTCAGGAGTTCAATAAAAATGTGTTGAATTTGAAATGTGAAGATTCAGATGGCATCCGTAATCTTCATCCCTGCCCTTCTGGCCCCGTGCCTGGTGCTTTCGTGGATGGGGCCCTGAGCTGAGCACAACCCTGGGCTGGGTGGGCTGCAGATGTCCATTTCTGAGTAAAGGTTGGATTCCTGACCACTTGTGACAGACACCGTGTTACCTGCTATGCCAAAGAGCAGGAATATTTATCACCCCCGTGTTTAACACAAGTGAAATGAGGTCTGAGTCCTTGCTCCAAAAGGAAGAGACACATATGACACAAGTGAGAGGGATGAACAGAAACCAGGAGGAGGCTAGGCTCTGGCTTGTTTTTGCCACCTTCCAGCCAAGTAGCCACGTGTAACCGGGCCACTCAGCAAGGCCGCTCAAGACCTGTGTTTCTTCACCCAGAAGTAAGGAACAGAGACAAAATAGATGATTTCCCAGGATTTGGTTTCTTTGCTTTTCCAATTTTTGTTTTAAAAGCAGAAACTTTTCTTTTAAATAAAACATATGTATAGCCCCAGTATATAAAGTGAAAGTCGCTCAGTCGTGTCCGACTCTTCATAACCCCATGGGCTATATAGTCCATGGAGTTCTCCAGGAGTGGGTAGCCTTTCCCTTCTCCAGGGGATCGTCCCAGCCCAGGGGTTGAACCCAGGTCTCCAGGTCTCCCGCATTGTAGGCAGATTCTTTACCAGCTGAGCCACAAGGGAAGCCCCATCCCCCCATCCAGTATAACAAGAAAACAGCAAAAGCAGAAGTGGCCTGATGGAGCAGGAGGGGGAACCCAGCTGATCACCAGAGGTTCCCGTGGGCCAAGTGTCCTCTGACCTCTGAGGTGCTGTCCGTTTACACGAGTACCTGCCTCCCTACATTATGAGCTCTTCCAGGGCAACCTCCTCAGGAGCCTTATATCCTCAGACCATAGACCCTTGAAGGCAAGGCTGTCTTAGAGGCTCTTGTGATATCCAGTGGTAGGAGCGAATGATAATTAATAATTATAGTGAGACTATCAGATAAGCCTCTTTGGCAAGTGCTGCTTCAGTCACAGGCTGTCCCAGATTTCTGGATTTCATATATTAGTCAGTGATCTGTTTTGCCAAAAATGTGTGTTTTAAAAAGACAGTTTTCACTGCTGCAATGGCTCCCCAATTCTTCAAAGAAGGGGCTTTTGAAAAATTTTTATGGCAGAAAACATTTACAAATGAAGCAACTGACAAGGGATCAATCTCTAAAATACACAAACAACTCATGAAGCTCAATATCAAAAAACAAGCAACCCAATCAAAAAGTGGATGGAAGATCTAAATAGACATTTTTCAAAGGAATAAAGGGGTTTTTTTTAACAGTAATAAGATGACTGGTGCTAAGGAGCCACAGCTCTAGAGCAGTTTCAGTCCTTGGCTTCACTTTTCCGTCTGTTTGTCTTCAACAGTAACACGACCTTCGGCTGCCCTTACATCTGTAGGCACGTCCAGGTGTGGCCTCTGGGTCCTTGGGCTTCCTGGTTGCAACATGTCTGAGCGGGATCCCGAGGGCAGTCGGCCACGAGGGCTGACCCATCATTGGCACTGAATACGTCTGCGTTCAGGCCAAGGTTCTGAATATATATCAGAGACATGCCACATGGGTCTTCACATCTGGAACAAAGCGGGCCTGAGGTTATTCAGAGTAAAATAACCCCGATCCCTAGAACCACTTGGGAGGTCGAAGACAGAAGTGAACCAGCATGGTCCCTTCCCTCAGCTGGGGACAGGCAGGGAAACTGACCATGAAAGCCAGCCTTCAACGTGTCCACAGAGGGCAAAGCGCCACAGGAACCCAGAGGTGGAGGGAGCCCCTCCATCTGAGGCATAGAAGACAGTGGGAGTGAGGAGCCAAGGCAGCTGCTCACAGGAGAAGCAGTGAGATGTGTCTCAGGATGAGGAGTCATCCAGGCTAAGGGCAGGGGCTGCTGCAGGCAGAGGGACAGAGCAGCAATGGCAAGAAAGCCTGGCAGCCTGTCACTCGGGGAGGATGTGTCTGCAGCATCTTTTCAGCAAGACCATTTTCTTCCAAGTCAGGTTTGGAGAAGACACTACCCATGTCTGTACCTGCTCTCCACAGGGACCCTAACTCAGGACCAAGTCACCACCAGGAGCCACAGTTTGGGGCAGCTCGAGCTTTGCAGATGATCGGGCCCTGAGTCCAGCATTGTGTGGTTAAGTAATCCAGCTTTGTTGAGAGGACTTGTGTCCCCCAGAAGGCTCGCCTTGGGGGTGACCCTGAAGGTAAGAAGAATTCTTGGTAAAGATGTCTGAGTGATTCTCTAGGGATAGAGACTTTTGGCTGATTAGGGTGATTCCTGGGTAAGTAGAATTGATTCCAGGCTGCATCTGAAGATTCAGACCCAGGTTCTAGACTGTGTGCTCCTCTACATCAGAGAATCTCTGCTGGATGGAGCAGAGGCAAGGGTCCCAGAGGGCCCCACCCCATCCTCAGCTGGAATGGGATTTAGGCAGGGTTGATGTCCTTCATGCATGAGCTCCAAAAGCAATGAAGACTCAGAGTCACATCCAACTCATGGACTGAGAAAGACCCCAGAGATGACAAGTGAGTTCTGAGTGTCAAGAGAGTTGGGAATGAGTACAGAAAGAGGGGGTTGGGGAGGGAATAATATAGATGAAGGTGTACCAACAGGAGGATGAATTTCCAACCTCCTTCTGGAAATACCAAGTATTTTCTCACAAATGCTGGTAACTCCTGGTGGAAGCTTGTGATGGTCTGACTTCCTCAGCCAATCTCTCCATTCCCCTCAAAGTTTGGTCCGGCTGGGACTCCAAATGATAAACCCATTATTGGTTTGGCACAAGCAAGCCAGGCAGGACACCTTCAGAGTACACTGAAGAGGCTGCACAGGCCACCAGTGCCCAATGAATGAGCACTGAGAGGATGGGATTTGTAGAGAGGGGGGTAGTTGTGGGTTGAATTGTGTCCCCCCACCAAGATATTGAGTCCCAGTACCCATGAACTTGAGGGGCTATTTGAAGATAGAGTCTATACAGATATCAAGCTAAGATGATTTCCTATAAATAGGGGAAATTTACACACACTTCAGTTCAGTTCAGTTCAGTTCAGTTCAGTCGCTCAGTCGTGTCCGACTCTTTGTGACCCCATAAACTGCAGCACACCAGGCCTCCCTGTCCATCACCAACTCCTGGAGTTCACCCAAACTCATGTCCATTGAATCAGTGATACCATCCAACCATCTCATCCTCTGTCGTCCCCTTCTCCTCCTGCCCTCAATCTTTCCCAGCATCAGGGTCACTTCAAATCAGTCAGCTCTTCACATCAGGTGGCCAAAGTATAAGAGTTTCAGCTTCAACATCAGTCCTTCCAATGAACACCCAGGACTGATCTCCTTTAGGATGGACTGGTTGGATCTCCTTGCAGTAGAAGGGACTCTTAAGAGTCTTCTCCAACACCACAGTTCAAAAGCATCAATTCTTTGGTGCTCAGCTTTCTTTATAGTCCAACTCTCATATCCATACGTGACTACTGGAAAAAACCATAGCTTTGACTACACAAACCTTTGTTGGCAAAGTAATGTCTCTGCTTTTTAATATGCTGTTTAGATTGGTCATAACTTTCCTTCCAAGGAGTAAGTGTCTTTTAATTTCATGGTACAATCACCATCTGCAGTGATTTTGGAGCCGAAAAAGATAAAGTTTGTCACTGTTTCCACATCTATTTGCCATGAAGTGAGGGGACCAGATGCCATGATCTTAGTTTTCTGAATGTTGAGCTTTAAGCCAACTTTTTCACTCTCCTCTTTCACTTTCATCAAGAGGCTCTTTAGTTCTTCTTCACTTTCTGCCATCAGGGTGGTATCATCTGCATATCTGAGGTTATTAATATTTCTCCTGACAATCTTGATTCCAGCTTGTGCTTCTTCCAGCCCAGTGTTCCTCATGATGTACTCTGCATACAAGTTAAATAAGCAGGGTGACAATATACAGCCTTGATGTACTCCTTTTCCTATTTGGAGCCAGTCTGTTGGTTCCATGTCCAGTTCTAACTGTTGATTCCTGACCTGCATACAGGTTTTTTAAGAGGCAAGTCAGTTTGTCTGGTATTCCCATCTATGAAATAGATAAATCACAAGGACCTACTGTATAACAGAGATATATAATCAATATCTTATAATAATCTATAATGGAAGGAATCAGACAAAGAATATATATATAACTGAATCACTTTGCTGTACTCCTGAAACTAATACAACATTGTAAATCAACTATGCTTCAATTTTTGTTTAAAGAAAGGGGAGAATTTGGACACAAAGACAGATTGGTACAGATAGAAGGCTATTTGAAGTCACAGGAAGGATGCCATCTACAAGTTTCGTTCACTTTAACCTTTGCTTTTTGTTGTTTTTGTTATTAGGATCATACATCACAGCTGGCCTTGGGGAACCCTGCTCCTCTTCCTGACTATTAAACTCAAGTGCCTTTGTTCAGCTCACAGAGAGATAATCTGACACAGCCCAGCTATGAATGACTGCAGAAAAGAAGAAATGAACACATCCCCTTCTATTTTGCAAGATAAATGTCTTTTTAACTTTATTTCCTCACTTTCTCTCCCCCTCTGTTCTGTAAAGGAACCTGGCATCCAGACCTTAATAAGATGGTTGAGACATAGTCGGCCATCATCTGTCTTTCTGATTAAAGTCATATTCCTTACCTCAGCAGTTCATTTCTCAGTTAATTGGCCTGGCATGCAGCAAGCAGAGCAAGCATGGGCTCAGTAACACCGAGACCAGCAGAAACTAGGAGGCAGGCCTGGGGCAGAGGCTCCCTTCCAGTCCTCAGAAGGAACTAGTCTTGTCAACCTCTTGACCTTGGATTCCAGCCTCCAGAACCAGGAGACCATAAATTTCTGTTGTTTAAACCACTCTGTGTGTGGCACTTTTTTACAGAAGCCTCAGAAAACTAGGGTGTTGGCTTATTATTTGAAAAAGTCTCCAGGCTGGTGATAAGTATAAATTATGAAGGTTTAGAAATAGATTCTGTTCCTGAGATAACTACCAGGTTTTCCCCCATCAATCTGTGTTAGTTCTGTTTACGCAGGACACCACAGTGAGTAATTGGCCCTTCAGTCCACCCTGGCTCTCCTGGCCGATCAGAGTCTAATGAATCCTCCCCCCAGAAAGTTGCCTGCATACACACTCAAAACAGACACAGCTTGGTGAAGTAAGCCAGACAGAGGAAGACAAATACTGTATGATATCCCTTATATGTGGAATCTTAAAAATATGACAAACTAGTGAATATAACAGAAAAGAAGTGGACTCACAGGTATAGAGAACAAACTCATGGTTCCCAGTGCGGGGTAGAAGAGGGGGAAGTACAAACTGCTGTAAAGTAAAACAAGCCCAAGGGTATATTGTACAGCACAGGGAATGTAGCCTATGTTTTGCGATATCTGTAAATGAAAAGCATCCTTTAAAATTGTGTTCAGTGCAGTTCAGTCACTCAGTCATGTCTGACTCCTTATGACCCCATGGACTGCAGCACACTAGGCTTCCTTGTCCATCACTAACTCCTGGTGCTTACTCAAACTCATGCCCATCAAGTTGGCGATGCCATCCAACCATCTCATCCTCTGTTGTCCCCTTCCCCGTCTGCCTTCAATCTTTCCCAGCATCAGGGTCTTTTCAAATGAGTCAGCTCTTCACATCAGGTGGCCAAAGTATTGGAGTTTCAGCTTCAACATCAGTCCTTCCAATGAATATTCAGGCTTGATTTCCTTTAGGATTGACTGGTTTGATCTCCTTGCATCCAAGGGACTTTCAAGAGTCTTCTCCAACACCACAGTTCAAAAGCATCAGTTCTCCAGTGCTCAGCTTTCTTTATAGTCCAACTCTCACATCCATACATGACTACTGGAAAAACTATAGCTTTGACTAGATGGACCTTTGTCTGCAAAGTAATGTCTCTGATTTTTAAAATGCTGTCTAGTTTTGGCATAGCTTTTCTTCCAAAGAACAAGTGTCTTTTAATTTCATGGCTGCAATCACCATCTGCAGTGATTTTGGAGACCAAGAAAATAAAGTTTGTCACTGTTTCCACTGGTTCACCATCTATTTGCCATGAAATGATGGGATCGGATGCCATGATCTTAGTTTTTTGAATGTTGAGTTTTAAGCTAGCTTCTTCATTCTCTTCTCTTACCTTCACCAAGAGGCTCTTTAGTTCCTCTTTGCTTTCTGCCATAAGGGTGGTGTCAACCTACATGTCAGGTTATTGACATTTCTCCTGGCAATCCTGATTATTGTTTGTGCTTCATCCAGCCCAGCATTTTGTATGATGTACTTTCCATGGTAGCTCAGCTGTTTTTGTTTGTTTGTGTTTTTAACACAAAAATTAAAAACACAAACAAAAACAGCAACAAAACAGACACAGCCTTCTACACAAACCTCAAAGGCCGTACACCTTGGCACTAGTGTAGAGTTGGGGAAAAGCCCGTTGTGTGATATGCCAGCAAAAATTGGGTGGTGAAAGCCAGGAGCGGTTCACTGGGATCTTGAGGCCTGCAGCCCTATCTCAAGGACCCTGACAACAAGCCTGTGTGAGAAGTGATGTGGGAAGAAGTCACTGGTGGAGAAGGATGTGCCCAGAGGAAGTCAGTGCCCTCCTGACTCCTCCATCTTCACCCTTGTGACCCGCGCTGTTGGCCCTGCCTTGGGTACGTATCTGAACTGACCCTCGGGTACCCACTCTCCCGTGTTCCTTCCCAAGGGGCAGATCCCTATGAGCAGCTTGGGATGAAGCTGTATCCCGAGTTGCCAGGTGCGCCTTTGCAGTTCCACAGACCAGGGCTCAGGGGCCTCAATTTCATTCAGTCTGAGATGAAATGAAATTCAGCAGACAGGTCCCAGGAAACCCCCACTGACCCCCACCCCTCCAGGAGGCCCTTGAACAGTCATTTTACACATGAGGCCTTATCAGGAACACCTGCCTAAGAGGGCTCCCTTGGCCAGCCCTGGTTTAGTTCCCGTCCTGTCTGCTTTGCAAGTGCTGTGTTCGATTGCAGCAAAGGCAACAGATAAGTGTTGTTTTAACTGCATTGTTTTAATGAACCAAGGCCACACTGCAGTAACCCAGTCTAAATCCCTCATTGCCACTTGCAGCTAAAAGTGTCCGAACATCACTCCCTGGCTTCCATCACACAAATTTGCACAAGATAGGGCTCACAGACCTGCACCTGGGTCCCCCACCTCAGTGACCCTTCACCCACAGCCCTCTCTGACCTCTCCTCAGGGAAGGGAGGGGCTGATGGGCCACTTGGAACTGTGTTATTGGAGGTGGAGTCCCAGACTCACATCTGACTCCACCATTGATTTAGAGGCTCTCACAGACAGGGACAAAGAGACCAAACAGAAACAGAAACCAGTGAGACGTACATAGTGATGGACTCTTCATCATGGACACTCATCCCCTTGGGCTATTGTACTGGCTCTGCTGTATTCGATACTGTCCATTTTCCAATGTAATCTCTGACTTGAAAATAGAGTTCTCAATCAGACACCTATCACCCCTGCCTATCGCCCTGTTGTGGGTTAAATTGTGTCCACCACAAATTTATATGTTGAAGTTCTAACCTCAGGCCCTCCAAATATGACTATATTTGACTGTAGGGCCTTTAAAGAGATAATTGAGTTACATGAGGTCATTGGAGTGGCCCTAATTCAATACAACTTACATCCTTATGAGAAGAAAAGACAAGGACACAGATAAGCACAGAGAGATGAAGGACCAACAGGAGGACACAGGGAGATGATGATCTTCATATAGACAAGGAGAGAGGCCTTGGAGGGAACTGACACTGCTGACACCTCGGCCCTGGACTTCCAGCCTCCAGAATTGCATGAGAAGATAAATGTCTGTTGAAGCCCTGGTCTCCAGTGCTTAGCTATGGCAGTACTTGGAAATTCCTAATATTTGTGGAGAATGGTTAACTAGTTTAAAAGAAAAAAAATTGTATTCACTTTCTTTTTGATCCTGCAACACTCCTGTGAGATGTTATGTCTGTTGTGCAGGTGGAGGAGCTGAGGTGCAAGAAAGAGGTGGCTTAGACCTCCTGCTGTGCAGAAAGACCCAGCAGAGCTCCTCCTTTCACCAGCTCGTTCCTTCCCATTCACTCCCTTTAGGGAAAAATCCTACATCAGTTTAAGGATTCTGGTGCCTGTTCTTGACACATGTCACCATATGGACATAGAATGTTTATGGAAATATCCTGCAGGGGTTGGATTCCCACTGCCTCTTATTCTCACACTTTTGTCTGAAGTCATACTTCTCCTGCTTGTATACCTGCCTCTCACCTGGGACTCTTCATGATGATGGACCTAAACAGGCGAGACCCGTGTCCATAAGATAGAGTATTGGAGGCTCCAACCCTGCTCACTTGGTGTGGACAGGGAGTCAGAGCTATGTCATACATGGAAATCCAAGTGTGAGATGGCTGGTGGGAGCATACAAGGGTCCTGGGGAGCTGGGGGCACCCCCGGAAGAAACGGGACTACCCAGACATCAGGCTACAGGTTCACTTCCTGGCTAACTGCCCACTCTGGCTATCAGAACCTTAAAGACAAACACTGCTTACTTCATTCCATTCCAGTACTATTCCCCATCTTGGAGTTTATACATGTTTTTTAATGGCTTCATTGATGAATAACTAACATAAAATAATCTGCACATCCTTAAAGTGTACAATGGGGCAAATTTTGACCTTTGTGTGCACATGTGACCCTCATTGCCATCATGGGGACAGATGTGTCTGGGTTCCCTGTGCCCTTTGCAACCTTCCTTCCTGTGTTCACCTGCATAGTGCCTTCAGGCCATCATTGATCAGTTTTCTGTCACTGTACCTTTGGATTTTCCAGAACTTTACAGAAATGAAATCCTGCAGTAGGCATTCCTTTTATCTGGCTTCTTTTACTTGGCCTAATACCCTGAGATTGACTCACATCACTGCATATATCAGTAGTTTATTCTTTTGGTTTCTGTGTAGTTTTCCACTATGTGGAAACCCCATTCCTCACACATTCATCTGTTGCAGAATGTTTGTTTTGTTTCCAGTTTGAGGCTAGTTCAATGCAGCTGTCTGAACTTGGTGTGAAGTATCTATGTGGACACATGCTTTCACTCTTCTCCAGTTTAGGAGTGGAATGGTGGATCTTGAAGGACTCGTACAGTTAACTATTAGGAAACTATCAGGCGATTTCCCAAAGCAACATCGGAGTGTTCTGGTCTCTCCATGCCCTTGTGACACTTGATATAACCCATTTTTCTGATTTAGCTGCTCTCATAGATGTGCAGTGAATTATCATTATGGTTTTGATTTGCATTTCCCTAACGATAATGATATTGAGTGTCTTTTCATGTACTATTCTGTCATCTTTGTATTTACTTTGGTAAGTCTTTTAATCACTTTAAAAGAAATAGGATAATTTGTATTCTTGTAATTGAATTTAAAGAATTCTTGCTACATCCTGAGTCTTTGTTAGATGTATGTTTTGCATTTCATTCACTATAATATGTAAACAAGACAGTCTTATTGGGAATAGCTGTACCACGCTATGAAATGAAATATGCATCATTTATTCAACTAGTATCTTAAGTATAAATTATGCAAGCCAAAGTTGCAAAGAGCACACAGATATACTACTTTCAATCCCTCCCTGATGACTTGGTGGGGCTCTTAGTCAGATGGGCTGGAGGAAATCTCCCTGTTCTGCCCCATCCGGGTCATCTTCATTTCTTGCCTCTTATCCTCAGGGCCTTTCTTGTATCCACCCTCCCAACCACTCCACACAAGCACATGGGGTGAGTCACATGCAGGATCAGACAGGCACCATGGTTATCACAGTCTGTTGGACAGAGTCTTCCTTTCACTGCCTCAGCTGCATGGCTGCACTGGATCTCCCTTTCAGCTCCTGTCAAGCAGGGACAGCCATCTGGGGACACCTGCTTCCTCCTTACTTCCAGAGGGTGAGGAGTGTTGCAGCTTCTCCAACTTTTTGCAGGAAAAGATCAATGTTTCTGTTGTGTGTTAACTTAGAGAGTTGTCCCCCTGAATAAAAAGTAACCCTCTCTTTGCCACCAAATATCCCTTCCTGGAGGCAACAGCATGGAGGTGGTACTGAGGCGTTGGAAGAGCAGCCATTTTTTACCCCTCCCCTCAGGGCTGAAAAGTTATATACTTGGAAATGTGCTCAGTGTTTACCTCCCTGCAGGAAGTGCAAACCCTATAAGAGCAGGCACCTTGCCCATCTTGCCTGCAGTTATCTGCTCAGCCCTGTGTGCAGGGCCTGGCCCACAGATGGAGCTCAGTACATAATGGTTCATGAGTGAATACGTGATCAGGCTGAATGGCGAAATTCAGGGCTGAGAACTGGAATGATTAACATTGAGACCACCCAGCTAATAGAGAGTACTCAGACCCAGGTGTGCCTGTGGACAAGGGGCCTTTTGAGTGGTGTGAAGTGGGTGCTTCCCTGGAGGCACTTCTGCTGCACTCTGACACCAAGGACAGGCCACCTGTGTGCTCAAAGGGCTGGGGAGCTCAGAGAAAGATGAAGTCACAGACTCACAGCCCGGGAGAAGAAAGTGCGGCCTGTGAGCCAACAGTGCTGAGAAGCCAGGATCTGCCCCCGACTTCGGTCGAGCCACTGTCTGTGGCTCTACAGTCCTCCCTACTTCCTTCTCTTGGCCACGTGATTTCATTTCATAAGTTACAAAGTGAAAGTTTCTTTAAAAATCCAGAGTAACAAGAAAATTGCAAGTGATATTGAAAATGTTTCTAAACTTCTTAGAAAATTTAAGCTTAGCCTGATTTTTAAGGGCTTTCCCAGTGCCTCAGTGGCAAAGAATCTGCCTGCAATGCAGGAAATGCAGGTTCAATCCCTGGATTGGGAAGATCCCCTGGAGGAGGAAATGGCAACTCACTCTAGTACTCTTGCCTGGAAAATCCCAAGTACAGAGGAGCCTGGCAGGCTACATTCCATAGGGTCAGAAAGAGTCAGACTTGAATGAGCACGGCACAGCAACATGATTTTTAAAAGTCCATTAAATCGTATGCTTCCACTTTTGGCATGCCCATCTTCCCATTTCTCTTGTATCTGGGACACTTACCCTTGACCCGCACTGTTGTCTTCACCACAGATGAAACGTGTCCCTTCTGGGCACATCCCCCTGCTGTCCCAGCCTGGCTCTTCTTCACCACTTGACAAGCCTACACCAGTTTCCTGATTCTAAGTCTCCATCCTCTGTGATGTCCACATAGGTCCCCTAAAGAGTCTACTAGTGATATCCTTTGCCAGGCTACCTCCCTCACCACTGACTATCACTGATTCCCAGTCTTCTCACACAGACTCACACGCACACACACAGACACACATACACACATATGCACACAAACTGCACCTTGAAACAGTAACAAGCTGTGAGCTCTGCGTCTGGCCTTGCTCCAGTCTAGGGCAGCAGGACCCCAGTAAACAAAGGGCCATCCAACAAAGACAGATATTCAGATTATGATTGTGTCTTCAATGGAGCTAATGATGGAGGCAGTGGAGGATCAGGACAGAAGAACAAAGCTTTGACTGGGTGGTGGGATCAGGGGAGAGTATTTTGAGGAAGTGACATCTGAACTGACACTTGGAAGGTGAGTAGGACTTGAGGACTAAAGGAGAGACGAGCAAAGTCATGAGGTGAGGAGATTTTGGCATCTAGAGGAGATGACAAAAAACGTGAGGGGCGATGTGTCATCAATCAAGGGGCAAGGACCCAAGTGGACAAACATGGCCTGGGGCCTTCCGGATCGTGATGGCGCCCAGATCATGCTTGCTACCGGAGGAGGCTGTGCAGTAAGGGAGGCAGCAGCAGAGGCTGAACCCGCGTGGAGGGTGATGGAGTGGGCTGGGTGGCAGGCGTGAGGGGCTGACGAAATGCCTCCAAGGTGAGAGTGAGTAAGACAGTCAGGATGTGGTGGCGGACAGCATGCGAGGGGTAGACGATGACATCAGGAAGGCTCCAGGTTTCCACTGGTGAAAGCAGGTGGCATTTTCCAGGACATGGAAGAGAAAAGAGGGCTTTGTGGGGGGACAGCCCAGTTCAGTTTCAGGCAGATGGGCCTGAAGTAACCTTTTCAATAGTCCTGTGATTTATTATAATCATATTGACGGTTTCTACCACTCACAGCAGTGACCACCTTCAAGAGTGTGTATGTGTTTTCTTTCAAACAGGATGAGATCCACCGGGGAGCAAAGAAAACATCAAACAGTCCACGTGTGGCTCCGGCAGGGCAGGACACGCACGCTGGGCCCGGACACACCTGCCTTGCTGACACCTGGGGAGAAAGAGCAGGGAACACCGGCGTGCAGGTGTTCTTAGCCTTCAAAACATTAAGAAGCGGCAGCTAATTATGATTGCTGCTTTTCAGAGAAGGGAAAAGCAACTTCTGAGTCTACTGTTTTGCATCTTGATCTTTTTATTCCCTGATCTAGGTAGCACAAAGATCCTTGTGCTAACTACTGCCCTAGGATGTTAATAATAAAAGGAAAAGTCCTGGATGATCTTTTCCCTAACCCAATCCTCACTCAAAATTCCTAAGCTATGTCTTTTGAAAATGATTTGAGTTTGACACAGAGAGAAGAAAATTTCATCCTATTAAAACAAACTACAGGAACAATCACACCACATATAAAGTGAGGGCATTAGAGTGACTGAAGATGACCACAAGATCATGAATTCCTCACTGTACAGAGACTAGTCCCTAGGAGAAGACACAACATGCGGTGTCAGACAGACCTGTGGGCAAGGTGCGGTGATGTCTTGCACGGGAAGATCCACAGAACATGGCATCTGCCCATGGCTCATGGCTGATGGAGGTCCCAGTAGGGGGTGTCTTCTGCCAATTTAAAAAAAAATCTCTCCCTCATGCCTCTGACAGTTTTTCCTGAACTGTTAGGGAGTGGGGAGTGGTCATTATAAAAGAAAGGGAAGAGAAATTGACTCTTAATAATTTCCTGCCATGATCCAGCCTCCTTCATATACATGAGGCCCTATGCGTGGGTCTCCTCCTCTGTAAATGTCAGTAATGATAGTGACCCTGTGATGGGTTTGTTTTTGGAGGAGTAAATAGCTGCTCTGTGTAAAGCACTTGAAACTGTGCCTGGCACATCAGAAGTGCCTGCTCTGTGAGAGTTACTATTACAAGGACCCTCATCATTGTCACTACACTTCTCATCACAGACTCTTTGATGTTCATTTTGCAGATGAGGAGACTGAGGTTAGGAGTGTACCAGTCAGTGCTGGTTCCACACAGTGCAGTAACAAACAGCCCCCAAGTTCAAGTGGCTGACAAGTGATGGGGCAAGGAAGAGCTACTTTATTCAGAAAGCCAGCAGATTGAGAAGATGGTGGACTTGTGTCCCAGAGAAACATCATACCTGAGTTAGAATTCAGGTTTCTTTTATACTAAAATGGGAAGGAGTGTGGCTGGTCATTGCAAACTTCTTGATGTAGCAATCCTTTGCTCTTGTAGCTGTCCTTGTGGATCAGGTCACAACGGTTCCTATCAACCTCCAACAAGAGGAAACATTATACTCCGTCTTGCAACTTTTTATCTCTATATGAATGTAAAAGTTTTACATCTTTAAAGGTCAGAGTTTTGAGAATGGACTTTCCTGTATATTTCAGACTGTAGGCAATATTCTTAACTTGTAGCAAAAGCAACAGAATATAATGTTAAAGTAAAAGAAGCATCCAATATTGAGTCAGATGTGTTCTTCCCAATTACAGCGCCTCTGTAGCATCACCTGGCTGCACCCACTCTCTTTTTCCTCCTTTTCCACCATCCCTCAGAGTTATGTCTGCACACTGCCTTCTTTCTCCTTGGTAAGGAAGATGTCATTCTGGCTGAAAACCTTTCTTATATTTAAGACAGGGCAACAACAATAATAGGAACAATAAGCAGCAATGATAGCACATTGAATTTGGAAATAGTATCTTATAGAGAATCTCAATCTTCTCCCAAAGTAAACAAGAAAGAAGGCAGAGAGCTGAGTGCTTTGCTAGGATCATGAGCCAGGACAGCTGTATCCAGGATGATAGCCCATCTCTTTAAGTTACAGATACCTCCTTCTCAGTTTTCTGATCTGTAGGATGAAATAAGTCAATGCATAAATCAGCAAGCATTTACTGTATGTAAATTCACTTGAGCATTTACCGTATATAAAGTATTTACCGTACTTGAATTCATTTGAGCATTTACTGTATGTAAAACCTTGTAATTTTGATTATCTTGATTCATTTCCCGTGACTGCATCAAGTAATAAAATCACAGAGACTATCATTGTAACCACCCCATTAGCATGTAGGTTTACAGTTATTTCAGTCCATCCCTAGAATTTCCCTGGTAAGTTGTATACTCACTCACACACACACAAAGCTAGCTTTCTAAACTCTGGAAATGTCTTTTTCAGTTCCCTTTCAGTATTGCGTTCATGATGTAGATTCCCTATCTTCACTTATCTGTGATTTTCCTCCCTGAATATTCATGGATAAAGCACAATCCATCAGTCTAGAGAATCAGTGTTGGAACCACTTCTCTTCTTGACTTCTCTAGAATCAGGAACTCATGCTGACCTGGAATGCTGACTTCGGTTCCTCCTCTTAGCCAAAGACATCTCCAAGACTGCCTTCCTAGATCGTGGTCTTCAACCCGGAGAAAACAAAGGCCAGGTCAGGTATCCCCTACACTTCTCAGCCCTCCAGTACCGGAAGGTGTGATCACATTGCATCTCCACAGGACACCCCTCTGGCCACTCATTCTGCCTAAGTCCTAGTCCCAGGACCACTGCTGCCCTGACCATGAGCTGGGCCTGGTTCTTGCCTGTGCAGGCTAGTTTTGCTGCATGTGGATGCCCTGGGGTGGCAGAAGCACCTCAGCCTTATGTGCCCACTTTGGGCACAGGTGTGAGACGTGGCAGCCACTCAGAAATGCTTGCCATGTTGGAGCCAGGTGGTGGTAGGGTTGTGGTTAGCACTGTCTCTATAACTGAGGTGAAGGCTGTGGTTTTTCCAAATTGGTTTCTCGGTGTCCAAAAGCATCCTCATCTAAAGGCAAAATGAGAAAGAGATGAAGATGGAGGGGGACACAGCCATGGGAGGGACAGACAGGAGGGGAGGAAATGCCCGGGACATCGGACAAGGAGGGAAGAGGGGGACACAGCAATGGGAGGGACAGACAGGAGGGGAGGAAATGCCTGGGACATTGGACAAGGAGGGAAAAGGGGGACACAGCAGACATGTCCCACCTGCCCTTGGATGCTCCTCTTAGAAAACCTTCACTCTCCCTGAGGATGAGCATTGAGAAGGTTCCATCTCACTGGCCACCCAGTGGGCACCTGAGGAGGGTTCTGCCCACCTGCCAGGGCCCAACAACCCCTTGGCATCAGGGGTTCCTGACTCTGCTGCCCTCGAAGTCAGAAACTCAGTTCCAGCCACTGGCCTCACAGGAATGTGACTACCTCTGCTAGGTTAAAGACTTTCCCGGCACCCTTGGTCTTTTTTACTTCTTATTTCACACCCTCTAGCTAAACTTGCCTGACCTGTTGGAGAGGGGTGTGTTTCCCAGCTGCATGAGGTTCTTTTAATGTGAAGAAAGGATTCCAAGGTGGCTGGGAGAAAATAGAGAATTAGAGAGGTTTTTTTCAAAAATAATAGAGATTTTTAATGCAATCACATCCTTCATTTTAACTTTGGACCTGTTGGAGGAACGCCATCTGTGCATTAACTGGGGTCCCGGAAGAAAGGCTTTCAAACGAGAGCACAGCCCACGTGACTTCTCTGCCCCATCCTGTTCCAACCACTTTAAACTGGGCGGACTTGTCAGGCTGCTCCCATGGGCAAAGTGATCCAGACGAAAGCCAGTTCCTTCATGTGGCAAAGGGAGAAGGAAGATAGTTTTTCTCTTAGATTTTCATTTGGTTTTTTAATAAGTTGATATAGAAAAACTACTTGCTACCAATTTCAAATGGCTGGTGAGAGAAGACGTGGCTGAAGGTAAAGGGTGGGCGGGCTGGGCTCAGTATGAGGGGAACGGAGCGTCCTCGGCACAGTGCCCCCTGAGTGACCCCAGAGTCAGCCACACTGGGAGAGAGCCTGTCATGAAGCAGGCTCCCTTGTTACTCAGGTGCAGGGAGGTCAGCAGGTCAGCAGGTGGTAACATGAGAGAGAAAGCTTGGTGCTCAGAGCTCCCAGGAGGAGGGGGCATGGCATGCCTTGGGGGAAGGGCCACACGGGGAAGGCCCGGGGTGGTTGGGAGGAGAAGGAGCGGGGCAGATGCATGGATAGGATTGTGGTTTCCACGAGAAGAAGTGGCAAGGCAGGGTCAGCAGGCTCAGGACGGACTGGTTTGGATCATTTCAGGGCTCTGGGTGTAGGGCTGCCCTGGTTGACTGGTACCTGACCTGGGTGATCAGGGCAGGGGCCTGGTGAAAGCCCCACAGAGGAAGTGGGAGGAGGTGGGCTCTGGATTGACTGGTTTACCTTTGGAAAGTGTGCTATCAGTGAGTTGTTAACCATGCCTAGGAACTGGCAACCCTGGCAGGGGCAGTCCCTCCAGGATCAGCAAGGCCCCAAGAAGTCAAAGCATCAGAATATAGAAAATAGAAGACATGGTTCATACAGAGAGGCAGGCTTTTGGATGAATCTCTGAAACAAAATATAAAGGGACCAAACCTTTACTGAAAATCCTAAGTCAGCCTACTCTTTCACCTGGAAGTGTTCACCTATCTTATTTCCTCCTTCTTTTGTTTCTTTTGAGCACCAAGATATGCTGTTGTGGGGAAACCCAGGCAAACCAGGGAGAAGTTTTTGTTGTTATCATTGCCAGTATGGAGGAAAGAACCTCTGTGTGGATTGAGTCACCAGCCATGATAAATGACACCTCGGCTCTAAAAGGGCCCTTGGGAGATCCAGGCACAGTGGAGCTCCACCCTGTGTATGAGCTGTGCCCCCTCTACATGCCTGCTAAGGTTCCCTGAGATTCTGGAGGGATGGATTTACCTGGTCAGAGTTAGAGCCTTCATCAGCTACTCCTTTCTGAGCTCTGAGCAGAAGGTCACTGGTGACCTTGCTATGCAGCTGACCATGACAGTCCAATATATGGCATCCAGGGCTGCTGCCTGGAGTGAAGTGAGGTCGCTGCCTGGCAAAGCCTTTTCTCCCGGGACAGATGAGCTCAGCTAATTCATGATTCTGAAGCCTGTGTATTTGTTTAGTAAATATTAGAATCTAATGACAGCGCCATTCTTTGTGGGGGTTTTTTAAATATATATATTTTTTATTTATTTGGTTGTGCTGGGTCTTGCTTGCAGCTCTTGGGATCTTCAATCTTCTTTGTGCCACATGGACTTCTAGTTGCAGATGTGAACTCTCAGTTGGGGCAAGTGGGATTTCGTTTCCCAACCATAGATCAAACCTGGACCCCCAGTCTTGGCCACCGGACCATCAGGTGAGCCCTTCTAATGGCAGAGCAGTTCTTTAGTTGGCCTCACTTTGCCGGCAGAGGTGACAACCAAAATTCAAAACCACATCCAGAGCTGGACACACAAGCACCACCATGCCATCTTACCCACTCGTGGATGACGACACAGAAAATTGCAGACATCCGGAATAAGGGTTATTAATGGGCCAAAGGATGGTGACTGGAAGCATCTAGAGGCTCTGGTTTGTTCCAGAGGAAACAAGCCTTCATGTCACCTCCCCGCCACACTGTCCCTTGCCCGACCTCTCCCAGTTGGGCCCTGGGCCCTGATGAATGTCATCCCATTATCAACAGTTCCCTCCCTCTGAACAAACCTCAACCCACTCTAATCTCTGGTTAATCCATGTTTCCATTAGTGTAATGATTAAACTGCCTGCTTTAACAAACAAGGTCATGGGAATATGGAATTTGAGTGAATACATTGGAAAAAAATCTGTGGATAGACATCAAAACATGAAGTACCTCCCTATAAAGATGAAGAGAAGAAGAGACAGAGAGGCACCAATCTAGCTGCTCCCCACCTGGAGCTGGGCACCCCTGGTAAGCACACCCGCATCAGCAACACAGCCCCCTGGGGCTTCCCTGGGAGATCAGGGGCCCTGGGCTCTGCCCAGCCTTGCCTGCATGACGGTCAATTCAAGCTGTTGTCCCTATTTTAGACTCCAGCCCAAGGTCAGAACTCATTATTCCTTGGTCTCCCCAGCCATGTCAGTGCAGTGGCTGGTCCAGGGTGCTCCTTCTTGTCCTTCACCTCCTCACCATCACCCCTACCCTGGATTCTGCCATGAAATGCCCTTAACTGGCCACCTTCTCTGCACACAGCATGTTCCCACACTGCTTCTGTGCTGAAAGTTCTTTCCATTATTGTTTTGCAAAACGTCTTCCCCAATACCCACATTCTTTCCTAGTTTAAATTCAAGCATGGCCTAGTCCTTGAAAAGGACAGAACTCATTCCAGTTTCAACGGCTCGTCTCAGTGGGGAGCTGCATCTCATCACTGCTTGTTTCCTGGGAGGCACCTCCACAGCAAGTCTTCCTTGGTCATCTTTTGATTGTAATCCCTAATCCCACCCCTTGTGGCTTTCTCACTCCATGGAGGCCAAAGATGGCCGGGGAGACACTGCATTTAGGGAGAATGACCCATGAGCCCTCCTCTTTCTGCTGTGCAGTATCCCTGTTAAAGCAGCGGGCACTGTCTTAAGTATAAAGCACATTGGAGGGCCTGAACGAAGTGGATGTTCCTGCAGGCTTCTGGACTTTTGCCTGTGAAATGTTCCCTGCCACAAATGCCTTTTTTTTAAAACCCATTGACTGGCCCCACCCCTGTTGACTGTTTAAGTCCTATCTCATTTTTATACACAGCTTAAATTGTACCTTCTGTGTGAAAATACCTTCCCAGCCCCCTCCCAGGGAGTTTTTCCCTCCCATGGGGGCTTATGAGGTCATATCCACCCTTCTGGGCCCTCTCAGTCTCTCTCTGCTGTCCTTGGGGAACAGCCCCCTCCACCCCACACATACAAGCCGTGTGAGCTTTGAGGCCCCCGCTGTCTTAGTCATTCTGGACCCCCAAAGCCTGCACTGAACACCTGAGTCTCCATGACTATTCGCCCCGCAGATGGAGACAGAAAATGATAAGTGTCGGTGCTGTGTGTCTGCGTGCTGGGGAGAATGTGGGGCAGGCAAGAGAGACTGACCTAAGCCCTCGCTTTCCTCATCTGTAGAACAGACGTGACGATGACAAGACTATGTCAATGTCATAGTGGAGGCTATGAAAACTAAATGAGTGAATGCACATAAAGCACTTCAGTCAGTGCAAGGAGCTGACACCTAATACATGTCCAGTAAAAAATGCTTAATGGTATGACAAAACCCACTGAAATGTTGTGAAGTGATTGGCCTCCAACTAATAAAATAATATTAAAAAAAAAAAATGCTTAATGTCATTATCTTAGAGTGATGAGACCTTACATGAGCCAACTTGTATTCTGTCATGTAATCACGAGGGGTACAAGCAGTGTTTCAAAAATTTAAGGCTCGCTTACTGATGGTTTCAACATTTCTTTTTTAAGCCATTGTGTCCCCTCATCTTGCATTTTGCCTTCCTCCATTGATGAATATCCAAGTGGGATCGGGTGGGTAAAAGTAAAAACAGGCTCAGAATAACAAATAAACTGTTTGGCCCAAACAGTTGGAGGAGGGTGCAAGACTGATGAGCAAGGTTCAGTGGGACTTCCCCCGAGTCCCAGCTCTATGACCAAATGTGACTTTTGTATCAAGCAAATCTCTCCATCTGTTCCAACCTCAATGGACTCATCTGTGAAGTGGGAATGAGGAAACTAGAAAAACCTCTACAGTCTCTTTAATTCTAAAAGAAATCATGTGACCCCAGTTCTAAATGTAAGTCCTCTTATGGAGTCATTCTCTTCTGGAAAAATAGCATAGGTTATTTTACCAGCAGCCTTGGAAGTGAGCTAACTAGTAAAACAACAACAAAAATTTTTTTAAAAAGGAGAAGAATTCTAAAAACAAACTAAAAATCAACCTTTGACGTGGACAAGGCAGCATTTTTTCATGATTTACAAAGCTATTCTTGTTTTTATAAGAAAGCATGTATTACACATCATATAGTTTATGTATGTAAGCATAAGTGAATGGTTATATCTGTCACATATATGTATGCATGACGGTTGTCATAATGGTCTCTCACTAATGTTCTATGTTTAGTCGCTCAGCCATGTCTGACTCTTTGCAACCCCATGCACTGTAGGCCACCAGGCCCCACTGACTATGGGGATTCTCTAGTCAAGAATATTGGAGTGGGTTGCTGTGCCCTCCTCCAGGGGATCTTCCCAACCCAGGAAACAAACCTAGGTCTCCTGCATTGCAGGTGGATTCTTTAGTAACTGAGCCACCAAGGAAGCCCAAGAATACTGGAGTAGGTAGACTGTCCCTTCTGCAGGGGATCTTCCTGCACCAGTAGTCAAACTGGGGTCTCCTGCATTGCACCTAGATTCTTTACCAGATGAGCTACCAGGTAAGCCCCTCTCACTAATACATCATTTTAAATAGAAATCATAGCCTTGATTGTTGTAAAAAACCTATAGCCATTGGTAATACATTAGAAGAGCTAAGAGCAGGCTTGGTTGAGGCCAGGACACTTCACCCTGGGAGGCCATTAGCAGAGAGCAGCCCCTTCTTTCATGATCAGGTTTTGAATTCTGAGTCTCTGGGGTCTCTGGTTGCCTGGGGTCTCTCTTTGGTCTCTTTACAGGTCAGATTTGGAGGCATGGGAGGTCACCACTGTGGAGCCAGGGTGGTGGGAGCTTCAAACCACCTTGCATTGTATCATGCCTCCTGCCAACAAGCTTGTCGTGTTTCCCATTCCATTTCTTACTAGTCTTCTCCAAATCTCCCTAAGGTAGCTGAAGGAACAGGGTACCATTAGCCCTAACCAGAGTTTATAGCTGGGGTTGGGGAGAAGGAAGTGGCCATTGCTGCTGCCACCACCAGCAGCCGAGAATGGACTGTCCTGGGGACCTTTCAGAGGTCAGAGTACACAGCTGCATCCTGGGAGCCACTCAGCTCCCCCACCAGTCTGGTTGTTACAGGCAGAAATGGAGCTTGCTTTGCAGGATTGTATGTGTACTTTGGAGGCCAAATCAGATTCTGGGGTCACTTTACTTCTTAATCATTTGAAAGAAAAAAATCTTTGGATTTTTTTTTCAATTTAAGCAAGGTTAACCACATTCTGATGTCCTAAAACCAGATAAACAGGCATGTCTTCTGAAATTTTCCATGTTGAGGATATTTGACTTGGAAAGTTCTAAGCCAGAAAGGAATTGTTTTTGGAAAGTCTCTCCCAGCTAGAAAGCAGGATGAATGGTAGCTGCAAAACTCTCCTGCAATTTTTTCAATTGTGGTCTTATATATATATATATATACATACATACATATGTCTAAGATGAAATTTACCATCTTAACCATCTTGAAGTGTACGGTTCAGTGACATTCACATTGTTGTGCCAATTCACTACCATCCAGTGACATTCACCACCATCCATCTCCAGATCTCTTTTCATCTTGCAAAACTGAAACTCTGTCCCTTAAACTCTAACTCCCATCCCTCACCCCTAGTCCCTGGCAACCACTATTCTAGTTTCTGTCTCTATGAATTGCACTATTCTAGGTGCCTCATATGACTGGAATCATATAGTATTTGCCCTTTTGCAACTGGCTTTTTTCACTGAACATCACATCTTCCAGAATCACCCCTCCGGTAGCCTGTGTCTGACTTTCCTTCTTTTAAGACTGAGTAAAGTTTCATATTTTGTCTATCTAGTCATCCACCGGTGGACATTGGGTTGCTTATCTTGAAATTTTAAATCAGACATTTCCTGATTAGCCTATTTCCTTTCAAATGGAAAATTTTGTTCCAATAGCACTTAATATATCAATCAGTGGTTATGGTACCTACCCTCTGTCCTGCTCTGTATATTACCACTTATTATATTATACATCTTTTTCTGTCTTCAAATGCACCCTAGATTACCCACTACTTTCTATATGATTGTTTGCTATATTTCTTTTATAAAGAAAGTGTTTTGTGACCAAAGGCATTACTACAAAGCTAATGAAGTGAGATCTTCAGGGTCCCTCACTCTGTCCAAGGACATGGCAGTTTTGCAATTGTAGTTTTGCATTACTTTTCTTAATGAGGGTCCCCTAAGTTTTACAACTTCAAGTCCTTCAAAATCTGGACTTGCCAGTGTCTGTATGTCAGCACTGAGCGGATGTAGAAACCTGGATTGCCTCTTCCCACGAATTTCTTAAGGTTTTCCCTCTGAAAAGTGGGGAAAATATTTTCCATAAAGTCATTGGTTCTACTTCCCACCACACTCACCACTCACTACCCCTATTTATCTTTCCAAATCCTTCCCACTGTTATAGAACATTTCTGAAAACAGATGTGCTCAGCAAAGAAGGAAACAATAAAATTGAAACAACCACCTCAGTTGTGATGAGAATCTGCTGTTGGATTTTAAAATGTTGCTTCATTTTCTCCTAAAGTCACCCACTCGAGATGCCCTCAGAGCTTTCACCAGTGGGGTGGGGGTTACCTGGTGCCCCTCCCTCTTCACCCATCCTGCGCAGGCACACGTCACGCTAGTGAGTCCACACATGTCTACCCTCAAACCAGAGACCTAAGGGTAAATCATTTTTCTATTCAGAGATAAACCAGGTCCTGAGCAACAAAACCCAGGATGATCCATGTGCATTTGTAATGTCCTTTCCTCCTTTTTAACACCATCCTTCCACCCAGAACCACCTCTAGAACAGTGGGAAACAAAAGCCCCTTCCCCTGGGCCCTCCTGGTCCCCTCCCAGCAGCCTTGTTCTTCAGGAGATGAGAGAGAGCAATTGCCAACAGATCAAGGGCTGGGTGGGCAGGGGAGAAAGGAGAACTCCCCAGGGATGGATGCTGAATTTTGTCAACGGACCCTTATCGTCACTGCCTTCAGAAAGAAGGAGCTGCAAACAGTAAAAATCTATATTTTAATGAGTAAAACACAAGATTCTCTTGGGGAAGGCAGAGGTCTGTACACTGATGGTGCCTTGCACTGCTCTCTGCAACTTTTCTGAACTGCCCTAGTGATGCCAGGTCCTGGCAATTATTTTCAGAGTTGCGGTGCTGTTACCCTAACGTTAACTCCCAGAGATAATCCAAAAGCCATCTGGAGAAGGACCCTGTACTTCTTTATCTACAAAAATTGAACAGAGATGGTCCTTTTTAGAAAAATAATGTTAAACTATGTTTTATTACCTTGAAAAAATTGTAATAGAAGACAGGTGGCCCAGTAGGTAAAGAATCCACCTGCAGTGCAGGGAAGGCAGGAGATGTGGGTTCAATCCCTAGGTTGGGAAACTCCCCTGGAGGAGGGCACAGAAACTCACTCCCGTATTCTTGCCTGGAAAATGCCATGGACAGAGGACCAGGTGAGCTTCAGTCTATCCATAGGGTCACAAAGAGTCGAACACAACTGAAATGACTGAGCACACACACACACACAGAGAAAAAAGTGCATAAACCAAAAATATTCAGTTAAGTATTCACAAGCTCAGTTCACAAGAGAGACCAAAACGGTGACAGAAGTGCAGCCAAGAGAAAACCCAGAGGCGCCCCCCACCCCCTCCCACCCTCAGGCTCCTTTCCCACCAGCAGCCCCAGGTACCCAGACTGGACCCTAACTCCTAACACCATGGAGTAGTTTTGCCTCTTCCTGAATTTTGTCTACACTGAGCCGTTCAGTGTGAACTGTGTCCTTGCTGATGTGCTGTGCTCACAGTTTGTTTGTGAGATTTCTCTTATGTTTTGTGTGCAGCTGTAGCTTGTCTGTTTTGTGGGTGTATAATATTCCATTGGGTGACTGTACCACAGTTTATTTTTTCATGTTACCATTGATGGGAATATGAATCATTTCAAGTTCTGGTACAAGCATTCTTATCCATGTCTTTTGGGACATAAAGGAGGATTGGGGGTGGGGGGATATTTCTAGGAATGAAATAACTGGATAGGAGGGTACCTATAAGTTCAGCTTTATTAGAACTGCAAATCAACCAAACCAACTTGTTTTTAATGAGTTTTTGCCCAACAATATCAAGAGTTCTGACTAATGGAAATACACGAGGAAGGACAAGATATAGCCCTACCTTCAAGGATCACAACATTGTCAAGGGATCCATTCATGAAAGAGTGAAATGATACTACAATTTACATCTGACTGGGCATCAAATTGAAGTTATTGATACCAAGTGTCATAGACCACATAGGTCATAGATACTAAAGTCACAGGTAGAAGAAAGCAACCAGGCCTCTTTCCTTCTGAAAACAGTGAGGAAAGTGTCTGTCCAGGGAAATGCAAGCATATGTTTGTTGAGTTCATCCCCTTTGTGACTTCTCCTGTGTAAGCCCCTAAGGGCTTTGTTCCTTCTCAGTGGCAATTTTGCTTCTCTGTCTTTGATTCTCACCCTGCATATAGAATGTCTTAGTACCACGGATTATGTGCCATAAAATGGAAAATAATAAATAATGACACAAAAATAATAAATAATGACATAAAAAATTTCAGTCATTTTGTTGCCTAGGTAGTACAGGAGATTTCACACCATGGATTGATTTAGTGTGGTCATGGACTGAGGGAACCTGGAAGAATCAACCACAAATCCTTTTATGGACTAATGTTTCCATAATGTAGGTGATAAACGTTGAAAGGACAGTGAGCATCACACAGTCAAAAATAATCAAGCACACTGGAAACAGGCATTAGAAACAAAAAACAACCAAAACAATAAACATAACAGGTATGTCTTTGATACCGGAATTATCAAAGATTATCAAACAATTACGTGACCTGTGTTTAAAGAAATAAAACAGGCTTGAAAATATCTGCAGGTAATTAGAATCTATAAAAAGTGACCAAGCACGTTGGTTCTTGAAAAAGAACCAAGTAGAACTTATGGGAATAAAAATGCTATATCTAAAATGGAAAATCCCTTTGGTGACTTTGATAGCAGATTCACAGAACTAAAGAGAGAATGATTAAATTTTGTACAAGACATCATACATTTTGTACAATTCAAGGCATCATAAGATGCACCATTATTTTATAAATACTAGGAGAAACATGTCGCCAGTTTATAGCACCAAGCTTTTTTGTCTTAGGGCTTTTAATTTACACTTACTAAAAGAGCTCTTTTAGATTTATATTATTTTAAAAACCTATATTGAAATATCACATTTGTGCAGGCATAATAAAAAGGAAAATATGATTGAAATAAGCTATTAAAAAGGTTCCTAAAACTTCTTTGCAGCCAGAGTCTGATTCTTCCAAGTTTCTTTAACTCAGTGTTTTGATGGCTTTTCATAAGCTTGAGATGAAACATTTCTTAGAAAGTACTCTATGATTGTTTCCAGTATCTTTTTCTAAGACCCTAAGGCCCATTCTGCAAATTTTGATCCTAGCGCTTTCATGAACTTCTCAGAAATGATCAGTTGATAAAAGCTGAAATCCAGTTGCACAAAGGTGACTCAGATTACTTCCTTGAATTATCTTGTTTGCTGATTGGAACATCAGAGAGCTACAGTGGTCAGCTCTGCAGCCACGAAGAACAGTCACATTCACACCCAGACAGGGGCAGTGATTACAACACATTCAACTGTACCACAGCCCTATTTCAGGATGTTCAGTTCAGTTCAGTTGTTCATTCGTGTCCAACTCTTTGCAACCCCATGGACTGCAGCACACCAGGCCTTCCTGTCCATCCCCAACTCCCAGAGACTACTCAAACTTATGTCCATCAAGTGGGTGATGCCATCCAACCATCTCATCCTCTGTTGTCCCCTTCTCTTCCTCCCTTCAATCTTTTCCAGCATCAGGGTTTTTTCCAGTGAGTAGGTTCTTCAATCAGGTGGCCAAACTATTGGAGTTTCAGCTTCAGCATCAGTCCTTCCAATGAATATTCAGGACTGATTTCCTGTAGAATTCACTGGTTTGATCTCTTTGCACTCCAAGAGATTCTCAAGAGTCTTCTCCAACACCACAGTTCAAAAGTATCAATTCTTCGGTGCTCAGCTTTCTTTATAGTTCAACTCTCACATCCATACATGACTACTGGAAAAATCATAGCTTTGAATAGACAAGCCTTTGTTGGCAAAGTAATGCCTCTGCTTCTTAATATGCTGTCTAGGTTGGTCATAACTTTTCTTCCAAGTACCAACCGTCTTTTCATTTCATGGCTGCAGCCACCATCTGCAGTGATTTTAGAGCCCCCAAAATAAAGCCTCTCACTGTTTCCATTGTTTCCCCATCTATTTGCCATGAAGTGATGGGACCAGATGCTGTGATCTTAGTTTTCTGAATGTTGAGTTTTAATTCAACTTTTTCACTCTCCTCTTTCACTTTCATCAAGAGGCTCTTTAGTTCTTTTTTGCATTCTGCCATAAGGGTGGTGTTATCTGCATATCTGAGGTTATTGATATTTCTCTCGGCAATCTTGATTCCAGCTTGTGCTTCATCCAGTCCAGCATTTCGAATGATGTACTCTGCATATAAGTTAAATAAGCATGGTGACAATATACAGCCTTGATGTACTCCTTTCCCAATTTGGAACCAGTCTGTTGTTCCATGTCCAGTTCTAACTGTTGCTTCTTGACCTGCCTACAGATGTCTCAGGAGGCAGGACAGGTGGTCTGGTATTCCAATCTCTTTAAGAATTTTCCACAGTTTGTTATAACCTACACAGTGAGAGGCTTTGGCATAGTCAATAAAGCAAAAGTAAATGTTTTTCTGGAATTCTCTTGCTTTTTCGATGATCCAACAGATGTTGCCAATTTGATCTATGGTTCCTCTGCCTTTTCTAAATCCAACTTGAACATCTGGAAGTTCACGGTTCATGTACTGTTGAAGCCTGGCTTGGAGAATTTTGAGCTTCACTTTGCTAGCATGTGAGATGAGTGCAGTTGTGTGGTAGTTTGAACGTTTTTTGGTTTCAGAATGTTAAAAAAGAAAAAAAAAAAGTGTTGTTCTTAATCAGATAAAATATAGTAGATATTTTACAGTAGGTACCTGCTCATGAAATTTTGGGGTCTCCTTACTTCTCCTGCAGCCAGGCTGAGGGGTTTTGGCACCCTTTTGTTTTATGATCCTACCTTTCCAGTCTCCCCGCCTTGGCTCCCCCGTCTCCTCCAGGCCTGAGCTGAGTCTCAGGTGCTCTGAGGCCTGATGTGGGGAAACCCAGGCCTCCTGCTCTTCCTGGCTCTCCCCCGTCCTTCCTGCTCCTCTTTCCTGGCTCCTGGCCCTCTGGGCTCCCAGCTGCTGCCACTGCCAGAGTCATCCTCTTACTCCCTGAGGACAGTGCCCACCTTCCATTTCTCTGTTGGCAGCCCTCCTGGCCCAAGCCAGTACCTGTCCCTGGTCCCAGTCACCTGCCCATGCTGAAGCAGGGCAGGGTACAGTGGGCCCGGCCGCAACAGGGCCAGGCCACCTGTAGGCGCTTCCTAGTTGAAGACCTTGTGAAGCTTCCTTAGCTCCTTGGTACTGAAGACAGGAGTCAACACACAGCAAACATTTTATCAAGTGGTTTTATGACCTGACTATTTTCTAGACAACAGACATTTCCTAAATGTTTGCTCTTAGTGAGAAGTTTTAAAACTAAGAAGGTAGAAAAGTTAACAAGGTTCTCTTTAATCATTCAAATTCTGCTTAGATTTAGCAGCTCACCAAGATTACCTCAGACCTCCCTTCCATCCTACTCGTCGTGGAGTGGATGTGGCAAATCCACCTTGTACTTTTAATATTAACATGGTGTAGAATTGCAGAGAAGAGCAGATCTTGTAGGTGAATCAGAGAAGGATTGATTGAGGTTTTTAATGGCTTACAGAATCACTGGGAGAACTGAGAAAAAAGACCAGAGGCCAGGAAGGACCCCCAAAGCTACATTGCAGGACTGGCTGCCAAAATTGCTGCAGTGGTAGCTGCCCTTGACCCAGGAGACCTCCCTAGAACAGCAGCATAGAATGCCCCAGGACATCAGAAAGCCATGAGACATCTGCTGCCCTTGGAACTAGGGCCTCATGGCTACAGTTTCACATCTCGACAATGCTCATCTGTCAGCTGCCTGCCTCACTCAGCTCAGCTCTGCAGCCAGATCTTCTAGGAAGGAATGTGGTTGACAGAACCCAGTCACACCTGAGTTCAAGCCAGGGGATCGTCTGTTTCAGCATCCAGGCTCTGGCAAAGGGCATCTCCAGGGGATCCTTGGGAGAAGCAGAGTCATCAATCCAGGGCACCCAGCACCATCATCAGGGAGCAGCGTGCAAGATCCATACTCCCACCCCCACAAGGACCTCCATGGAACGTGGTTTTGGCTTCACAACAACTGCCAGAGCAGAGCCTGTGAAACAGGACTGAAAATGCCTGCCTCCCTATCTTCTTCTTCTGCTTCAGATTATTCCTTTTTAACAGCCGTTCCTGGCCTTGCATTGGTTTCAGCTTTGGGTTGGTCCTTGTTTTAGCTGAACCAATTCACTTATTTTCGTCAAAAACATATGTACAAGTTTTGCCTGCGTAGAGCTACCTTTCTCCATTTTCTTCAGTAAAAATTTAGAGTAGAGGCTATGGAACTAATCCAGAGGAAACAGCACGATGGGGTGGCCGTCCTGGCAGAGCTCTCTGGTTGACTCATGGGAATTGGGAATAAATGATCAAATGTAAACACTGGAGCAGGGCCAACAGGCTCGCTAACCACAATCTCCTGCAGTGTGTGATGAAAGAGGCTAAGAAAAGCCTAGCTCTGGGCATCTTGCCGCTGTTCCTGGTAGCTTACCACAGTGATCATTCAGAGTGCAGTGGTTCCTGAGAAACAGCCGTTTCTTGCATGCTTTCCTAACAGCCTCCTCTGAAAGCTTCCTGCAAGGCACAGGCTTCCTCAACCAGGCAGGCCGTAAGCCCATTTGCCATGTTGCCAAAGGGTCCCAAACCCTCACCTCTGGCTGGGACCAATGGGACAGGGCATGCTAGCGTCCTGAGCCTAGTCTAGCTGCCTTTAGATTCCAAATGTTTAACAGTAAAATCCTCAACTGACCTCACAGGACAAGCTCAAAGACAGCTGATAGACAGATAATAGATAGATGATACATATGATGCTATGCTAAGTTGCCTCAGATGTGTCCATATTCAACTCTTTGTGACCCATGGACTGCAGCTGGCCAGGCTCCTCTGTCCATGGGATTTCCCAGGCAAGTATACTGGAGTGGTTAGCCATTCCTTCTCTAGGGGATCTTCCTGGGGATAGATATGATAGAGATCAATAATAAATGATAGATATAGATGATATAAACATGATAGAGATGACATAGAGGTAGATGATAGATGATGGATAAATAGACAATAAACAGATGATATATGTTTAGCTGGAGAAGGAAATGGCAACCCACTCCAGTGTTCTTGCCTAGAGAATCCTGAGAACAGAGGAGCCTGGTGGGCTGCCATCTATGGGGTTGCAAAGAGTCAGACAGGACTGAAGTGACTTAGCAGCAGCAGCAGATGTTTAGTTAGATGGCTAGAGAGATAGATGAGGGAGGACAAATAAATAATAAATGATACATAATAGATAGATATGATATAGATAATAAATGATAGATATAGATGATATCTCCTTGAAGAGATATCTCCTCAAGGAAGATGACATCTCCACTCTAGTGTTCTTGCCTGGAAAATCCCATGGACAGAGGAGCCTAATTGGCTATAGTCTATGGGGTCAACTTAGCATAGGTAATATAGATATGATACAATGATACAGAGATAGGTGATAGATGATGGATAGATAGATAACAAATAGATGATAGATAGGTGGATGGATGGATAGACAGAGAAAGAAATGTACAGCTACCACAGCACCCGGCTCTCTGGGAGCTGAACAATCCCATGCATGCTCACTTCCAGGCCTCACCTTTCTTGACTCAGAAGCTGCTGGAGGCGTTAGGGACCCCTCAGGAGTCTTGACCATTTCCCCCCGTTGCTGGTGCCCTCCAGTCCCCACCTGAGTATTCCCAAAGCTGAAGAACCCATGAGGCGTCTAAAGACACAGCATTCTCTTTCTAGGCTTGCCCCCCAGGGAATGCTGTGTCCCATGCAAAAGTGAGGAGAAGGTCTCTTCCCAGCTCTGTCCCAGTTCCTCCTCTGAGTCTCGATACAAGGTGGCATCGTCCCAAAGTCTTGCAAATACTTTCCTGAAAACAACCCACTTCGTCCTGTTTGTCTCCTCTTCCCAAGGTTCTGATCATGCCTCTGGAGCTCTTGTAAGCTCTCAGCCAGGGCCACTGGGTCCCTTTGCCAGCTTGGAGATTGTACCTCAAGTCAGGAAGAGCTAGTGACCCACACATCACATAAAACCTTATGATTCATGTTTCGAGCCCACATCTAAAACTTGCAAAAGACCCAGCACCATGGGTACTGGGCCTGCCTCGTGTCCTTCAAGGAGTGACTCCCAACAGCAACTGTTCAGGGGTTTTTCTGGAGAGAAAAGGTGGGGAGAACTGCATCCTGCACAAAGTTTCACGCCCAGGTGTACCAGCCCATTGCTGAATTTCAACGAAGATGTGTGTCGTCTTGATGACTGGGCCTCTGTGTAGTCAGCACACATTTATGTTAGAGAGGAAAGGAAGCAAGCTCATATTCCAGCACAAAAATGACCTTTAAAGTCAAAACAGCCCCACCCCCAATGCCAGAATTCATCCTCTCTCTGCTCGATTGAGATCCCGCACATGTTCTCTGTGGCCCAGTTATACACTGGATGGAGCTGTAGTTTGCAGTGATAAGCAAGCAACCCTTTTATGCTAAGTTGCTTCTCACCAAGAAAGAGGACTTTTATTAACTTCAGGAACCTGGAGAATGCTCTCTCCTGGGGCCTTGTTGCTTGATCAAGATCTCACACATCTGACATCAAAACAGACGGGTTGCCAGAATGAGACGAATCCCCACCAGACACACACAGCCTGAGCCCCATCAGACACAGGAGAGCTGCTAGGGAACAGAGCCCTCAGAGGCCTTGGTCTTTGGAAAGGACCCTGCAAGAGCTCCCCAGAGTATTTTCATGGCACCACAGTGATGATAGAGTCTCTTCCAAATCACATGCCTGGTTGCTTTTCACAAGAGCTCATGAGGTCAAGGAGAGTGGTGGCCAATATGATGCAGCTGTTTGGAAAACAGAAAGAAGATGGGCTTGCTTAGGGTTTGTTGCCAGTTGTCCTGGGTCCAGATTTCTCTACTTGCCCCTCGGCAAGTGGAGAAAGTGAAAAAGAGCCTGTGACATATCCAAGAGTCACATTGCTTGTTTTCACTTCTCTGTGTTTTCCAAATCTTCTACAAGAGTGACTTTTTTCTTTTCATCCCCAAATCTACCCATGTTTTGGGTCATGTGTGGGTCAGGAGGCTGCTGGAGGATCCCAGAGCGGTCACCCCATGGGGACAGACAGCACACATTGACTTCCAGCCCATGTAGTCCTTAAACTTGTTCGGGGTCCTGCCTTCTCTCACCCCTCTGTCAGGCTCCAGCGGTGATCGTTTGGGAGCTGCTGTCCTACCTTTTGGAACTGGCCCCCGCAGGCTCATTCCATTTTGGGAGCAGACCCACCGGACTCTGGGCCTTTGCACTTGCCTCCCCACCTTCCTCCACCTGCCTAGAGCCTCCCAGGCCCCCACAGGCTTCCCTGATGGGCCTCACAGCAGGCCTCCCCGCTGCCCCACTCCTACCCTGACCCCACTCCCTGATCTTGCTCTGAGCTGACCACCCAGTGCCTTCCACCGACCCTCCTCTGGGCTGCTGCTGTGTGTTTCTGCCTTGCCCCCCAGACTACGATCTCCAAACAGGAAGAGATCTGAGTCTGCTTTCTTCACTGCTGCTGTATCCTCAGCCGCCAGTGCAACCACTCAATGGAGAGGTGTTTTTGCAGAGCAAAAGCTCCATTGTGTCTTCTGCATGGCCCTTTAGTCTTCCATTACTTATCTTTCCTGTTTTCCCGTAAGCATCAACTGCTTTTTGATTCCACAAAAGACAAATCAATAAGCTTGTCTTTGATAATCTCATTGGGCAGAGTCCCCCGTGCTCTGTGGTCAGAGTTCTTCACCATGTTTAGGTTGAGAGCCCCTTGAGCATGTGATTAAAACCTCTACATGAAAAAATTTGCCCGGTTCAACAACTGGTTAGTGATGACAAGGGAACTTTTCAGGAGTTTATTCTCACGAATTCTAATTTTTTAGAAATATCAAACTCTTCTGGATTCTATTAGTGTTAACTGCTTATAAATGTGAAGGACAGGGAAGTCAAGCATGTTGCAGTCCATGGGGTCGCAAAGAGTCAGATCCAACTGAGCTACTGAGAAATAACAATATATGAATATGCTCACAGTATGGACATGGAAGCTTAATAAAAGTTAATAAAATAATAAAATTTTTTAAAAAATAAAAATAAAAACTATGCATGTTCTCCCCAGGAAAGAAAAAAAATGTATTTATGCCTATACATACATTTTCTAGCAACCTCAGGGAGGCCCAGACCCCACCTCCCCTCACATGATGCACCTCCCAGAGACACACTTCAGGACTGTTGAGATGTCAATGACACAATGTCTTCATCTGTGTGCTGAACACCTGCCTCCGTGCCCACCGTTGCCTTATTTTCTCATGGGGGTGCTGCCCACCTGATCCTGCTGGGTGAAGAGATGAAGGTCTGCCCTGTCCCCACCCACCCCCGAAAGTGAGAAGGATGGGGCCGGGCCTGCAAAACATCTGGAAGAAACTTCCAGGCTTTCTGTTATCATGGTCCAGCGTGGCCTTCTTGACCAGCCTGCTTGTTCGTCTTTTTGTGGTTCCTGTGAGGTCATGTGTGTCCTTAAAGTAACATTCTCTACCCCAGGGGTAGAGGGGACCTGAAAGGTGCTTGGATCCTCTCAATAAGAAAGTCTGAATAGCACAGTGTGAGATGCCCATCCCCAGGGCAGGAGTCTGCTGTCCGGCAGGGGAGAGTCTCCTCCACAGGGGGAGGGTCCCGTCAGCAAAAGTGCCGAAGGACTGATCCACCACCCTCACGCCCACTCCTCTCAGCTGCGGGGCAGGCTCTCTGCCTGCTGTGTGTCCCTGCAGCTCTCACATCCTGCAATTGGTGAGAAATGGACCACAGATCAGTCCCTTGAAATTCCCATATGAAAGGAACCAAGAAAAATGAGAAACCAAAACACAGAAACAAAAAGCATAGCTAACAATTTGTTTGCATTTCTTCAGCTTGATAACAGTGAGAATCCCTGCCCTCTTTCCCAAACCCTACAAATTAATCAAGTCCCGATGATATCTCTCATCCACACCATAGACTCCACCAGCTTCCCCTGCCCCTCTCTGCTCACATGGTATGTCCACAGAGCCCACAGCTCCGCATGTAACTCTCACCTCATGTAACCCCTGGGACTGCCCAGCACTGGCAGCAATGCTGCGGGAGACACGTTTTGTTATTAATCATCCTTAGGTGCCAGCCTGACCCCAGCAACATCCACAGACTCTCCTGGAAACCCTGAAGGAGCCTCAGCTTCAGCTCCCAGACCCCCCACACCACCCCTACTCCCTGCCCCACTTTTAGCCACCCTCTATTTACAGAGGATAAGTCATGACCTTTTTAGCTTTTGGCTCCTTTTAACCAGAAAAGTCGCCCTGTACTCAGTGCTGGAGAACCAGCACTGCAGCCATACCCCTTCTCACTGGACAGGCCACAAGCTGGAACCTCTTCTGCTCTGCCTAGTGGCCTCAGGAGCTGGGCTAGAAAGGGGTGGGCAGGAGGGGCTGGAGAGTAGGGGTCCTGCCTTTTCTCTTAGTGACTGTGTGACCGAGAGAGGCGTCTTGGGTTCTCTGGGCCTCAGTTTCTGTCATCAGGAAAATGAGCTAATGAGGCCTGCCTCTTGGGTGAGCAGTGAGGCTTGGGTACACGGGGGCCATGGCCCCTGTGGGCTGCTGAGGCAGAGGCAGGCCACGTGCTTGGCCGCAGACCTGACACTCAAGGGCTCGGCGTCTTCAGATGGACAGAATTCCCCTCAAGACCCCGCAGGGCTGTGGGGTGCATTTGGGTTATACTGGATATTTACTTAGACCCTGATGGTGACTTGGAAGAAATCGTGCTTTCTCACGGGGAAATACAGGTCCTTTGCAAGTCTGTGGAATTAATTCACTGAGAAGTGGATGCCTTGATGCCAGCACTTCCTCCATCGCAGTGCATCCCTGTGACTGTGGACGCATCGTCTGACCTCTCAGGGCTGAGCTGACCCCACTGACAACTGGAACAGTCAGGGAGTTGAGTCTGACTAGACAAAAGCCAAGGAACTCTTAGAAGCTGCCTGCATTTTTAGAAAAGCTGGACTAAATCTATCTCAACAGGTGAGGAAGGGAGGGAGGCTTGTGTGGATAAAAAGCCCTAAAGGATAGAGCTTGTCCTAGAGTTTACGAGGTGACCCAGTCCCCTCTGCCCTGACAGGACAGCAGAGGTGAGTCAGTGAGGCCCACAGCTGTGAAGCCAGAGCAGAACCACAGTCTCCACAGATGGGGGTTTGTCAGGGGTGGGGGTGGCAGTTGGAGAAATAGGTGAATTTGGGGGACCTTGAATAAAAGTTTTAAAATAAAATGCATTTTATTTAAAATTGAATAAAATTAAAAGTGAAAAAAAACCACCCAGAGTGAGACACACGTTGGGGGCTGGGGCCCCTCAGCATGTCAGGGACCCTCACCTGGGCCAGGGCAGCAGGAGGGCAGGTGTCATGGCAGCAGAACATGGTTTTGACCACCACTTGTCAGGTTCCTTAGGGACCCCAGGGCTGGACCTGGTGTGGAACCAACCAGTCAGCAATCTGTAGAAGCAGCTGAACCAAAAGGAGTCTGTCTGCTGAGATGACTTCCTCAAGGAGGGAAGATGGTGTCTAAGTGTTACAGTGATCTCTCTCTGGTTCATCTGCCCTGGGAGCCCTCCCTAACTTTGGACACTGGCCCAGTTTCCTGCACCAGCCTCTACAGCATGAAATGCAGGCACAAAAGGGAGGCTGAGTCTAGGGGTCCAGGACAGACCAGGAATTAGGCCAACTGGATCCCTTCTGCAGCAAGGCAGGCAGTAAATACATACACACAGGAAGACCTTGAAGGTGCCACACACTCAGTTCCAGACCATTACAATAAAAGAAATATTGCAATAAAGTGAGTCACACAGTGTTGGGTTTCTCAGCACATATCAATGTTATGTTTGCACTATATTGTAGTCTATTAATTGTTCAATAGCATCATGTTCAAAACACAACCTTATGTAAAAAACAGGTTTTTGCTGTAAAATGCTAATCATCATCTGAGCCTTCAGCGAGTTGTAATCTTTTTGTTGGTGGAGGATTTTGCCTCGTTGATGCCTGCTGATAAATCATGGTGGTGGATGGCTGTAGCAATTTCTCTAAGTGAGATAACACTTTTAAACACTTCTCTGTAGTATGCAGTGCTATTTGATAGCATTTGATTCACAGGAGAACTGCTCTCAAAAGTGGAACCAGTCCTCTCACACCCTGCCACTGCTTTATCAACTAAGTTTACATCATATTCTAAATCCTTTGTTATCATTTCAACGATTTTGACAGCATCTTTGCCAGGAGTAGATTCCATCTCAAGAAACTTTTTCTTTGGCTCACCCATAAGAAGCAACTCCTCATCCATTCAAGTTTTAGCCTGAGATGGCAGCAATTTCGTCACCTCTTCAGGCTTCACTTCTAATTTGAGTTCTTTTGTTATTTCTACCACAGCTGCAGTTTACTTTCTCCACTTAGGTCTTGAAACCCTCAAAGCATCCATTAGGGTTGGAATCAACATCTTCCATACTCCTATTAATGCTGATATTTTTTACTTTTTTAATTTAAGTATGGGTTGATTTACAATGCTGTATCAGTTTCAGGTATGCAGCAAAGTAATACAGTTATGCTTATATATTCTTTTTCACTATCAGTTTTTTACAAAATATTGAATATATATTCAATATATAAACCTGTGCTATAAAGTAGAATCTTTCTTATTTTACATATAGTAGTTTGCACTGCTAAAAAAAGTAAACTCTTTAAAAAATTTTTTTAATTAATTTATTTTTTATTGAAGGATAATTGCTTTACAGAATTTTACTATTTTCTGTCAAACCTCCAAATGAATCAGCCATAGGTATACATATATCCCCTTTCCTGTTGAGCCTCCCTCCCAGCTCCCTCCCCATCCCACCTCTCTAGATTGATGCAGAGCCCCTGCTTGAGTTTCCTGAGCCACACAGCAAATTCCCATTGGCTATCTATTTTACATATGGTGATGTAAGTTTCCATGTTATTCTTTCCATACATCTCACCCTCTCCTCCCCTCTCCCCATGTCCACAAGTCTATTCTCTGTTTCTCCATTGCTGCCCTGTAAATAAATTCTTCAGTACCATTTTTCTAGATTCCGTATATATGCATTAGAATATGATGTGTATCTTTCTCTTTCTGACTTACTTAACTCTATATGATAGGTTCTAGGTTCATCCACCTCATCAGAACTGACCCAAATGTGTTCCTTTTTATGGCTGAGTAGTATTCCATTGTGTATATGTACCACAGCTTCTTTATCCATTCATCTGTTGATGGACATCTAGGTTGCTTCCATGTTCTAGCTATTGTAAATAGTGCTCCAGTGAACAATGGGATACATGTGTCTCTTTCAATTTTGGTTTCCTCAGGGTATATGCCTAGGAGTGGGATGGCTGGGTCATATGGTGGTTTTATTCCTAGTGTTTTAAGAAATCTCCACACCTTCTTCCATAGTGGCTGTATCAATTTACATTCCCACCAACAGTGCAAGAGCATTCCCTTTTCTCTACACCCTCTCGAGCATTTATTGATTGTAGACGTTTTGATGATGGCCATTCTGAGCAGTGTGAGGTGATATCACATTGTACTTTTGATTTGCATTTCTCTAATAATGAGGAATATTGAGCATCTTTTCACGTGCTTGTTAGTCATCTGTATGTCTTCTTTGGAGAAATGTGTGTTTAGGTCTTTTCCCCACTTTTTGATTGGATTGTTTGTTTTTCTGGCATTGAGTTGTATGAGCTGCTTGTATATATTGGAAATTAATCCTTTGTCAGTTTTTCATTTGCTATTATTTTCTCCCATTTCAAGGGCTGTCTTTTCACCTTGCTTAGTTTCCTTTGCTGTGCAAAAGCTTTTAAGTTTAAACAGGTCCCACTTGGTTACTTCTGTTTTTATTTCTATTACTCTAGGAGGTGGGTCATAGAGGATCTTGCTTTGATATATGTCATTGATTGTTCTGCCTATGTTAACCTCTAACAGTTTTACAGTTTCTGGTCTTACATTTAGGTCTCTAATCCATTTTGAGTTTATCTTTGTGTATGATGTTAGGAAGTATTCTAATTTCATTCTTTTACATGTAGTTTTCCAGTTTTCCCAGCACCATTTATTGAAGAGGCTGTCTTTGCCCCATTGTATATTCTTGCCTCCTTCGTCAAAAATAAGGTTACTATAGGTGCATGGGTTTATTTCTGGCTTTCTATCTTGTTCCATTGGTCTATATTTCTGTTTTTGTGCCAGTATCATACTGTCTTGATGACTATAGCTTTGTAGTATAACCTGAAGTCAGAAAGGTTGATTCCTCCAGTTCCATTCTTGTTTCTCAAGACTGCTTTGGCTATTCATGGTCTTTTGTGTTTCCATGTGAGTTGTGAAATTTTTTGTTCTAGTTCTGTGAAAAATGCCATTGTTAATTTGATAGGGATCACGTTAAATCTGTTGATTATGTTTTGTTGTATAGTCATTTTCACAGTATTGATTCTTCCTACCCAGGAACATGGAATACCTATCCATCTGTTTATGTCATCTTTGATTTTTTTCATTGGTGTCTTATAATTTTCTGTGCACAGTTCTTTTGCCTCCTTTAGTAAGTTTATTCCTAGATATTTAATTCTTTTTGTTGCAATGGTGAATGGGAATTATTCCTTAATTTCTCTTTCTGATTTTTCATTGTTAATATATAGAAATGCAAGTGATTTCTGTGTATTGATTTGGTACCCTGTAACTTTGCTAAATTCACTGATTAGCTCTAGCAATTTTCTGATACTATCTTTAGGATGTTCTGTGTACAGTATCACGTCTTCTGCAAACAGTGAGAGCTTTATTTCTTCTTTTCCTATCTGGATTCCTTTTATTTCTTTTTCTTCTCTGATTGCTGTAGCTAGGACTTCCAGAACTATGTCAAATAACAGTGATGAAAGTGGACACCCTTGTTTTGTTCCTGATCTTAGGGGGAATGCTTTCAGTTTTTCAACATTGAGAATAATGTTTGCTGTAGGCTTATCATATATGGCCTTTACTATGTTGAGGTAAGTTCCTTCTATGTCCTTTTTTTTGAAAAGTTTTAATCATAAATGGGTGCTGAATTTTGTCAAAGGTTTTTTATGCATCTACTGAGATTATCATATGGTTTTTATCTTTCAGTTTGTTAATATGGTGTATCACATTGATTGATTTGTGTATATTGAAGAATCTTTGCATCCCTGGAATAAACCCAAGTTGATCATGGAATCTGAGCTTTTTGATGTGTTGCTGAATTCTGTTTGCTAAAATTTTGTTGACAATTTTTCATATTCATCAGTGATATTGGCCTGTATTTTTCTTTTCTTGTGTTGTCTTTGTCTGTTTTTGGTATAAGGGTGATGGTGGCCTTGTAGAATGAATTTGGAAGTGTTCCTTCCTCTGCAACTTTTTGAAAGAGTTTCAGAAGGATTAACTCTTCTCTAAAAGTTTGATAGAATTCTCCTGTAAAGCCATCTGGTCCTGGGCTTTTGTTTTTTGGGAGATTTTTTATCACAGTTTCAATTTCAGTGCTTAGGTTGTTCATAGTTTCTATTACTTCCTGGTTCAGTCTTGGAAGATTGAACTTTTCTAAGAATCAGTCCATTTCTTCCAGGTTATCTATTTTATTGCCATATAGCTGTTCATAATAGTCTCTTATAATCCTTTGTATTCCTGCATCATCTGTTGTAGCCACTCCTTTTTCATTTCTAATTTTGTTGATTTGATTCTTCTCTCTTTTTTTCTTGATGAGTCTGGCTAAATGTTTGTCAATTTTGTTTATCTTCTCAAAGAACCAGCTTTTACCTTTATTAGTCTTTACTATTTTTTCTTTCATTTCTTTTTCATTTATTTCTGCTCAGATCTTTATGATTTCTTTCCTTATACTAATTGGGGGAGTGGGTTGTTCTTTTTCCAGTTGTTTTAAGTGTAAAGTTAGGTTGTCTATTTGATGTTTTTATTGTTTCTTGAGGTAGGATTGTATTGCTGTAAAGTTCCCTCTTAGAACTGCTTTTGCTGCATCCCATAGGTTTTGAGTTGTTGTGCTTTCATTGTCATTTGTTTCTAGAAATGTTATGATTTCCCTTTTGATTTCTTCAGTAACCTGTTGGTTATTTAGAAATGTGTTGTTTAATCTCTATGTGTTTGCAGTTTTTACAGTTATTTTCTTGTAATTGATATCTAGTTTCACAGCATTGTGGTCAGAGAATATGCTTGATACGATTTCAATTTTGTTAAATTTATTGAGGTTTGATTTGTGATCCAAGATGTGGTCTATCCTAGAGAATGCTCTGTGTGCACTTGAGAAGAAGGTGTATTTCTCTGCATTTGGAAGGAATGTCCTGAAGATATCAATGAAATCCATCTCATCTAATGTATCATTTAAGACTTGCGCCTCCTTATTAATTTTCTGTTTTGATGATCTGTCCATTGGTGTGAGTGGGGTGTTAACATCTCTTATTATTATTGTGTTACTGTCAATTTCTCCTTTTATGTCTATTAATGTTTGTCTTATGTATTGAGATGCTCCTATGTTGGGTGCATAGATATTTACAATTGTTATGTCTTCCTTTTGGATTGACCCCTTGATCATTATGACCCCTTGATCATTGTATTATCTTGTAATCTTCTTTGTTTTAAGGTCTATTTTGTCTGATATGAGGATTGTTGCTCCAGCTTTTTTTTTGCTTCCCATTTGCATGGAATGTATTTTTCCACCCTCTCACTTTCAGTCTATATGTGTCTTGAGGTCTGAAGTGGGTTTCTTGTAGACAGCATATATATAGGTCTTGTTTTTGTATCTATTCAGCCAGTCTGTATCCTTTGCTTGGAGCTTTTAATCCACTTACATTTAAAGTAATTATTGATACATATGTTTCTATTGCCATTTTCTTAATTTTGGGGGTTGATTTTGTAGATCTTTTTTCTTCTATTGTATTTCTTGACTATTGACATTTGTTGTAAAGCTGGTTTGGTGGTACTGAATTCTCAACTTTTGCTTGTCTGAAAAGCTTTTGATTTCTCCATCAATTTTGAATGAGATCCTTGCCAGATATAGTAATCTTGGTTGTAGATTTTTCCCTTTCAGTACTTTAAATATATCCTGTCATTTCCCTTTCAGTGCTTTAAATACATCCTGCCATTCCCTTCTGGCCTGCAGTTTCTGCTGAAAGATCAGCTGTTAATCATATGGGGTTTCCCTTGTATGTTACTTGTTGCTTCTCCCTCGCTGCTTTTAATATTCATTCTTTGTGTTTAGCCTTTGCTAGTTTGATTAGTATGTGTCTTGGCATGCTTCTCCTTGGGTTTATCCTGTATGGGACTCTTTGTGCTTCTTGGACTTGATTAACTATTTCCTTTTCCATGTTGCGGAAATTTTCAACTATAATCTCTTCAAAAATCTTCTCATACACTTTTTTCCCTCTTATTATTCTAGGACTCCTATAATTCAAATGTTGGTGTGTTTGATATGGTCCTAGAGGTCTCTGAGACTGTCCTCAGCTCTTTTCATTCTTTTTACTTTATTCTGCTATTGAGAAGTTATTTCTACCATTTTATCTTCTAGTTCACTGATTCATTCTTTTGCTTCAGATATTCTTCTATTGATTCCTTCTAAAGTGTTTTTTAATTTCAATAATTGTGTTGTTTGTCTCTATATGTTTATTCTTTAATTCCTCTAGGTCTTTGTTAATTGATTCTTGCATATTCTCCATTTTGTTTTCAAGGTTTTGGATCGTATACCATCATTATTCTGAAATTTTTTCAGAAAGTTTACCTACTTCCTCTTCGTTTATTTGGACTTCTATATTTTTAGTTTGTTCCTTCATTTGTGCAGTATTTTCTCTGCCTTTTCATCTTTTTTTTTAAGTTATTGTGTTTGAAGTCTCCTTCCCAGGCTTCAAGGAAAGTTGAATTCTTTCCTTGAAGAAGTTTGAATTCTTTCTTCCTTTTGGTTTCTGCCCTCCTACATTTGGTCCAATGGTTTGTGTGAGCTTTGAACAGGGTGAGGTTTGTGCTGAGTTTTTGCTTGTTTGTTTGTTTGCTTGTTTTTTCCTCTGATGTGCAAGGCTGAGTGAGGTGGTAATCCTATCTGCTGATGATTGGGTTTGTATTTTTGTTCTGTTTGTTATTTAGATGACATGTCCTGCACAGGTGCTACTGGAGGTTGGGTGATGCCGGGTTTTGTATTCAGGTGGTTTCCTTTGTGTGAGTTCTCACTATTTGATACTCCCTAGGGTTAGTTCTCTGGTAGTTTAGGGTCTTGGGGTCAGTGCTCCCACTCCAAGGGTTCAGGGCTTGATCTCAGGTCAGAAACAAAGATTCCACAAGTGGTTTGTTATGGCATTAAGTGATATTAAAACAAATATCCAATAATGAGAAACCAAAGATGAACCCCAAACAAGTGGCAGTTACAAAATCAGGCAAATAATAGTTAAAATAATGATTAAATTTAATATTTACTTTTTTATTTAATTTAATATTTAACTCAAATAAAATACACATATGCATATGCACCCATAAGCAAAGTGAAAACATCCAACAAAAATAAAGTACAGTAGATAGACCTGGTGAACGAAGGAAATCAAATATTATATTTACCAGTTAAGAACAAAACTAACTTAAGCACAAACTGGAAAACAAAACTAAACCAAGGTGCCAAGTGGGGAATAAAGCAATGAAAATAAAACTAACAAGCATGTTGAGAGGAAAGGAAAGACAGAAAAGAAAGAAAGAACAGATATGCAAGGTTAAATAGAGGTAGATGAAGATTTATACACATTAAAGATTAACTGCAAGGGGGAAAGAACAGTAGGAAAGGCAAAAAAGGAATAAATGTAGAAAATATATAATACGTTCAAAAAATTAAAATTATTAAAAAAGAAAATTAATAAAATGGAGGAAGAAAGGAAAAAGGAAATAAAAAAGGAAAACTCCACAGAACTGCAGAAGCCCAACTTAGAGGCAGAGGTTTATAACAACAATAGAAAGTGTAACTGAGTATATACGTATACATATACACCCATAAGTAAAATCAAAACAGTCCAACAAAAATGAAGTACAATAGATTGACCCAGCAAACAAAGGAAACTAAAAATTATATCTACCAGAACAAACTAGTTAAAACACAAGCTAGGAAACAAAAACTAAAGCAAGGTGCCAATTAGGGAATAAAGCAATGAAAATAAAACTAACAAATATGTTGAGAGGAAAGGAGAGAAAGAAAAGGAGGAAAGAATAGATATGCAAGTTAAACAGAAGTAGATGAAGATTTATATACATTAAAGATTAACCTCAAGGGGAAAAGAACAGTAGGAAAAGCAAACAAGGAATAAATGTAGAGAAAACCTATTAGGCTTAAAAAATTAAAAATTAAAAAAAAGAAAATTAAAAAAAAAAAAAAAAGAGGAAAACTCCACAGAACTTCAAAAGCCCAATATAGAGGCAGAGGTTTATGACAACAATAAAAAATGTGACTGAGGGGGGGGAAAAAAGCTCAAAAGCTTAATTGGATTTCTTAGTGCCAATAAAATCAACAAATACAACGGGGAAGGGAGGGCGGGAATCCAAAAGAATCTACAGAACAAGTCAAAAAATAAGAATAATAAATGTTTTTCTTGAGTCACTGCTGTCAGAGTCCTTTCCCTCGCTGGGAGTCACCGTCCACCTCACCTCCCCAGGATGCCCTCCAACACCGCTGGTCTCTGGACCTGCTGTGGGGGCAGCTCAGGTTCTAACCTGGTCCTGCTCCTGTGTGTTCTTGCCTCCAACGCCCACAGCTATCAGAGCTAGTGTGTTTTCTTTTGTGGAAGCTCTCAGTGGCCTTTTATATATTCCATAGACTCAGAGTCTACCTAGTTGATTGTGTGGATTTAATCTGCCACTTGTGCAGCTGGTGGAAAGTTTTGGGTCTTCTTCCTTAGACACACTGCCCCTGGGTTTCAATTGTGGTTTTATTACCACCTCTGCATGTGGATTGTCCACTGGGGTTTGCTCCTGAGGCTGCCCTGGAGGGCTTGGGTTTGCCCCTGTGAGGGCCAGGTGTGGAGGTGGTGCAGCTGCTTGGGTCGCAGGGGTTCTGGCAGCACCAGGTACTCAGGGGTGTTGGCGGCTAGGGCAGCAGGAAATATAGTGCTCTAGAAGGGTATGGCAGCCAGTATTGGTCAATATGCTCCAGTATTCTTGCCTGGAGAACCCCCTGACAGAGAAGCCTGGCAGGCCACAGTCTGTTGCTGCTGCTGCTAAGTCTCTTCAGTCATGTCCAACTCTGTGCAACACCATAGATGGCAGCCCACCAGGCTCCCCCGTCCCTGGGATTTTCCAGGCAAGAACACTGGAGTGGGTTGCCATTTCATTCTCCAATGCATGAAAGTGAAAAGTGAAAGTGAAGTCAGTCAGTCATGTCCGACTATTCACGACCCCATGGACTGCAGCCTACCAGGCTCCTCTGTCCATGGGATTTTCCAGGCAAGAGTACTGGAGTGGGGTGCCATTGCCTTCTCTGAGGCCACAGTCTGCAGGGTTGCAAAGAGTCAGGCAGGACCGAAGCAACCTTGCACACATAGATGCAAGTCTTTTTCTGGCCTGTGGCAGCTCTGCCCCAGTGAGAGTTGACCGTGAAGGTGGTGCAGCTGCTTGGCTTGTGGGGACCCTGGTGGTGCCAAATCGCAGGGACACAGACTGCCTCCACTGCAGGAGTTATGGCCCTATCAGAGTCTTTTTTCGAGCCTCGTGTAGCTGGTGATCAGAAGGCCTCTTTGGCCAGTCTTTCTTCATACCTCTGCCAGTTCAGGCACTTGGAGGGCTCCCTTGCCTGGGGTTCTTCTCTGTCGTTCGGGCATCAGGCACATAGAGGGGCCCCCTGGCTGGGGTCCTACACCGTAGATCGGCGCATCAGTCACTGAAAGGGGCACCCTGGCTGGGGTCCTACTTTGTAGTTCAGTGCCTCAGGCGTTTGATGGGCCAGCCTCTCTATTGTTCAGCTGTCTATGCTGGCAGTGTGGGGAGAGAGAGGCTATGATGATGGCTCCACCCTCTACGCGTGACTCAGCAGTTTCACCTTGCTTCCATGGCTGCCCAGCTTTCCTCCACTGGCATTTCCCACCACATTCTCCTCCCTCACATCCCCTCCATCCGTCTCTCCGCAGTCATCAGCAGCCCTCGTCCTGGGATTGCTCCACAATCCCTAAACTCCAGCTTCCAGCCACTGTGCCTTCCAGGAGACCCGTGTTCCTGTAAGGGGTGTATGGCTGTGGCAAGGACTGTCTGATTCTCATTCCATTTAGGCTGCCTCAGATCAGCTGTTTCACTCTCAGCCTTCAGTGTTTCTCCTCTGACTCAGACAATTGCCCTGATGCTGGGATCGGACCCTGCTTCAGTTCCCCCACCCGACAAGGGCAGGTCCAGCCCTACTAACACTCCTGTTTTTCCCTCTCGGCTGGTGTTCTGCATGCACTTCTGTGTCTAAAGGTGTATTTCTGAGTATCCATGGGGAGATATGTACTCCACGTCCACCTACTCCTCTGCCATCTTCCAGTGCCAAAAGTAAATTCTTAATACATCCCTCCCCCTCCATTTCCCTTTGGTAACCACAAGTTTGTTTTCTATGTCCATGAGTCTGCTTCTGTTTTGTGAATAAGGCCATCTGTATCATAATAATGCTAATATTTTAACCTCTTTCCATGAATCACAAATGTTCTCCATGATATCTATAATGATGAATCCTTTTCAGAAAGTTTCGATTTACTTTGCCTGGATCCATCAAAGGAATCACTATGACAGCTATAGCCTTAAAATATATATATATAACTTAAATAATTAGACTTGGAAGTTGAAATGACTCCTTGATACATGCACTGCAGAATGGATGCTGTGTCAGCAGGCATAGGAGCATAAATCTTCTGGTCCATCTCCATCAGAGCTCTTCGGTGACCAAGTGCATTGTCAAGGCACTTAAGCTTTCGAAAGGGATCTTTCTTCCTGAGCAGTAGATCACAACAACACTTAAAATATTCAATAAGCCATGCTGTAAACAGATATGTTATCATCAGGGGTTTGCTGTTCCATTTATAGAACACAGATAGGGAGGATTTAGTATAGTTCTTAAGGGTCATAGGATTTTCAAGTGGAGCATTGGCTTCAGCTTAAAGTCAACAGCTGCTTTAGTCCCTGATGAGAGAGTCAGCCTGTGCTCTGAAGTTTTGAAGCCAGGCATTGACTTCTCTCCATCTATGAAAGTCCTGGATAGCATCTTCTTCCAATAGAAAGTTGTCTTCTACATTGAAAATCTGCTATTTAGTGTAGCCACCTTCATGAATGATCTTAACTAGATCATCTGTATAAATTGCTTCAACTTCTAAAGCAACACTTGCTGCTTCACTTTATAATTTTATACTATGGAGATAGCTTCTTTCCTTGAACCTCATGAACCAACCTCTGCTAACTTCAAACTTTTCTTCTGCAGCTTCCTTACCTGTTAAGCCTTCATAGAATTGAAGAAGGTTAAGGATGAGGCTCTGACTGATAGGAACGTTGTGAGTAGTTTCATCTACTAGCCAACTCACTCAAATTTCCTACACATCAACAAGAAGACCATTTTGCTTTCTTATCATTTGTGTGTACCTGGAGTAGCACTTTTAATTTTATCCAAGAATTTTTCCCTTGCATTCATAGCTTGGCTAACTATTCAGTACAAAATGTCTACCAGACTTCTGCCCATCTTAGCTTTCAACCTGCCTTCCTCACTAAGCTTAAACATTTCCAGCTTTTGACTGAAAGTGAAAATGTGCAGTTCTCTCTTTAATTTCAACACCTAGAGCCATTGTAGGGTTACTGATTGACCTGATTTAAATATTAATGTGTCCCAGGGAATAGAAAGGCCCAAGGAGAAGGAGAGAGATGAAGGGAGGGCTGGCCAATGGAGCAGTCAGAACAAACATCGTATTTATTGATTAAGCTCACCATTTTATATGGGCACCATTTGTGGCACCAAAAAATAATCACAATAGTAGCATTAAAGATCACAGGTCATAGATCACCATAACAAATACAGTCATAATTGGACAGTTTGAAATACTGTAAGAATTACCAAAATGTGACACAGAGACATGATGTGAGCAAATATTGTTAGAAAAATGGTGGTGATAGACTTGCTCAACACAGGATTGCCACAAACCTTCTACTTGTTAAAAAAAAGAAAAAGAAAAAGAAAAAGCATTATATACAAAGGGCAATAAAGCAAGGAACACCTGTTCTTGAATAAATGAAATGGAATTTCTATTATCCAAACACCCACACCACCAGCAAGTTAGATTTAACACAGAACTTCAGGAACAATGACTCCCTTTGCTTAGGTCTCCCTTAAATGAAGGACACCTACTCATCATCTTCCAGCTGCCCCGAGATCACTTTTCTTCCCTCACCTGCTCCATCCCTGCCTCCACTTCCTCAACACCCACTCCTCATGGACCCACTGTGATCAAGCCCCATCACTGGCTGGAAATCTTTCAGCAGATGACCTGTTCACTGCCAGATACAACCTTTAAAGGTCCCTCCCTTAAATTGCCCCACTAAATTCTATCCTCTGCATCTTCTCTGGCTTCTACCTCAGTACGGTGAAAGTTCTTCCCAAGATCCTGTCCTCTGCCTTCTTTCCCTTTTCCCCTCTCTCTTCTGTCTCCCTGGCAATTCCATCCATTCCAACAGCTTCTCCTCTCACGGCCGTGGGCACATCCCAAGTGGTCCTCTCTGAGATGGACATCCCTCCCAGGTCAGAGTCTGTGTTTCTGTCCATCTGAACATTCCTTTCGAGTCCCTCAGTCACTATCCAGCATTTTCCCTGCAGGCAGCCAACTCAGATGCTTGGCATTTTTAAAACTCCCTCTTCTTCCTTTACTAAGAAGAGATACTGTGTTACTTCTGTGTTCTAAAGGAACCAGTCACCAAGTTCTCATGAATCCTCTCAACTGTCCTTGTGAGGCCACCTTCAAAATCCCTTGCCAAGAATCCAACTTCTGAACATGTCAGAGTAAAAAACCAGGAACCTGGGGAAAATAAATAAAATAGCTGTTTCCAGACATTGGCCAGTGCTGGGAGGGCTGTGGATCCCCAAGAGATGTGAGGCTGCCATTTTCCCAGTTTTCTGCCACAGCCAATGCAAGGGGTCCTTGGAAATGAGGCCAGGACTAGGCTGGGTTAGCTGTAAGTCATGCAGGCAGATAGACCAGAGGAGGCAGGAAGAGAAAGAGTCCACCTATTTGCCTAGGGGGCTCCTTGAGCTCATTACTGAATACTAACAGAGCAAATATTAAAAGACCTCCATGAACAGGGCAAGGAACCGTAGGAAGGTCTAAGCTAAACTCACACAAGGCAGTGACATGTTCAAGTTCTGGCCAGGAAGAATGGAGAAATTTGTTAAATATTGTTGAATCCTGAAAAACTGAGTATTTCCAGATGCTATTTTTGCAGCTATTGTGACAACCACATGATCTTCCCCATAGTGTGGTATTAATACATGGCTAAGGATTTTTACATCTATATACATAAGAAAAAGAACTTGTAGTTTTCTGTTCTTGTAATGTCTTTGTCACATGTGACAAAGAAGTATATATCAGGGTGATGCGAGGCTGGCAATGTTTTCTCCTTCTTCATTTTTGGAAGGAATTTGTGTAGGCTTGGTATTACTTCTTCCTCAAATATTTAATGAAATTCAATGCAGAATTCTGGGCCTGGAGTTTTCTTTATGGGAAAGGTTTTATTTCTAAATTCAATTTCTTTAATAGATAGAGAAGTATTAAGAATTTCTAGTTTTTCTTTTGACAGCTTTGGTAATATGTCTTTGAAGACATTTGTTTATCTCATCTAAGTGGTTGCATGTACAGGCAGGAAGTAGCTCACATTATTCTTAGTTTCCTTTTAATGTCCACAGGGTCAGTTTTGATGTTCCCACTCTTGTTCTCAATTTTGACTATGTGCTTTCTCTTTATTCTTAATCAGTCTAACTAGGGATGTATTAGTCACTTCAACATTTTGGTTTCACTGATTTTTTAGTTGTCTTTTTCTATTTCATTGATTACTTATTACATCATTTTACTTACATTGAGTATAATTTGCCCCTCCCTTTTTAAGCATCTTAATTGCATTGATATAGACTGTTTTGCTTTTGTATATAAGCACCTAAAGCTATATACTTCTCTATAAACTTTAGCTGTTTGCCACAGATTTTGATGCATTATATTTTTATTATAACCTTGTTAAAATAATTTCACAGTGTAAAAACTTAGCAAAACCCACATCAATAAACTAGACTTCAGCGATGGGATAAACAGAAATCCTAGGCTACCTCATATATGACACAATAAGAATATGCATTGCTTCGGTGTTATTCTTGCCAGAGTCGAGTAAGCTGAAACCAAATATGAAGCAATGCCAAAGAAATATACATTAAGTGTTGTTGCACAAAATAAATAGCCTGCAATCTTAAAGTACTGTAGTCCAAGACTGAGAAACTCTTCCAGAATGAAGGAGACCTAACACATAGGATAACTACATAGAATGTATAATTCTGTTTTGTGTTCTTTTGACTTTGAGACATTGCTGGAACTTGAATGGGACCTGATAATTAGAAGGTATTAATGTACCAGTAATACCCCGATTTTGATGGTGTGACCTAGGAAATGTACACTAAAGTATTCAGAATAATGGCATCATATCAGCAATGTAATCTGAAGTGGTTCAGAGTAAAAATGTTTCTTAGATTATACTTGCAGCTTTTCTGTAAATTTTTTTTCCTGAAATTTTATTATTATTATTGTTCCCACCCCAAAAGGAAATTTTTTTCTGAGAGGAAAAAAACTAAAGAGGTGCAAAAGAGCAGTTACTATATGATTCCATTTATATTAAATTCTGGAACATTAAAAACTAATCTATAGTGACAGAAGAGATCAGTGCTTGCTTGGAGTGGGGATCAGAACAGACTGACTTCATAGTGGTGGGAGGGAACTCTTTGAGGTGATGGAAATGTTCTGGAGACGTACAATCTCGATCACAGTGATGGTTACATGAGAATACATTTTATAATGTACAATAATATCATAAATAAAGTTGATTTTAAAAGACCACAGCATGATCTCTATCACCATTTCCACTGAAACAATCAGAGATCGTTGGAAAAAATGGCTAATTTCTCTCTGAATCAGGTCCAGAATCAGCCTGAGACATCTCACAGTACTAGAAAGTAAAAAAAGTTTCAAATGTTAATGAGGTCATATATAAAGGACAGACAAAATAGCTTGAAAAAGGGCTCACTTACAAAAGTCATGAAAATTCAAACATCAAAAAGTATAACGATTATGATGGATTGAAATACATTGAATCAATGAAAATCTGTGAACTCACAATGATGCTTTCAAAAACGTATAAAGTCAGAAAAAAACTCACTTATCACCATTTCTGGAGAAGGGCATGACAACCCACCCCAGTATTCTTGCCTGGAGAATTCCAGGCAACTCTGGCAGGCTCCAGTCCGTGGGGTCGCAAAGAGTCGGACGTGACTGAGCGATTGAGATAGCTATCGATATTAAAATACTGCATTACTTTGAAAATGGGTATTTTGGGATATACAAGTAGTCCCAGTTGATGAAATAATAAATGCTGAATGAATGGTAAAATTATTTTAAAAATAATTTTATAAGCTTTATATTTTATCAGTTGATGTTAAAACCATTATGTGACTAGCTGGTGAAGAACTAACTATACCTTCAGAAATATCACATGAGTATAGTCACAAGGGCAAAGCATAACTGTAAAATAGAGAGATTAGGCTTCCATCATACTAATTGATCATGGGCCAAACGAGTATTATATGTCTCCTGATCAGCTGTGACATATTCTAGCTAACAGTGTTTGGATATAAGTTCCATGAAATATAGGAGACAGTCACCAGAAAAAAAAACAACAGAAAATAGGACACCCTGCCAGCAGCTGCTTAGTCCCTTTAACATATCAAATGTAATTCTAAGAGACTTTTCTACAATAAAGAGTTTTAAGGGACATAAAAACAAATTGTCATCACAATCAACAATGGATTGAACATTGTTTAGATAAAGCAGCAGTAAACTAAAATTTTGGGTAATTAATTGGAAAAATTTGAATATGGCAGGTATTCTATGAGTTCAAAATTTACTAAGATGAAGAAGTGGAGATCTTTGACTAAAAGCATTACAATACAGAACACACAGTTTAACATAATTTTGGTTAAAGATACATATATACGTGTGTTACATGTGTATATGTGTGTATGTACAGATAAAGGAGATAAAGTAAAATCTCATTTTGGTAAGAAATATAAGTGACCTGTGCCTGCGTGTTCAGTCACTCAGTCGTGTCTGACTCTTTGTGACCCCATAGACTGTAGCCCACTAAGCTCTTCTGTCCATGGGATTTCCCAGGCAAAAATACTGGAGTGGATCGCCATTTCCTCCTCCAGGGGAGGTAATGTGTATATAAATGTATATCTATTACTTACATAGGTGAAAGGATTTCCATCTGAAATGGAACAAGGGGAGAGGATGAAGACTCTCACACACCCTTCTTCAGGAAACAATACTGAGGAACTGAGACACTGAATTTCCCCTAAATGCCTGCTTTACCGAAGACAGAAACCTGTTTCCTGACCAGGGAAAACCCACCAAGTGTCCCTCCCCATCCTCAGGCCAATGAACTCACTGTCTGAATGCCAGCTGGGCACTCCCTCTTTTCACTCCTTGTCCAGAGCCTCCCCAAGCCCTCAACTGACTTCCTGAATTGCAAGTCCTCTGCTGTTCCTTGATAAACACAATTTCTGGCTATCTGAGCTTGCCTCAGCTTATCTCCTTTATTTAGATTGACACTATACAGGTGCACACTTATATTATCAAAATAAGATAATATATTTATATAAATGTGCGTGTGCACGTATACATCAGAGAAGGCAACGGCACCCCACTCCAGTGTTCTTGCCTGGAGAATCCCAGGGACGGGAGCCTGGTGGGCTGCCATCTATGGGGTCGCACAGAGTCAGACACGACTGACATGACTTAACAGCAGCGCATACACATACATAGAAAAAGAACCAGGAGTATATGCCTAATCTATTAAAAGTATATCTACTGAAATATCATGTGATATTTGGGTGGTGGAATATACTATTTTTATCCTACTTTTTAATAATTTATCCATTCGTTTGTTTTTTATTTTTGTTTGCACTGGGTCTTCATTGTTACAGTCTTTCTCTGTTTGCAGTGAGCAGGGGCTTCTGCTCACTGTGGTGTGCGGGCTTCTCATTGCGGCGTTTTTTCTTGTTGGAGAACATGGGCTCTAACTGTGGGCTCCAATAGTTATGGTGTGCATGTTTAGTTGCTCTGCAGCGTGTGGGATCTCCTAGGACCAGAGATCAAGCGTGTGTCCCGTACACTGGCAGACAGATTCTTATCCACTGTACCACCAGGGAAGTTCCTCTATCTGATTTTTATTTTTTAACTTTTAAAAATGTATTCCTTATGAGGCACATGCACAGTGGCTTATAAGAAGAATACCGTAATTGGAAGTTGGGGGAGGAACTCTGCTACCCACAGTTGCTCAATGATCTGGCTGCTTCTATCTTGGGGACCCACCAGCCCTGCCACGAGCCCTCCCAGGTTGAAGCAGAAGGAGACGAGGTTTCAGAAGAGCTGGTTTATGAATCAGGCTTTTATAAAAACAAAAGATTATTTTTATTTTTTTCAAAATGTTTTTTTCCTGACAGCGCTTCTCCATTCTCTTAGCCCCTCACGCAGGCCCTCCCTCTGTCTGGCCTAGAATACCACAGTGGGCTTCATCTTCCACCCTGAAGTGTCCCAGTTGGTCCTGCAGGGCAGTCCTCATGGAGGGGATGTGCCCATTGGGTGACTACAATGATGACTGTTTCCGTGGTTTCCACCCACACTGGGAAATCAGAGCTTCTCAACCTCCAACACTGGGGCCTGACCTGGGTGGTCTCCGCACACCTCCCGTCTTCCCGTCCTGTTCTCTGCTGGGCCTGCCCACCACCTGACCCCAGCTGTCCCCATGCTGTGCTCACAACCTGGCCCAACACCAGGCTTGCCTGCTGCAAGCCTGGCTCTCCTCTGGGGTCACTTCCCATAGCCTTTCCACGGAGCATGCACCCTCCTCTGAGGTTCCTCAGAGTTTTAGTTATAATTTCTAATGCTGACATTAATGTGTGTGGTCCATCCCCCCTAATAACACTTAAACTCTTCAAAGGCAGAAATTCTTACTCAGTTACACATCATTCACAAGACTAGTTCTATTTCCTGCCTAAAGTAGCTCCATAAAATATGAAATAAATAGATGAATGATGTTCTCTGATTAAGAGAATATTGTCATTCAAATATTTTATCCACAGGTCTAAAAAAAAGCTCAAGACAGCAAATTATGCTTTTTTCTTTTCTTAAAGCAATAGAATATATCCCCCATGCTCACACTTTCTTATGAAACCAAAATCAATTAAATGAATAGGAATGATAGGCTCTGATCTGCAGTGAAGAGTCTACATCAAAATCAGATTCAGAGGATGAGGGATCAAAGCCATGCCCCCTGCATTGAAAGGCAGAGCTTTAACCACTGGGCCACAGAGGAAATCCCTGAAGTTGCACTTTTACTGCCTGACAGGCGCAGTGGGATGATCCTCTTTCTGAGTTTCCCATAGAGTCAAAAATGTAAGCAGCCCGTCCTGCCTCACAAAGCTGCAGCCACTCAACTGGAAGGGGCCCAGAGAATTCTCCAGAGCATTCTGCCTGCAGAGAGAAAGGGGTGACACCTCCCCCACCAGCCTGAGGGGACCCAGAGCAGGGCCCGGTGTCATGGCAGAGAATATTCAAAAAGGAAGCAAGGCAGACTCTGGAGGCAGCCACTGTGGGATCTCCATCTCACAGATGAGAACACAGGCTTAGCGAAGGTACTAGTTATGGTCAAATAATACCCCTAAAATTCACGTGTGATATCCTAACCCCAGTACCTCAAAATGTGACTGCATTTGGACACAAGGTCTGTAGAGAAGTAACTAAGGTAAAATGAGGCCACTATCAACAGAAAATTGAATTAAAGATTTACTGAGCATGGCCCCACCCATCAGAACCAGACCCAGTTCCCCCCACAGTCAGTCTCTCCCACTAGGAAGCTTCCATAAGCCTCTTATCCATATTCATTTTCATCAGAGGGCAGAGGGAATAAAACCACAATCACAGAAAACTAACCAAACTGATCACATGGACCATAGTCTTATCTAACTCAATGAAACTACGAGCCATGCCATGTAGGGCCACCCAAGACAGATGCATCATGGTGGAGGGTTCTGACAAAACATGGCCCACTGGGGAAGGGAATTGCAAACTACTCCAGTATTCTTGCCTTGAGAACCCCATGAACAGTATAAAAAGACAAAAAGAAAGGACACTGAAAGATGAAATCCCCAGGTCAGGAGGTGCCCGATATACTACTGGAGAAGAGTGGAGGAAAAACTCCAGAAAGAATGAGGAGATGGAGCAAAAGCAAAAACAGTGCCCAGTTCTGGATGTGACGTGATGGATGCAAAATTCGATGCTGTAAAGAACAACTTTGCAGAGGAACCTGGAATGTTAGGTCCATGAATCAAGGAAAATTGGAAGTGGTCAAACAGGAGATGGCAAGAGTGAACATTGACATTTTAGGAATCAGTGAACGGGATTGAACGGGAATGGGTGAATTTAATTTAGATGACAATTATATCTAGTACTGTGGGCAATAATCCCTTAGAAAAAATGGAGTAGCCATCATAGACAACAAAAGAGTCCAAAATGCAGCACTTGGATGCAGTCTCAAAAATGACAAAATGATCTGCTTGTTTCCAATCAAACCATTCAATATCACAATAATCCAACTCTATGCCCCAACCACTAAAGTCAAACAAGTTGAAGTTGAAAGGTTCTATGATGACATACAACACCTTCTAGAACTAACACCAAAAAAAGATGTCCTTTTCACCATAAGGAGCTGGAATGTAAGAGTAGGAAGTCAAGAGATACCTGGAGTAACAGGTAATCTTGGCCTTGGAGTACAAAATGAAGCAGAGCAAATGCTAACAGAATTTTGCCAAGAGAACGCACTGGTCACAGCAAATAACCTCTTCCAGCAACACAAGGGATGACTCTACACATGCACATACACAGATGGTCAGTACTGAAATCATCTTGATTATATTCTTTGCAGCTGAAGATGGAGAAGTTCTTTATAGTCAGCAAAAAAAAAAAAAAAAAAAAAAAAGACTGGGAGCTGATAATGGCTCAGATCTTGAACTCATTATTGCAAAATTCACACTTAAACTGAAGAAAGTAGGGAAAACAACTAGACCATTCAGGTATGGCCTAAATCAAATAAATCCCTTACCATTATACAGTGGAAGTGACAAATAGATTCAAGGGGTTAGATCTGATAGACAGAGTGCCTGAAGAACTATGGCCAGAGGTTCATAACATTGTACAGGGACAGTGAACAAGAACATCAACAAAAAAAAAGAAATACAAAAAGGCATAATGGTTGTCTGAGGAGGCCTTACAAATAGCAGAGAAAAGATGAGAAGCTAAAGGCAAAGGAGAAAAGGAAAGATATACCCATTTGAATGCAGAGTTCCAAAGACTAGCAAGGCGAGATAAGAAAGCCTTCTTCAGTGATCAATGCAAAGAAATAGAGGAAAATAGAATGGGAAAGACTAGAGATCACTTCAAGAAAATTAGAGACACCAAGGGAACATTTCATGCAAAGATGGCCATAACAAATGACAGAAATGGTATGGACATAACAGAAGCAGAAGATATTAAGAAAAGGTGGCAAGAATACACAGAACTATGCAAAAAAAGATCTTAATGTCAGACAAGCATGATGGTGTGAACACTCACCTACAGCCAGACATTCTGGAGTGTGAAGTCAAGCGGACCTTAGGAAGTATCACCATGAAGAAAGCTAGTGGAGGTGATGGAATTCCAGCTGAGCTATTTCAAATCCTAACAGATGATGCTGTGAAAGTGCTGCACTCAATATGCCAGTAAATTCAGAAAACTCAGCAATGGCCACAGCACTGGAAAAGGTCAGTTTTCATTCCAATCCCAAGAAAGGCAATGCCAAAGAATGCTCAAACTACTGCACAACTGCACTCATCTCACACATTAGCAAAATAATCCTCAAAATTCTCCAAGCCAGGCTTCAACATTATGTGAAGTATGTGATCAACTTTCAGATGATCAAGCTGGATTTAGAAAAGGCAGAGGAACCAGAGATCAAATTGCCAACATCTGCTGGATCATAGAATAAGCAAGAGAGTTCCAGAAAAACATCTACTTCTGTTTTACTGACTATGCCAAATCCTTTGACTGTGTGGATCACCATAAACTGTGGAAAATTCTTAAAGAGGTGGGAATACCAGACCACCTGTCCTGCCTCCTGAGAAATCTGCATCAGGTCAAGAAGCAACAGTTAGAACCAGACATGGAACAACAGACTGGTTGCAAAATAGGAAAGGAGTACATCAAGGCTGGATATTGTCACCTCGCTTATTTAACTTATATGCAGAGTACTTCATGCAAAATGTCTGGCTGGATGAAGCACAAGCTGTAATCAATATTGTGGTGAGAAATATCAATAACCTCAGATATGCAGATGATATCACCCTTATGGCAGAAAGCAAAGAGGAACAGAGGAGCCTCTTGATGAAAGTGAAAGAGGAGAGTGAAAAAGCTTAAAACTCAAAAAACAAAGATCATGGCAACCGGTTCCATCACTTCATGGCAAATAGATGGGGAAACAATGGAAACAGCGACAGACTTTATTTTCTTGGGCTCCAAAATGACTGCAGATAGTGAATGCAGCCATGAAATTAAAAGATGCTTGCTCTTTGGAAGAAAATTTATGACCAACCTAGACAGCAGATACATTATTTTGCCAACAAAGGTCTGTCTAGTCAAAGCTATGGTTTTTCCATACAGTAGTCATGCATGGATGTAAGAGTTGAACCATAAAGAAAGCTGAGTACCAAAGAATTGATGCTTTTGAATTGTGATGTTGGAGATCAAACCAGTCCATCCCAAAGGAAATGAGTACTGAATATTCATTGGAAGGACTGATGTTGAAGCCCCAGTACTTTGGCCACCTGATGCGAAGAACTGACTCATTTGAAAAGACCCTGATGCTGGGAATGATTGAAGGTGGGAGGAGAAGGGGATGACAGAGGATGAGATGGTTGGATGGCATCACTGACTCGATGGACATGAGTTTGAGCAAGCCCTGGGTGTTGGTGATGGACAGGGAATCCTGGTGTGCTGCAGTCCATGGGGTCACAAAGAGTCAGACATGACTGAGCAACTGAACTGAACTGACTGAGGGTGAACCATGATCCAATCTGACTGGTGTCCTTCCAAGAAGAGATCAGGACACATAGTCACACAGATGGAGGACCATGTGATGACACAAGAGAAGACAGTCATCTCCAAGCCAAAGACAGATGTTTCGGGGGAGACTGTCCCGGCAGCACCTTGATCTTGGACTTCCAGCCTCCGGTACTGGGAGAGCATACATTTCTGCTTTCAAGTCCCCCAGCCAGAGGGACTTGGTTCTGGCCCTGAGCCCAGTTGACACAGAAGTGGAACTGTTGGAGCTTAGGTTTGAACTTAGCAAATCTGCCTGCAGGGCCTGCCATCTGCATCATCCACTATCTACCTGCCCCAAACCCACTAGGTATTGTATGTATGAGGTGTGGCCTGGCCCTGTGGCTTTAAGAAATCCAAAGAGAACTGTCTCCCCAGACTGCTTTCTTCTGAGAATGAGCTTGGGGGTTGGAGACTGCATAGAGACCAAGAAAAAACCCTGGGAACATAGGGGAAGGAACTGCCATCTGCATCCTGTGACAGCCTGGCTTCTCTTGGCCCCTATACACTCTCATTCTGCCCAAGGGGAGGCATGATTCAATCTGAGGAGGAAACACAGGGTGAGTAGCTGTGTATTCTTCTCAGCCTGATCTGTCACCCTTTCCTGAGGAGCAGGCCTTCTCTGTCTCCTCCTGATCCTGCGGGGCAGCTGCTCCTTGTGGAGAGGCCCTGCCTGGCCTCACTGGCCTGGTCTGACTGGTCAATAAGGACCCTGAATCCCAGGGTTAGGGGGCATGTTTCACTCTTGCCCTTAGACGTGCAAACTTAAAAATTAAACCCTGAAATGAAAAAATCAACACAGGCCACACACCTCCGGGCCCAGTAGAGTCTGAGAGGTTCTACCTGGAAGATACGGCTTATCTTTCATCACAGTGACTCCCAGTCACTGGGAACATCCCTGGGTGGTCTGGTTAGGGGGTCAGAGCCCCAGGAGCAGCTCCGCGCCACCTCCACAGGCCGTGAGCTTGCTATCTCCGTTGGCGGAATTCTCTTCCCTGGGAAAGGAAGGTGCAGGGCTTCACCAGAGGTTTCTATGGGCCCTTCTGGCTGATGCTCTGACCCTAGTGTCCAGCAGCAGAGGCACTTCTTGAGGCATGAAGATCCTAAGACAGACATTCTGTCCTTTGTGTGGCTTACGATTTAACTGGAGAGAAGAGAGTACCCGTGTGTGAAATATATGGACAGGGCAGTGTTGGCCCAGATCAGGGAGTCGTAGACTCTCTGAGGGAGGAGTTCAAGGGCACGGCAGTCAGGACAAGTGAGGTGAGAAGATGCCGGAGCTACTGGGATCCTGGGAATGCATTCTGCCTGGCCACCCTATCAACTCAAGTCATCCACTGCCTCTTAGTTTCAGCTTTTCATGAGAAAATAATACACTGCATCCCTGGGAAAAGGGGATGTTTAAAACATATAACACTCTCACCGTGACTTGGTATTTCATGGCATGTTTCCATTGATGTTGGCATGTGCTCTGAGTTGGGCAGGATGGGGAGACACACTTTCCAAACGGGGACATGTGGGGAGAGAGCAAATTAGCCAAGATGGATTTTTTAGGCTCTCTTCCCCCACGTTTTGTAAATAATGACTATGTAGCAGATTTATAGCACTGCACATGTGCATCACAAGCTACTCGCTTGGGCATGGGCTACTTTTGCGACATGAGCTCCACCCGGAAAACAGCGGCACCTACTGTAGCATCACAGCTGTGTCCCTTGGGTCAGCCACGAGAGCAGAGCAAATAGTGTGTCTATTGCTATGGTTGCTGTGTATGCCAGGAGAGAGGTTATGTTGTGTTGAAGGAGGAAACAGAACAGGCTCTATCTTGAAAGCAGGACTCCATCTAGGGCCGGGCCGGACTGTGAGCTTTATGCCCAGTATCTATGGAAATGATACACCAACTGGAAAACCAGGCCCTAGAAGGAAGAGCCCCAGGGCTCTTCATTGCCTAAAAGAATACCCTAATCATCTGTGTAACTAAATAGAATCATACATTCTATTATGCTTATTGGGGTATGACCACAAGCCTATTGATAATTGTCCACTGTTAACTACCTCGGCTTACTAGGCTTAAGGCATGGGAGTCATGGGTTAACTTTGATTGTATCTTTCTTTTTTCTTTGTTCAGACTAGCTTCAGGGAAACTTATACACTTAGAGTATATAACGTTTTCACAAAAACTGGTCGGGGCCCTTGGCTAAGAGGAGACTCTGCCTTGGGCCCGCTGGTGTGATAAACTGCGCTCCACTATCTGCATTGTCCTTCTGAGTGAGTTTGTTTCCCAAAATGCGTGGCTGCAACAGTGTTAGGTTAGGCTATGGCTGCTGTGTCCACCAGGAGAGAGGTTATGTTGTGTTAGGTTAAGCTACGGCTGCTGTGTCAGCCAGCAGGGAATAAATGTGTCTGCAACTCCTACGGCTCCTTGAGTCTCCTTCCAGCCTCTTAGCTTGTGCCTGGCCTACCCTGAGTTCAGTGGACAGTGTGAACAGCAAGATGACTGGCATCAGGAGCAGGAGCAGCAAGACAGGATGGCTGTGGTTTAGCGTGATGTGCAGTTCTGTACTCCTGGGCATGTCCGTCACATCACATCGCAACTGGTCCTCAGCAGCCCCCAGATGCCGCGTGGTGGAACTCACCATGGTATCCCTGAGAAGGTGGGTGGAGTGAGGTTTCTGGGCCAGAGCATCCCTTCCATCTTTCCCTCGGGGGCATTCTAGAAGACCAAGCAGAATTCTCGGGGAACTTAAAATATGTCTCCCTCATACCTACCGTGCCAGCTCCTCCCTCTCGAAGGAGAAGGAATGTTCCTCTGAAAAACCCTAGCTCCTTGGCAGGAGCAGCCCAGAGGAGGCAGCTCATGGCCATCAATCATCATTATCACTCTTACAACCCTTACTCCATCATCTAGAGGAAAAGGGTTGTATGTTTTGTACCATCTGACTGACAGATCCATTTAATACAACTGTCTAACAAGACTAAAAGGAAAATGCTCATTTTCTTTGAACAGAATCAGAAAAACCACAGACGTCTCAAGTTTGAAATGAACTGAACTGCTGATTTTAATATTAAAATTTGGACTTAAGAGTGCCAAGAGCTGGGTAGGGCTGGCATCTGCTGTGATACTGAGGGGTCCCCAGTGGATCTGCCCAGGGGTAGTAGTGATGTGGCAGGAGTTTCTGACTTTATTCTCACACAACCAACTACCCTTGACTTCTCACACCCAGCATTTGCACATCAATAGTGGTTAAGGGAAGCAGAGTGACCTAAATTGGACACATCCAGGCCAGCACAACAAAGGACAGGAAATAGAACAATTAGGAAGAAAGGGGGAGATTACAAGTAATACAATGAGTTCTCATGACCTAACACTAAATTTTCTCAGTAACTTTTATTCCAAGGAATCAGGTAGAAGTCTTCAAAACAAGTGGAGGTTCCACTTGAGAACAGTGAAGGGGCAAAACCAGGGCACAGAGAGGGCAGAGCTGTGTTCGAAGCCACAGAGAAAGACGCATTTGGGTGGGTCTTACATTAGGTGGGATCCACTTGGTAATTTCAGTAACTCACTCATTGGAGGATAATTAGTCTGGGTTGTTGCAGAGATTTATCACAGGTTCCTGGGTAACTCGCAGAACCCCTAGAAAGGTCAGAGAATCATGCCACAAGGCCACACATCCAACAGTGTCCACTTCAAAAGTGAAAAGTCCCTTTTGAGCCTTCAAGGAAATAAAGTAGATTGAACTTTGAAGGCAAGCAATGCAACCTTCTAAAACATTGCCAATATAAACAAACTCTTCCAGGGAAATTAGCCCAGACACCCGAGCCCTGGGTTGCCCTCCTTGTGGGAACTCTGAGTAACACGCTCTTTCTCCAGTGGCAATCTGCTCTGGATTTTCATGACTCAAGTTTTCCATTCATACACTGTGTTTTCAAACACCTGCAGCTTGAATTCTGGATGGAGAGATGAGTCATGTGTATATGAAGATAACTAAGAATAAAGGGAAATGAGGACTTCTCTGGTGTTCCAGTGGTTAAGAATCCGAGTTCCAAAGCAGGGGATTTGTGTTCGATCCCTGGTAGAGGAACTAAGATCCCACATGCTGTGGGGCAACCAAACCAGCACATCCCAACTAGACAAAGCCTGTGCACTGCAATGAAAACCCAGTACAGCCAAAAAAAAAAAAAAGAGTACAAGGAAATGGCATAAGATTCAAACAAACAGTTCAGAGAATCAGAGCTAAAGGGACTTGGTAGGTGTGTGACGTCACTGTATCTGGGGATGAGGGATGCAGCTTTGGGGTGCAGGCAAACTTAAACAGGGCTGGAAAGGAGTATGAGATGGGCAACAAGGTCCACAGTTCCCAGCACTTACTCTTGGCTGGGTGCTGTTCCACAGTCTCCGCATGAAGTGAAATTGGACCCCCGACACCATGTATGAGGTTTCTCCTCAGGAGGCAGCGCCCGGTGGTGGGGAAGAGCACAGCCACACGAGTCACGTGCCCGTCATGAGTGGCTTCGTAGCTTCCTTGGTCCTTCCATGTCTCATCCAGGAAACAGCAATAACCGCAGTACCCATGTCAGGAGGCAGCCGTGCTGATTAAACATGTTACATCCCAGGCCATTTGGAATGGTGTCTAGTTCTTAGCAAAAATTGGATAAATGTTTATTATTATTTCATTTCATGAATGAGGTGATTGAGGCAAAAATAGGCTTGAGTCACCGATCCCAAATCACTCAGTGTTAGAACTGGACGGGAAGCCCATTCCACCATGGAGCTGATCTAATAAACCAGCAGAGAAGGATGCAGTCATTTGTGTTTACTCAAATCACTGTGGGCTTCCCAGGTGGCGCTAAAAGTGAAGAATCTGCCTGCCAATGCAGAAGTAAGAGACATGGGTTCAATCCATGGGTTGGGAACATCCCCTGGAGGAGAGCACGGCAACTCATTCCAGTTTGCCAGGAGAATCTCATAAACAGAGGAACCTGGAGGGCTACAGTCCATGGGGTCACAAAGAGATGGACACGACTGAAGCGGCTTAGCACACACACAAATCGCTCTGCAATTTTTCTTTTAGGCTCCCTCACACAATACTCCCCAGGACACATATTTGTTAAATAATGAAGGAGCGATATCATCCCAAAGGAAAAGGAGTGGCTCAACCCTGAGGCACCAGGATGCTCACAGAGTCTTTAAGAGAGCAAAGCACTGTGGCTAGGTGAGTGAGTCAAGGGAGGTAAGGCTGCAGGACACGAGGCTGCCTGTGGGCTGGGGAGGCCCGTGGACCACCAACCTTGGTGAGGCATCTGCTAACCTGGTCGTGGGGTGGAGAGTGCATGGATGGGCAGAGACCGGAGCCTGAATAGGCTCTCAGATATGGAGCCATGTAGTGTCACTGGACGGAGAAGGCAATGGCACACCACTCCAGTACTCTTGCCTGGAAAGTCCTATGGATGGAGGAGCCTGGTAGGCTGCAGTCCATGGGGTCTCTAAGAGTCGGACACGACTGAGCGACTTCACTTTCACTTTTCACTTTCACACATTGGAGAAGGAAATGGCAACCCACTCCAATTTTCTTGCCTGGAGATCCCAGGGACGGGGGAGCCTGGTGGGCTGCTGTCTATGGGATCACACAGAGTTGGACACGACTGAAGTGACTTAGCAGCAGCAGTGTCACTGGAAACAGTCATGGCAGGCAAGCAGCTTCCTGAAGACAGAAGTCAGAAGTGACAGCATTCAGTGATCGATGAGAACCCGAAGAAGCCAAAGCAGGAAGAGTCTAAATGTTAATTCATAAGAAACAGAACTTCTCTTCCCTTCCATTTTTTTTTCCACATCATAATTTAAGCTTAACAATGGCTTCATTTCAAGATGAAAGTATATTACTTTAAAGAAATTCACATCCTTACTAGGTTGTGGTTCTAAACTAAAAACCCGTAAGGAACACAGTTTTCTTTCATTCTTAAGCTTGCTGTAACAAACACAAACTGATTAAGTCATCAGAATTTGCAAAAGAAAATTTTTGGCATACGTGGCCAAAGTGCAATCATCTCGAGTTTACATGTTCATATTTTGGAACTAGAAGTAAACTTAGAGAGAACAACTAATCCAACACTTCTTCCCATCAAAGCCAAGAACAGGGGAGGGTCGCGTCACTTGTTTGGCAGAAAAAAAGAGAAGCAGATTCTCAACTAACTGCTCATCAACCATTTCAGCAACTTCTGTCTTTTTAGCAGAAAAAAGAAAGATTAAAAGAAAGTATAGGATTCAAGAAACACTGAAGGATGGTGATCAGCAGGGAGTCATGAGGAGATGAAATTGATGCTGGTGATGGTGGTGATTTCTTTATTCCCCCACATTTATTTACTGGATGCCTCCAGAGTCCAGACACGGTTCCAGAAGTGGGTACCAGTGATGAGCAAAGCATCCAAAGCCTTGGTTCTCATGAAGCTTATTTTCCAGTGGAGGAGATGGATTTCCTAGTCATATACACACATATGCAAGCACCCACAAAATAAAAATTTCAAGCAGTAAGTGCTAAGAAGTGCAGCTATGTTGAGAAGTGTCATGAATATCACAGTGATGGTGATGATGATAATGACAGGCTGATGATGTTGAGAGAAGATCCTAGGTACCACCACTTCTGCATAGAGCGCTCTCCTTGCTGCTGTGGCTACACCACTAAGAGCGCCCTCTTGGCCCCTGGGTCACCCTGAACGGCATGGGAGCCTGGGCGGGGCTAAGAGTCTCACATGGAATGACTTCCCTCATGTTCTTACTTATGTTGCTGAGGCCTCAGTGTTCCCCTTGGTGTGGAACAGCTTCACGATGCAGAATGAGCTGAGGTTGAGTGTGCCAAGGCAAGATTCCTGCAGAGTGTGGTTCTTCCATGCAGAAAATTCTGTGAGCCCATGACTGGGAGAGAAACCACTGTGGCAATTTTAAAACATGACCCAGTGTGTTTCAACAGTTCTCCCACTGAGAGGAGAGGGTCACCTCTTGAACCCAGGCTCTGTAAGACTTCTTGGCCAGTGAAGGATCTCCAAGGTCATGCTGCCACAGTTTCTAGGCCCAGCTCTTAAGCATCTTCTGTTCCTGGAGCCGAACCATCATGATGAAAGGGGTCAGTGCCATCTGAAGGGGCCATCTGAGATTTTTCTGGCCGGTGCTCAGCCAGTAACAGCCACCCACCGTGTGGAGGGAGTGCACCCTCAGAGGATGCCTCCAGGCCTCAATCACTCAGCCTTAGCCCCGAGGAGCAGATCTAGGGAGATTCCCTAAAGGCTTTGGGGGTGAAATCAGCCCTGTATTTGAATGTGTTGAAGCCTTAGGCAAGAATGATATCTTCTCTGGGAAAAGGAAATCTTTATATATTCATTCACTCATTCCTTCATTTCTGTTTATGTCATTTCTACCTTCCTGGGTGAATTCCTTGTGAGCAAGAGTGTTTTTTGTTCTTATGTGACTCTGCAGTCTCTGGTCCCCACCCCATGGTCTAACACCCACATGACACATAGAGATCTCTGTAGAGAGGGTTTGACCCCTCTGCACAGGATTTCACATGTTCTTTTGCTCCCCCTTGCAGCCGCCTCACCCTGCCCTGGGCACCCTCAGCCCACAGTGCCCACACCCAACCTCAGGCTCTCTCATCCTTCAGGGTCCCCTTCTGCCCCTCCTTGAAGGGGACAGACCAGCACGTCCTTCCAGAAAGGGAGCCAAGGACATTATCAATGCAGATTGTCGGGGAAAGTCACTTGATTCATGGTGTGTGGCTTAGCAAAGCTACTTTCCTAAAAGGGCTGGAAGTCATCTTTCTTGGAGGGAGCAGGGGCAGCCATGGTGGCTGAGGCCAGGCAGGAGGAGCAGCTGGGGGGACACAGCCTGGATGCGGCAGGCTGCTCCTCCGAGAGATAGGCCCTGGCCACCTTGATGGAGGAGGCCTCCTGTGTGTCCTCAGGCTCTGCCCACGGGGCCCTTCGGTCTAAGCAAACAGAAGGGTGTGGTGGAGGCCCAAGGCCCCAAGCACCCCTGGCCCACAGGGTCGCATGAACTCGGGCCCATGTGCTCCTCCAGAACCATCTAACCCAGGCCTGCTTCAGAGAAGATCCAGACCAGCCTCCAGGAGCTCTTTAGAGTAGTTGTCCTCTCGGCCTCTCCCCTGGGGGTCTCAGGTACCCTCCCTTTCAGGACTCAGCTGCCCTGGTCCCTGCCCCACCCCTCCCACCAGATCCAGGACTTGGGGACTGCAGCTGAGTTTTCTGGGCCTTCTTCCTGTGGGAAGACCTCTCCATCCTCCAAAATGCCACTAGTGCCACCTGGAAAGCCCTACTGGAATGGGTAATGATTCCCTTCTTCAAGGGATCTTCCCAACCCAGGGACTGAACTTGGGTCTCTTGCATTGCAGGCGATTTCTGTACCATATGAGCCACCAGGGAAGCCCCCAAAATGTCACAGAGGCCCCTTCAATTTGAGCCTGAAAAGATGCACATAAGATAAGTTTCTGCTCCCAATACCAGTTGGTGACCTTCCATACACAAAGTGTTCTTTAAAAGAGCACAAAATAGGAACTTCCCTGGTCATCCAGTGGTTAGGACTCAGTGCTCTCAATGCTGGGGCCCCAGGTTTGATTCCTGGTGAGGGAACTAAGATCCTACAAGCCACATGGTCAAAAAAAAAAATTATACAAGAACTAACCGGGGACAGGCATCAAGACACCTGCTAATGGTTTTGGGCAGCGGGGATGGGGGAAGAATCACAAAATATGGCTCTTTCTGAAAAGTTGCAGTAAATCCCTGAATACTTCCCACAGCAGTCACTGCAGAATCAGAGGGAAGCAATGAAGCCCTAACAGTTTATTTTAGGCACCGCGATTTCTGAAGTTGGGCACTCAGGCATGGGCTGGTCCTGCACCTGTGCTGGGGCATCACCTAGCTGGCGTACCCACTCAGGGACTGAGTCTCAGGCCACCTAACTCCCCACGATAGCAAACCCAACACAGGAAAGGATTTGAATTCTGCGAAGAATCAGCCAGGTCCCCAAGCATCGCAGCCATTCCTGAGCCCAGGACAGAAGGTACTCTTGGTGGCCACTGTTCTGCAAGCCTCCAGGTGGCTCCTATCAGCCATTTTTTTTTTTTTTTAATTATGGTAAAATAAACATAACGTAAAACTTACCATCTTAACCCTTTTTAAGTGTGCGGTTCAGTGGTGTTAAGTACATGTGCAACCATCACCACCATCCATCCTCAGAACTCTTTTTCATCTTATGAAACTGGAATTCTGTCCCAACTTAACAAAAACTCCCCTTCTTCCCTCCCTGGCCCCTGGCAACCACCCTTCTTTCTGTCTCTGTGAATTTGACTCATCTAGGGACCCCAGATAAATGGATTCATATAATGTGTGTCCTTTAGTGACTGGCTTCTTTCTCTTAGCATAAAATCCTCAAGGTTCATTCATGTTGTAGTAGGTGCCAGAATTTCCCTTTCTTTTCAGGTTGAAGAGTATTCCATCATAGGGATAGACCACAATTTGCTTGTCCATTAATCCATTGATGGACACTTGCGTTTCTACCATCTTTTGGCTCTTGTGAATAATGCTTCTATGAACATGGGTGTAGAAACATCTCAGACACTGATTTCAATTCTTTTGGGCTTGTACCCAGAAATATTGGATCATATGGTAATTCTACGTTTAATTTTCTGAGGACTCACTATACTGTTTTCAATAGCAGCTGCACCCTTTTACATTCCCACCAGCAAAGAATCAGTGTCCCAATATCTCCACATGATGCCATCATGTTCTTTTCTTTTCTTTTTTTTTATAGTGGTCATCCTCATCCTCATTTGTGAGAGGGTTCCATAAGTCTCCTTTTAACCATGAAACATTTAAATTATATCAAATATTGACATGAACTTCCCAGGGTTAAACTAAGAAAACTACATCTGCTCAACAGTTAGCAGTTTACAGAGTTCTTTAAGATACACTACCTGATTTTATCTTTATAATACCGTAAAAAAGATTTTGTGGTTATCCCATTTTACAGATGAGGAAACTAAGACTTACTGAAGGAAACTATGGTGGGTAACGTGGCTGAGATTCAAACCCTTTTTCCTTCATGCTTCTAACAAAAGAGTGTTGTTGCCATTTTGACAGATTTGAGGTCACTCTCAGTTGGCAGGGGGTTTCATGTTAATAATTGTGGTAACAAAATAGCACCTAAAATTGAAGAAACACCTTCTAAATGCAGAGAAAAAACAGTAAGATCTACATATACTTCAGGGTGTCCAAAGATTCAAAATAAATGTTAATACAGGATTGGATCTCCCCCTCTTGCAGGATCAAAAATGTTGTATTTAGATTTTGGTCTGTTAATACTATAGTAATACCTACCGGCTGCTAATACAGGTAATGATATCAACAGTAGAATGGCAGTAATTAAGACTGGTCATACTGTTTGGATCCCGCCACAACTGAAGGTCAGCTTCAGAGACCTTCACTCTTCTAACCCTGCTTCTGTCCCACCTGTGAGTTCACTCCATCTTCATATCCTTGCCGGTGGCCCTTCCCTGGATCTGGAAGACAGCTTCACAGTAGCTGAGCGTTCAGGCCTCAAGGAGGCAGAGGACACAGCTCTGACTCACCCACCGTGTGCCCTGGACATGATCTCGAGTGCTCTGCTCGTCTGTCCCCTCAGCAGTGAAGCCGAGGCAGTAAAGGGTCCCGTGAGGGACCTGTGAGTGAAGTGAGGCTGCTATCTTGCACCTGAAGGTGGTGGGCACTCTCCACCCACCCCTCCTCCACAGTGCCCCTCCCCGGGACCACCCAGCACCACTCTCTAGCAGAAGTCACACACTTGGGTGGATCTGGGTCCCTGCTCTAACAAGCCTGGGCCTGGAGGCGAGCCCCCTCTCAGCCTCCGCCCATCTGGCAAGAGCCCACGGTCTGTACACCCACCCTTCCCTCCACGTGGAGATCACTGGGGCCTCCCAGCCACTCACAGCAAGGCCTCTGCCGCTCACACCTCTGGCTCTGCCCCAAGACATGGTGCCCAGCAGCAGAAGACGGGTCCACTCGCTCAGCAGCTGTGTGACCTCCAGCAGGACATTTACCCTCCCAGGACATGGTGAAGATCATGTGATCAAACATAGTAAGAGGACTCTATACCCCATAAAACTATCTACAGATCTCAACTGTGACTACAGATATTCCAGGCTTCAATCTCCTTCCATGTAACACTGTTTTCCCTGGATCATAAATTCCTTAAAAGAGCCATGTACTTCGTACAGTAATTCATAGAACTCCTCCTAAGTGCTCCATAGATGTTTTCTATGATGGATAGACTTGGGCCCCTGCTCTGGCAAGCACCGGCCTGGAGGCGGCGCCCTATATGTTAATGTGCAACATGGTCAGCTTCTCTGTTTCAGGCGTGTGGAATACAGATATCCAAGCGGCTTACATTTAATCATATAAATGCAAAGTGTGGGTATCTATCTGTGCTGCCTGTCAAATCCCCATCCTCTAAGCAGGTGCATACAGAGACATCTGGGCCACACATGATGGCATAGATGTTTCCACCAGATGTCCCGCGCGGGACCCCGCCCCCTCCAGCCATTGGGTCGGAGCCCAGAGCCCACGTGCTGGATGGCTGCCCACCGGCTCTGCCCGTTCTTATCAGGAGTTAGTGGTACCTCTCTCCGAGGTAAACAATCAGGGAGCGGGAAGGGGAAAGCCTTAAATATTTGCTTTCCTTTACAAGACCACCTACAAAATGCTGCTGAGAACCTGCAGGGGAAACAATCTGTCCGGATCCCAGGGCCGGCGAATGTAAACACGCGGAACGCTAGGCGGGCGAGGGGCAGCCGGGCCAGATGTTCCCACCGGTTTCCCAGAGCTGGGAGGTGGCGGGGTATGGAGGGGGAGATGGGGTCCTCCCCTAGTTTTCATCCTCTCTTCCTGATCTCTTCTGTTTTCCTTTGTGACCTACCAAAATCAGCTTGGGTTAGAGTTTGAGCACGTGAGTCGGTGAAAAGGCGGCTGTTACGACGCAGCTGGGACCCCTTTCCTTTTTCTGTGAAGGATCCCCCACACCAGTGTGGGCCCGCGTAGCTGCCGCAGTCATCGGAGGTCAGGGGTCACAGAGACCCGCGACCACCCACCTGAAGCCGCGGCGGGTGCCAAGCAGAGGCAGGAGAAAGGGTCTCAGCCTGCACTTGGGGTTCTGTTCACCATGGAGACCCCAGGGCAGAAGACGACTCATGGGTGAATATTTTGGAAAGTGAATCTGTTTTGTTTTCAGTGGCATTTCCCTCTGGCTCCTTGGAGGGGCCTAGAAGAGCAGTGGGCCTAGGAGTTGGTGGGGTGGGGGTGGCAGGCTGCGGCTGGTTGGGAAGAGACTGGTGGGTGGGGCTAATGGGGTGGGGTTGGGTGGGATGAGGCTTGTGGGTGGGGCTAATGGGGTGGGGTTGGGTGGGATGAGGCTTGTGGGTGGGGCTGCTGGGGTGGGGCTGAGTGGGATGAGGCTTGTGGGTGGGGCTAGTGGGGTGGGGTTGGGTGGGATAAGGCTTGTGGGTGGGGCTAGTGGGGTGGGGCTGAGTGGGATGAGGCTTGTGGGTGGGGCTAGTGGGGTGGGGTTGGGTGGGATGAGGCTTGTGGGTGGGGCTAATGGGGTGGGGCTGGGTGGGATGAGGCTTGTGGGTGGGGCTAGTGGGGTGGGTCTGAGTGGGAAGAGGCTTGTGGGTAAGATAAGGCTTCTGGGTGAGCGGGGCTAATGGGGTGGGGCTGGATGGGATCAGGCTGGTGGGTGGGGCTGATGGGGTGCGGTTAATGGGATGGGGATGTTGAGTGTCCCCGAATGAGATGAGGCAGATAGATCGAGCTGGGGGGGTTGGATGGGATAAGGCCAGAGGGTGGGGTTGGCTGGGTGGTGGTGGGGCCTCTGTCTGCCTGGCTTGGGGGCAGAAGCGGCCTCTGAGCACATTAAACCCAATGGGGCAGGGCTGAGCGAAGTCCTACCAGACCTTTTTCGGTATTCATAACTCCGCTCTGCCCCTCCTGCCTCAGGCTCGCGAGCCCTGAGACTCTTCCTCAGGCGGCTCCCCAGGCGCCCCATCACCTGGCCCCTCAGGCCCTGAGAGTCGGTCTGAGGAGGCAGAGGCACTGCCGCCACTGCTGTGCTCACTGACCCTGACGCCGCGTGAGATGGGCAGGGAACAAGTATCATTACCTTTCAACCTCAGTCTCAAACTGTTAAAATATAAATGAAATTAAAAGCATTATGATAAAATTGCCCTTTTAGAGTAAGTTTTAATAACTAAAGACAATGCCTTGAAGCTCTGATCACAGTGTCTGGTTAAGTACTAAGTAGTTGGTGAATGTTACCAAAAAAGAAAAAAATCCAGCCAATCAGACAAACCAAAAACAACAACAAAAAAAGCAGTTGCAGATCTCAGAATTTTTAAGAGAACTGGGTCTGAAGTCTTTACCAGCTCATCACCTTCACAGAGCTTTTAGGCGCCTGATTGGGCTTTATCCCCAATTCTAAACCCTGTGTTTGTTTTTTAAATTGTCAATAATGATTTAAAACATCCTGGAATGTGAAGTCAAGTGGGCCTTAGGAAGCATCACTACGAACAAAGCTAGTGGAGGTGATGGAATTCCAGTTGAACTATTTCAAATCCTGAAAGATGATGCTGTGAAAGTGCTGCACTCAATATGCCAGCAAATTTGGAGAACTCAGCAGTGGTCACAGGACTGGAAAAGGTCAGTTTTCATTCCAACCCCAAAGAAAGGCAATTCCAAAGAATGCTCAAACTACTGCACAATTGCACTCATCTCACACGATAGTAAAGTAATGCTTAAAATTCTCCAAGCCAGGCGTCAGCAATACGTGAACCGTGGACTTCCAGATGTTCAAGCTGGTTTTAGAAAAGGCAGAGGAACCAGAGATCAAATTGCCAACATCCACTGGACCATCGAAAAAGCAAGAGAGTTCCAGAAGAAAACATCTATTTCTGCTTTATTGACTATGCCAAAGCCTTTGACTGTGTGGATCACAATAAACTGGAAAATTCTGAATGAGATGGGAATACCAGACCACCTGACCTGCCTCTTGAGAAACCTGTATGCAGGTCAGGAAGCAACAGTTAGAACTGGACATGGAACAACAGACTGGTTCCAAATCGGGAAAGGAGTACGTCAAGGCTGTATATTGTCACCCTGCTTATTTAACTTATATGCAGAGTACATCATGAGAAACACTGGCTGGAGGAAGCACAAGCTGGAATCAAGATTGCCAGGAGAAATATCAGTAACCTCAGATATGCAGATGACACCACCCTTATGGCAGAAAGTGAAAAAGAACGAAAGAGCCTCTTGATGAAAGTGAAAGAGGAGAGTGAAAAAGTTGGCTTAAAGCTCAACATTCAGAAAACTAAGATCATGGCATCTGGTCCCATCACTTCATGGCAAATAGATGGGCAAACAGTAGAAACAGTGGCTGACTTTATTTTTCTAGGCTCCAAAATCACTGCAGATGGTGATTGCAGCCATGAAACTAAGACACTTACTCCTTGGAAGGAAAGTTATGACCAACCTAGACAGCATATTGAAAAGCAGAGACATTACTTTGCCAACAAAGGTCCGTCTAGTCAAGGCTATGATTTTTCCAGTAGTCATGTATGGATGTGAGAGTTGGACTATAAAGAAAGCTGAGCACAGAAGAATTGATGCTTTTGAACTGTGGTGTTGGAGAAGACTCTTGAGAGTCCCTTGGACTGCAAGGAGCTCCAACCAGTCCATCCTAAAGGAGATCAGTCCTGGGTGTTCATTGGTAGGACTGATGTTGAAGCTGAGAAACTCCAATACTTTGGCCACTTGATGGGAAGAGCTGACTCATTTGAAAAGGTCCTGTTGCTGGGAAAGATTGAAGGCAGGAGGAGAAGGGGACAACAGAGGATGAGATGTTTGGATGGCATCACCGACTCTATGGACATGGGTTTGGGTGGATTCCGGGAGTTGGTGATGGACAGGGAGGCCTGGCGTGCTGCGGTTCATGGGGTCGCAAAGAGTCGGACACGACTGAGCAACTGAACTGAACTGAACTGAATGATTTAAACTTCGAGGATATGATCAGAACATAGTTCACTGAGCTTCCACGCTCACCTCACTTCCTTCCCCAGCAGGTGACTCACTATCTGGTCCCACCCCCACACCAAAGGCCAGCCAAGTTACTGAGAGAGGCTGAGAGGCTGGCAGACACTGCTGGGCACTCTGCATTCCTGGGATACAGTCCAGATGCTACTTCTCCAGGGATGGCTTCACACTGCTGGACTGATATCTGAGCACCCTTGAGCTCAGCCATGGGAAGCTGTGTGCCCACCTTGGGCAGGGAGAGTTCCCATGCCAACCTCCCAGCATTGCTGGGACCCATCAGTGGATCAGCTGCACCCGATACCAGATAAGCCACTCAGTTTGAGCCCAAGCCACCACCTGCCCGCACCTGAGCCTCCATGATGGCCTTGGGCTGGCCTCCCTGCTCATCCAGCTGCTCTACATCTACTTTTTTCATGTAACCAAAGACACCTCCATTCTAAAATAAAGTCCAGCCTTCTCAATGCGCCGAAAGTTCCTACAGTCCTCACAGAATTTGCTTTACAACAGGGTTCCTTTCAGGTATCATGTTGTTCCCACCTCAGGGCTTTTGGGTACATGGTTCCTTCCTTCTGGAAGATTCTTCGTTCTCTCCACTCGCCACTTTGTCCCCTGGCAAAGTTAACATCCCATGATCTTCCAGACTTCAGTTTCATGTAAGGAAGCTTCCCCCAATCTGCCAGGCCTCAACATGTACTTCCAGTTCTCCTTGTGGACTGTGTTGCCGTCTGTGAATCTGGGTTGGACTGCATGCTGCATTGTTTGGCTTCTGCCCCAACACAATGCAAGGAGTACAGCAAGGGCCACGTCCTGCAGCCCAACCAAGTGCAACACGCAGCAGGGCAGCGCTGCAGCCTTCAGGGAAGACCAGTCATCAGAGCAAGTTACTAGCGGCAGGTCTTGATGGAGAACATGCAGCGTCCCCAGACCTCACCTCCTCAGCTGCAACAGGACTGAAGATGAAGCTCACCTCTCTGTCACGCTGTGAAGCTAAGACAGGTAATAGTTGAAAGCACTTATGGCCGAGTCCTATTCCATTGTGTACACACACACACACACACACACACACACACACATATGTGCCGCGTCTTCTTTATCTAATTGCCTGTCAATGGACACTTACAGTGCTTCCATATCTTGGCTATTGTAAATAAATTTTGCCATTTGTAACAATATGGATGTACTTGAAGGATATTATGCTAAGTGAAATGTCAGAGGAAGACAAGTACTATATGATATCACTTATATGTGAAATCTAAAAAGATAAAACAAACTAGTGAATATACCAAAGCAGAAACAGACACTGATATAGAGAACAAACTAGGGGTTACCAGCAGGGAGAGGGAAAGGGGAAGAGCTTAAGAGGTGCAAACTACTACGTATAAAGCTTATATTTTTTATATAAGCTACAAGGATGTAATGTACAGCAGAAGGAATATAACCATTGTTTTATAATAACTATAAATGGACTATAACCTTTAAAAATTGTGAATTGCTATGTGGTGTGCCTGAAACTTAACATAATACGGTACATTCAACTATACCAAAATTTTAAAAAATTAAAACATAAAGTTTAACCAAAAATAAAATTTTAAAGCATTGAAAATAATGCCTGAAATATACCAAGCACTTCATCATTATTGGCTATGATGATGACAATTAGATTCTCAATGGATTAAAGACCTTCTTGTAAACAGTGAAGCTATGAAGGTAATAAGGAATTTATAAAGTTGTATGTAAAGATAGCTTAGTTACATACCAATGAGGAAAAATTTATGAAAATAAAACTTAAAAGTACAAACTTCTGAAATAAAACTTAAAAGTACAAACCATAAGGCAAAAAGGAAATTAATTTAATTACATGAAAATTAAAACTTCTGTGTACAAAGGACATCACATGTGAAGTTAAGAAATGAATGATATATAGAAAGAGAATTTTTCTAACATCTGAAACTGATGATGCATGAATCAGTCCCTATAAATTTGAATAAACAAAAAGAGACAGGAACCCAAAATGCAAGTAATGTACAGAAAACACCAAACTATAACCAGCACATTTTAAGTGTTCAGACACACAAACACCGGTCATCACACAGGGGGGCGGGTTAAGAAGGTGGATGCATCTGGTGTGCAGTGAGGGTGAGGGCCCCTGCTGAACAGGGGAGTGGGGAGGGCTAGGGAAAGGAAAGGCTCCCGCAGTGCCCATCGTGGACCCAGGAGACAGGACCTTAGAATCAGCACAGATGAGAAGCACCCTGAGCCATGGGGATGCAGAGAGAAAGGCAAGAAATGCTTGAGCTCTCTCCATCAGAACACAAAGATACCAGCTGTAAATGCATTAGAACTGAAAGACATGTATTTCATAAGCCGCATGCAAAGGAAGTGTGGCTACCTGCCCTGAGCAAGGAAGGCATGGAATAGAAAGTGGAGATGAAGACGTGGTCTCAGGGGAATGCAAACCGCTCAATCCTCCACCCCTGGGGTTAGAAGGAAAACAAGAGAAGGTGGGGAAGGTTTATTGAACGAATAGACAGTCCATAGAAGTTACTTTGGACAACGGTAAGTACTCCCTCCTCCCAAAGCTGTGGTCCTGCCTGCGTGGATGTGGCCCTGTCACCAGGACCTCCTGCATCTCCAATACTAGTGCTCATGCCCCAGCCCATGTGAGACTCCTAGCATTCCTCTCCACCCTCTCCTCATGACTACCAAATCCAGGCAGTGCCGTAGAGGCAGGCCTGGGCTCCTCGGTTGGCCAGAGCAGGCTCTCCTGGGCCCTGGCCACAGCTCATCAGCCAGGACCCCTCTCCTCCTCCACCAGGCCTTTTGCATCATTGCAAGTGCAGTTTCCATAGATCTACCTCATGCCTTAAACCTTTCCTTGTCTGCTGAGTTGAATTAAAATCCTCAGCAGACCATGCGTCTCAGTCTCCATCTGCTGAAGCTGCTGTAACAAAATATTCAGGCGGGGGCCTAGCAACTGACACAGTTCTGGAGGCTGGAAGTTCAAGGTCAAGGTGCAGGCAGATTTGATTCTTGATGAGGCCTCTTCCTGGCTCAAGAGTGGTGTTTTCACCCTGTCCTCACATGGCAGAGAGAGTGAATATGTCTCTTTCTCTTCTTATAAAGCTGTTAATCCCATCATATGGGCCCCACCCTCATGACCTCATCTAAACCTAATTACCTCCCCAGAGTCCCATCTCCAAGTACATTGAGATTAGGGCCTCAACATATGAATTAGTGTGTCCACAATTTGATACCTTCCTATCCCTCCAAACTCACCTGCCCCACCCCGCACGCACCTACACATCTTTCACCCTGGTTCTCCCCTCCTTGCCTTTGTGTATGCCGCTCCTTGGAGCTCTGTCTGCCTGGAGAGCCTCTCTTTATCCTCCTAGACTCAGCCCCAGCCTCCTGGTGCTCTCACCAGGCAGCCTGGCTCTCCCTTTGAGCCACCACTGTGTCTTGGGCACATCTGAGCCTCTCATGGTTCCCGCAGCCCCGGTCATGGAACTGGGGCTAATTTCTTGGATACTTAGATGCAAGCTCCTTAAAGAAGCAAGCAGGTCTTAGTGAAATTTAAAGCCCTGGGCCCTGGCATGGTGGTAGGCACCACCCTGGAGGTACCAGCTGGGCAGAGGGATGAATGAATGGTTTATGCACGTGGCCCAACTCAGCAAACCGGAATCTCTGCTCTCATTTCTCTCTCCTTGGCCAGGAGAGGTGGTCCTTGGGAACTGGGAGAGGTTTTTTTGTCATTGTACTTCCAGTGCCAGACAGAAACTGATCCATGACAGGTGGGAGAGGTGTGTTTCACTCACCTGTTCGGGTGTCTCCAGTATTTGAATCATTTACAGCCACTGTTTCTCTGAGACCCTAATGGCTAGGGACAACCTCTGGGAAGGGAGCGTTTGGGAACCCAGTTTTACTCCTCAGACACCTGGCTGGCTTCAGATGTTCAGGTAGAAGGAGCCCCCAACAAAGCCAGGGCTCAGTGGGCAATGTGGGGGAGCCACAGGAGGTGTGTGTCCTTGTTGGGAGCATGGATGTGACCGTGCCAAGGAAGGGCAGTGGGCATTTGGGTGATGAGAGAAGGAAGGAAGTGTTAGCACAGAGCAGGCATGACCTATCAAAGGCCCAGCCTCACTGGGCTCAGACCTTCTGATCAGCCCCTCTGCAAGCCCAGACCTCGTACCCTCTGAGCTTGCCTTTCGGCTCCAGGTAGTGACTGTCCTCAAAAAAAAAAAAAAAATCCTAATTAAAAACAAACAGCTCCAGACCTCCCTGGTGATGCAGTGGATAGGAATCCACATGCCAGTGCGGGAGACACGGGTTCCATCCCTGGTCCAGGAAGGCTCCACATGCCATGGAGCAAGCCCACAAGCCCCAACTGCTGAAACGTGAGCACTGTAGGGCTGAGAGCCATCGCCACTGAGCGCCAGCCCCGCAACTGCTGCCTGGGGCCTGTGCCCAGCGACCAGAGAGAAGCCACCGCAAGGAGAGCCCCGAGCCCTGCAACTAGAGAAAGCCTGCCTGCAGCAGTGAAGACCCAGTGCCACCCGCGATACACCAGTAAACAGCTTCCCACTCCCTTCAGCTTTCAGAAGAACTACGCAATCATCGCAAAACCTGAGACCGTTTCCTCCCAAACCACAGGGAACATGTTCACCACCACCACCTTCTTGCTGCTGAGTGTGTGAGCTGAACCCTTGTCTGCTGGAGGCTTTGAATGATGAGCTGATTGGAGCGCTGAGTCTGCAATCCAAGCCTTGACCCAGCAGGCCACAGTTTCCCCACCCAGACAGAAGCCATCCACCAGCGCTCTCCAGATTAGGGAACCGGCCCAGATCCGGGTCACCCATTGTAACAGCTTGCCACATGTAACTTTGAAAGATGGCCAGTGCCATAGAGGACCTAATGTTTAAGTAAGTTGATTAATTAAGATTTAAACTAATAGTTTACTGGGCTGTATGACTCTGAGCTCTAACCAGGCTCTGACATTGTGTCCATTCCCAGAGGTGTGCCCTTTGTCTCATTCTCACAGCTGTTCCCTCCCTGAGACACCCGCTGTCAATCAAGGTGGCCCTCAGGGTGACCCAGGCAAGAGCAGCCCTTCCATCCAGCTTCTCCCTTCTGCAGTCCTTCCTCTCAAAATCCAGCCCCATCTCTGCCCCTTAGGTCAGCTTGTATGTGATTGTGCTAGGATTGTGGACAGCTGACCTCAGGACCAGAAGCTTCAGGACCACAGGGATGCTGTGACAGGGAGGACCTGGGTTCACCCAGAGCTCCAGCAGGCAGAGGCCAGAGCAAGAAAACTGACCTAGCCCAGGTGCTGGGCCACGCAGTGTCCTATGGCCCCAGTTCAGATGTTGCTGCTGCTGCTGCTGCTGCTAAGTCACTTCAGTCGTGTTCGACTCTGCATGACCACATAGACGGCAGCCCACCAGGCTCCCCCATCCCTGGAATTCTCCAAGCAAGAACACTGGAATGGGCTGCCATTTCCTTTTCCAATGCATGAAAGTGAAAAGTGAAAGTGAAGTCGCTCAACTGTGTCTGACGCAGCAACCCCATGGAGGAGCCTGCCAGCCTACCAGGCTCCTCCATCCATGGGATTTTCCAGGCAAGAGTACTGGAGTGGGGTGCCATTGCCTTCTCCATCTCTGATGTTGCTGTGCTCCAATTACTTAGTGGTACCCAGTAATTGCTTTATAGATTCAGAACCATAACAAGAAGGCAATCTCATACCTGCCCTGCCTAATCAACCCAGACGAGCAACTAAGGTAATTCATGCAGTTGAAGCCAAATTACTTGATGAGGTTTTTGTTGCTGCTCTTACTACAGACTTGCCCTGAGTATCAGAAGTCCTCCAGGAAGAGCCCTGTTCCCAGGAACCTGCTGTCCAGGATGCAGGATGCCAGCCACCCAGGACGTCCACTACCCAGGAGAACGGCCACAGTATGAGCAGCAAGGACAGTGCTGGGTAGCAGCCTTGTCTGTATGCAGTGCAGATGTGGGTCAGTAGGTTAGAGGATCGTCAGGCCAGTAGCCTAGACATGTCTGTTCTTCTCTACACCAAAAATACCTCTCTGTACACATTTCTTTCCCAGGTTCTTTAAATGGAAGAAAACTGCAGCCATAGTCTCCCTGCTTCATGGGCCAAATGAGATCTGACCTGTGAGCTTCATCTGTGCACCTAGATGGAGGGTTCTGCCAGGCAGAATTCGCTGCTCTGGGTGTGCTCACCTCGCCCACCATGCTCCTTAGCCGTGGTACCATACGGGAGGACCCACAGCTTCACCTCACTTCCACTAGACAGTGCAGACTTGGGAACACGAAGTCTGGTCCCTTTCCTGTCCTTAGTGTGACCCTGCTGTCCCCAGCCCAGTGACCACTGAAGTCTCCACATGACTCTCCACGTCACTCACAGTGGGCCAAAAAGGGAACCGAGGAGGGGTGGGGAGGGTCCTGTCCAGACGTCTAACCACCAGCAACCTATGCCTGTTTCTCCATAACACTGTGCATGCATTGATTAGATTCAAAACAGAATATATATTCTGTGGTTCAAATGAAAGATTCTAATTCATTCAGCTATTTTCAAAACAACAATGAAGGTTGATAAGCTAGCTGCCTCTGCCTCTAAAGAGCACTATTTTCTGAAGTCTGTTTTTCCTGTAAGACAGAGCATCACCCATGCTGATTTACTGGGTGAACCACATTCAGCCTTAACTGGTTTTTCCTCATATCAATCTTTTCTCCCTGACAGGCCACCTGCTCCGGGAATATCCATTACTGTTACTGACGCATGAAGATTTCTTTCCTTGTGGACCTGCAATAATAGCCATCACTCTGTCCAAAGAATGAATTCTGAAAGGGAATCTGGGGTGGGGAGTGCGGGCGAATAAGCTGAGAGATAGGCATTGCTCCCTGGGCACAGGGTTGGTTTCTCTCATCTGCTTGACCATCAGGACACTCCATGACATGCCCTCAGAGCAAGATGAAACTGCAGGACCTCCTGATTGAAGGGCGGGATAAAGGTGTCACTAAGGTACACAAATGTAAAGTGTTGCCTTTCTCCCACGGGCTTTCTCAACTTGTCAGGGTGGTTTTTATTTGCTTCTGAATGTGTTCACAGAGGCAGGGCCCTGCTGCCGCTCCCACCAGTGCTGTGACACCAAGTGCTACCTTCCCTCTGCCAGCCAGTGGCCAAAGGCAACGGGCCCTGGCTGGGAGTGGGGAGGTCCAGCAGATGCAGGCCCGTCACCCCCACCTGGCAGACAGGTGACCACAAGCATGTGACTTGGCCTGGAGTGACCAGATGGTGACTTAGCATGCCACACTATGGTTTGGCCAGGTCCAAAGCACATCTGAATGAGGTCTAGGAACAGAGCTGTTCCTAGGATTTTGAGTTTGTTCTGGTGGCAAAAAAGAATTGGTCATTTGGGTTTATTCTTCGGTGAATCAGGAAAAGTGATGTCAAATGGAAGAGCAAGGGGGATTTTTTTTTTTTTCTGGGGCTGGAAGGAGAGAAAAGAGGCAGATAGCTAGGACCAAGGCAATCATATTAGTTAAGATTCTTCAGAAAAACAGAACCAATAGGAGATATATATATACACACACACACACACACACATATACATGTATGTGTATGTATGTGTGTTTATATATATATATGTACATGTGTGTATATATATGTATATATATTTTTATATATTACATTAGAGGAGTATAATATATTTATATATATTATATATATATAACATACATGTGTGTATATATGTGCATATTTATTTTTATATATGATATTTATATATATGTGCAGTGTATATATATATGTATATATACACTTATATATCTATATATAAAGAGATATACTATAACGAGTTCATTCACACAATTCTGAAGGCTGTCATGCCATAGCCCCTGTAGTCAGCAAGCTGGAGGCCCAGGAGAGCTGATGGTGTAGCTCTCCAAAGGCTACCAGGCTCAAGATCTAGTAGAACTGACATTTCAGATTGATTCTGAAAGCACGAAAACCTCCTGTCTCAGCTCAACACGGTCAGGCAGCTGTTCCCTCTTATAAGCAGAAGGGTCAGGCTTTTTGTTTTAACTGGGCCTTGAATGGATTGGATGAAACCTGCCCACACGGGGGAAGGCGTCTGCTTTGCTCGGCCCAAGGATTCAAATGTTCCTCTCATCCAAAAAGACCCTCACAGTTCTCTCCTTGCCTGGCTCACATGGAGCCTGGCACTGTCCCTGTGGCCCTCTCTGGGAATGGGGCTCTGTGCCCCAGAATCTGACTGCCCTGGGCAGAACCATCCCATCTCTGACTGCTAGACGTGGCTGGACAGAGAGGGGGCAAAGACAGCGGGTGCCCGGGGAGCAGAATCCCCAGCTGCTTAGAGACCGGGCCATCTCTGATGGGTACTTCAGCTTGATCATCCCTGAGAAACTGAACTCGAGAACTTAGGAAACAGGCTGGTCTCCCATTCCCACCTACCCCCAGGACCCAGAAGGCCAGGGTTCCGCCTTTGGGGAGTCAAGCAAGCAGTCACCCGTCTGCTCCAGGGCTGGGAGCCCTGCTGCGCTCGGCTGGTGGGGGCCCTTCCTTCTGGGCTTGTTCTGCTGGCAGGAGTGTCCAGGCAGATGTCCCTCCCCCGGCGGGGTGGGGGTACTGCTGGCCCTTCAGTCTCCTCTCAGCTGTCTGGTGATGTCCTAGGTCTCAGCCGCTCTTAGCAACTGACAGGATGATGCGTCCAGCAGGGTGGTCAGGCCTGGCTCCAGTAGGCCCACTCTGCCCTCATGGTCCAGGAGGCTTCATCTCCTGGAACCTGCCAGTGGGCCCCTGGGTGCCCAGAGCTATCATTTACTCACCTTCAGTAAAGATAGGTAAGCACTCAGGCCAGTGGAAGGAGACTAACATTAGGCAAAAGGTCTGAGACATTGAGCAAGTCTCAGAACCCTCCCAGACTCAGTCTTCCCACCTGTAAGATGGGGATAATTGTATCTTCCTGTTGACTGAACGGTGAGGCCCATCCATCTCCAAGGAGGCTGGGGATGGTGGGAAGGCAGACCACCCACCTCTGACAGCCACCTCTCCCCTCCAGCTGTTGGCCTGAGGGAGATCCCAGAAATGAGTACTCATGTATGCACACCCTCGTGTGGTGGGAAGCCCAGGGGACTCAGTCAGGTTTCTCCCCACATCCCACAAACGGCCACCAGATTGAGCAGATAAAACTGCAGGAGACTCATTTAATAAACTGGTATTTCAGATAGTTAACAATTTTGTAGTATATGTCCTGAATATTTAAATAAACAACAAATACATTTTTAGTGTAAGTATGCTCCACATATGTTGTATAAGTATGACCTAAATATTGGGGAGAGGGGACTGTGTGCATTTTTGTGGCAAAATATACATAATTAAATTTATTTTAAGTGTGAAAAAACACCCTTACAGTCACACCAGTCATATTTAACTGGAAGACAGTGCACCCTATGGCCCAGTCGAGTTGACACATAAAATCAGCCACCACAGCAGCCCATGTCCATGGGGACTGATCAGTGAGGAGCCACAGGAACATTGTCCATGCAATTTACAGAGCAGCCAAAATCTCAGGAGAAAGGGTGAGGCCATTCCAGGTGGCCGGAAACAGGCTGGCCTGACAGGTCACGCTCTGGTGGCTCAGCACCCTGACAACCATCCCCGCAGACACACACCCTCGCACTCTGACAAAAGTGCAGAGCCCAGGCCTCCCCAGGGCTCTTAGACCGTGTCACCTCTTCTACCACAAGCCTAAAACACGGCACGGCATCTGTGGTTGACTCTCTCTTTCCCTAAATCATGGTCTCCTTGGGAAGACTTCCAACTAGTTAGATATTCCCAGGGCCCAGAGTCTCACAAATGCTTGTGGGATGTTGACTAAATAATTGTAGTAGAAGTAGTTGTCATGTTATGGATAATTTTTTTTTAAAGATAAAAACATTACTCGCATACCAATATAAACTAAACATAAGTCAAAGATTGTACTTAACTTATTAGGGAATAAGACAGCACACTAGTTCCAGGAGCAGAAATAGAAGCCATGAAATGTATTTACAAATAAAAATAGATACAAAACTGCCTTTTTCCATGACAGTGGAAATGTCATCCTCTTGACAAGGATTGTTTTCTTTGCTGTCCTTTACTTACACATTTCAGAGTTGAAAACTAGCTCAGAGATGATAAAAGAGGAATCAGGTAACTCAGAAGTTTTCCATGGAGGACACCCAGGAAACTTTTTAATCATTTTAAATTCTTTCACTTTTCTTCCCTGACACAATCTCTCCTTTGCAATCATAACAGTCACAAAGAAAGATTACTTTGACCACAAAATAAAGCTTTCATGAGGTTTAGCTTGGGTATCTCCATGGGTGCAGCAAGAGAGCTAATGACTCCCAGGCCTCCCTGGGAGAGCTTTGCAACATCCAGAGGCAGCCCACAATTGCTTTCTATCTGGAGTTTGCATAAGGGATCAGACTGGATTGTAAGAGCTTCTATCATCTGGTATCCTGAGGCTAGAAAACCGAGACCAAGAAACTCTCTCCACCAGATTTAACCTGCAGTCTTATAAACTTGGGTGAATTTTTCTTTTCTGGAGACTTCTCAAATATCATAAGGTTCCTGACCTGCTAGAAAGTCTGGTACCTGCAAGCCAGGCCCCAGGTCAGTTTTCCTTGAAAGATTTTGTAGATATTGTCTTCAAAAGTACAGTTGAACTTTATGCCTTTAAAGTGACTGAATCATTGAGCATTGTCCTCAAATATGACACTCCAGATAAACCTTGATCAATTTGTTTAGTTGTATCCTAGTGCAAAGGAAAACAGTTTCTTACTAAGCCTCTGCAAATAACTCTATCTCCAAGTGCATAAAAGAGACTTAGTAAATTTCTGAATTCCATGAGCTCAGTGAAAATCTGGTATCAATTTTTCAAGTTTTACTTTGCAGAAATGGAATTTACTGAATTTCTGTGGATTAAGGATAGCTTAAGAAGAAAGGAAAGGAGCATATTTGTATATCTAGAGAGCAGAACTTTAAAACAAATCCCCAGTATACCAAAGAGTTAACCACAATAAAAATTTCCCTTACTAATTCATTCAGTCCTTTGAAATTATTACTATTTTGCAGAATCTTGGGTTATTATTCTCATGAAGCCATATGTGTCTCAACTAAAAAGTTCTAGAAATCCAGACTCAGACTCCTGGCATAGTCTAGAAGTTCCCTGAGTGAAGTCAGCTCAAAAACCTGTACCCAGGTGTCTATTCTTTGAAATGTTAGTTTGAATTACCTGGTACACTTCTTTTCCATGAGTCACTGAGATAGTGTTTATTGAAGATACAATCTCTGGTCTGTACTTTATCATAGAACCTCAAGCAAGCCTCAGAGTATAGTAAAAAACGATCTGTACATGACAAAGACTTAATAACTATGGTTAATTTATTACTGATAATTTTTTTTTAAATAGAAGTTCTGATGAGAGGTTGTAATAAGAGTAACTAATGCATCTGGCCAAAAAAAGTGGCTATTTCTCCACATACAAAGCAAAGAAAATAAAGCCATTCCAAAGAAAAAAAATTAGACAAAATGTTTTTAATAAAAATGATTAAACCTATTTTCAAAAACTTCAGTGAAAGCTGTCTGATTTATAATGAATGAATATAATTTGTGCAGAGGAAAAGAATCTTGAGATACAACATATATTAATCTTGGAATGTATAGAAGGAGAAAATCAATAGAATTTATTTGCATGTCTAGCAATAAGAATCATTTGCTTTGTTGCAGTTGTCTGCAATTTAGGAGTTGTAAGATAGCTCAAAGTCAATGAAAGGTGCAAACTGCACAGAATCAGAAAACTCACAAATGTGTGCCCCAGGTAACATATGGTTTCTGCTGAAAGCAAGCAGAAATCTTTCTGATTTGTTGAAAAGTTCTTTCTAGAGGGAAGATGGTAAGTAGGAAGCACCAGGAATCTATTTCCCCACCTTGACAACAATTACATTGGCAGAAGCTGTCTGATGTAACTATTTGGAACTCTAGAGATATGTTAGCTTAGGCTGCCATAACAGAATACCACAGAGTTGTTGACTTAGACAAGAGAAACTTATTTCCTCATAGTTATGAGGCTAGAAGTCCTAGGTCCAGGTGTCATCAGATTTGGTTTCTGGTGAGACAGTTCTTTCTGGCTTGTAGATGGCTATTCTCACATGACCTCTTCCCTGTGCAGCAAGAGGAGGGAAGAGAAATAACTCTTATGTCTCTCTTCCTGTAAGGACACCAGTCCTATTGGATTAGGGCCACAATCTTATAACCTCATTTAACTTTAATTATTTCCCTAAAACCCCTATCTCCAAAGATGGTCACAAAAAGAATGTCAACTAAAAATATGCACATCCTAAAACTTGAGAGTTATGCTTTATTTTGTGGGAATTTGGGGGACTTCAAGCCTGGGAGACAGTATCTCAAGTAACCCTGAGAAAACTACTCCAAAGAGGCAAGCAGGGAGCCAGGTTATACAGAAGTTTTGAAACAAAGGGGAGGTAGTTCGAACATCAAAAGATTATTGCTAACTAAAGAAAACCAGATAGCCCAAGTTAAGGAATTTAGCACTTTTCTATGCATGGAAAGATGCAAGAGTCTAGGTTCACTGAAATCATTCCTTCAATATGCACCTCAGCTATCTGGGGCCAGTATCTTGTATTTTCACATTCTGAGCTTCTTCAGGGCTCACCATAGAGAGTAACTACAATCTGATAGCTGCTAGATGGCAGATATTATTCTCCTTTTGAGTTTCTTCAGGAATTACCCATTCACATTGGAGGGCTACAATCACTGATGACTGTGACATCATTTGTTTGCTGATGTGGCAGGAAATATTCCATTTCTCAGGGTTAGGGCTTCAACATATGAATATAGAGAGAACTTAATTCAGTCTATAATGAGAGATTGCTGAAGGTTTGCAGCTTCCAAGGAAAGGCTTGAAGAGTGAATAGTGATTAATTTTGGTCAGTTTCAGCTCTAAACACAATAGCAGACACCTGTCCTCTAACCTCTAGCCCCAGGATAAGAAGCTGTGCATACATTCCAAGAGCAACTTACACACAGCTTGTGGGAGCTGTCAGGCACTAAGGACCCTGTTTCCAAATGACAAGAGTCTGCTTTTGTCATAAGTTGTTATCTCTGATTGCTGAGATACAGACACAGAAGTCGGCAAGCTCTATTGTTAAGACTCTCCCCATTTGGCCAAAGTGACTTCAAGGGGATTTAATGCCATGTTGGAAATCATTTTTCCCTTCATTTTTCACTTTTCCCATTATAAGAGCCAGACATTTAAGGACTGGGATATTCAAAAGCAACCACATATGAGGAAACATTTTATAGAGTCATTGAGTATGCTCAGGGAAAAACATAAGCTCAGAATAGACCTGAGAAGACTGTAAGTTTACACCTCAGACTGATCCTTGGCAGAGAGATAGCCCATATAGTTGCTCAGTCACTGACTGAGTCACATCTGACTCTTTGTGACCCCATGGACTGCAGTCCACCAGGCTTCTCTGTCGGTGGAATTCTCCAGGCAAGAATACTGGAGTGGGTAGCCATTCCCTTCTCCAGGGGACCTTCCTAACTCAGGGATCAAACCTGGGTCCCTTGCATTGCAGGCAGATTCTTCACTGTCTGAGCCACCAGAGAAGCCCATAATAGCAGCAACAAACAGCAAACCTGGGGGAGGGGGAGAATTGGACCAGAGTTACCACATTATAAGATTCAGAAGCCCAGTTTTCAACCAGAAAAGTCAAAAAAAGACAGGTCAAAAACCAAACAAACAAAAGTATGGCCTGTTCAAAGGAAAAAATTAATTAACAGAAAATGTCCCTGAGGAAGACCATATGGCGGAATTACTAGACAAAAACTCCAAAACAACTGTTTGTAAAATGCTCAAAGAGCTAAGAGAAATATGGACAAAATCAGGAAAAGAATGTATGAACAAAATGGAAATGTCAACGGATAAAAAACATTAAAAAGGAACCAAAAGGAAATTCTGGGGTTGAAAACTTCAATAACCAAACTGAAAAATTCACTAGACTGAATGATATGATGAACTGCAGTGATTTTTTTAGTCAAAAGCATGTTTGACAAGAAGAAGAAAGAACAATTGAAGATACAATGATTTAAATTATTGAATCTGAAGAACAGAAAGAAAATGACCAAGGAAAGTGAACAGAGCCTATGGGACTTGAGGGGCACCATCAGGGTGCTCAGCATTTACACTGTGGGAGGCCCAGAGGAGGAAAGCAAGGGGAAGGGATAGAAAGACTATTTGAAGAAATAGTGAGCAAAGCCTCCCCAAACTTGATGAAAGACATGAGCATAAACACCCAAGAACTTCCACAAACTCCAAGCAAATAAAAGCAAAGAAACCCACATGAACTTTATAATCAAACTTTAAAAAAGCAAAACACAGAGACTCTTGAGAGCAGCCAGAGCAAAAGACAAAGAGAAACTCTTGAAAGCAGCCAGATAGAAGGAATTCATCACATCCGAAGGTCCCCAGTGATAGTATCAGCCAATTCCTCATCGGAAATTGGCTTAGTGGTAAAAAATGAGGAGGAAATTAAAACATTCCTATATAAATAAAAGCTGAGAGACTTTGTTACCTCTAGATCTGCCCTGAAAGAAATGGTAAAGAGGGTCCTTCAAGTTTTAGGAAGAAATATCAGATCTCTGATAAGATATTTATAGGAATATCAGATTTCTGACAAACATAAACACCCTGGTAATTATAAAACCTAGTATTATTCTAACTTTGGCATCTAAGTCCACTTTTGTTTTCTAAATGACTTAAGAACTATGCATAAAAAACAATGATTAGTCTATAATTTTAGACAGAAGATGTGTAAAATGGATTTTATGACATCAGTAACTGAAACTGATGAAGTCAGATCTGTATAGGAACAAAGTTTTTATGTTACTGAATTAAGCTGGCATAAATTCAATTTAGTGTTATAATTTGAAGATGTTAAATATAATTGCCATGATGGCCATAAAGAAAATAGCTATAGAATGTACACATAAGGAAATGAGAAGAGAGTTAAGATATTTTACTACCAAAACAAATAACTAAACACACACAAAAAAAATAGTAATGCATGAAATGAGGGACAAAAAAGCTATGAGGCATATAAAAAACAAATTGAAAAATAACAGAATTAAGTTCCCCTTTATCAGTAATTATTTTAAATGTGAATAGATTAAATTCTCCAATAAAAAGACAGAGATTAGCAGAATGGATTTTAAAAACATGACCCAACTATATGCTATCTACAAGAGACTCACTTCAGATCCAAAGATGCAAATGAATTGAACATAAAAGCATAGAAACAGATATTCCATGAAAGTAGAAAACAAAAGAGAGCACGAGTGGGTTGTATTAACACCAGGTAAAACAGACTTTAAATCAGACATGCTTATAACAGGCAAAGAAGGGCCTTATAGATTAAGAAAAGATTCAAATAGCAAGAAGATTTAGCAATTATAAACACTTATATACTTAACAACAGATCATCTAAATATATGAAGCAAAACTTAATAGAACTGCTTATGTATGTACCTCATTTTGCTCATTCATTTCCTAATCAGAGGACATTTGGGTTGTTACCAGCTTTAGGGTTTTGTGACGACTGCGGCTATGAATACGGCCATGCAAATACTGCTGTGACTGTTTTCAGGTATACAGCATATGGGATTTGGCCTTAAAAAGGAATGAAACATGACACATGCAGCAGCATGGACCAACAAGCTTGAGGACATCATGCTGAGTGAAACAAGCCAGTCACTAAAGGATACTGTATGATGCCACTTATATGAGCTCTCTAGAGGAATCAAATTCATAGAGACAGAAAGTAGAATGGTGGTTGCAAGCGGTTGACAGAGGGAGGAATGTGCAGCTGTTGTATGATAAATGTAAAGTTTCAGCTTGGGAAGATGAGAAAATTCTGGAGATAGATGGTGATGGATGCACAGCATTGTGAATGTATTTAATGTCACTGAACTGTCCACTTGAAGATGATTAAAGTAATAAAATTTTATATGTATAAAATTGTGGTATATTATACCACAATTCTTAAAAAGTAAATATTTTTTAACTCTTTCTATTTTTCCCAACACTTGCTCGTATTTATTGAGTTCTTTCTATGTGCCAGCCAGATGCACTCCCAAACACTTTACCTGTGTTATTTTATTTAATTTCCATAATAATCTGATGAAACAGGTGTTATCCTAATGCCTAATTAAAAAAAAAAGGGGGGGGGGCACAGAAAAGTTAAGTACTTTATCCAAGGTCACAGAACTTCTTAGTAGTGGATCTGAGGTGTGAACACAAGCAATGGGATTCCAGATTATTCTTAGCCACTATGGGGTTCAGTTCAGTTCAGTTCAGTGACTCAGTCGTGTCCGACTCTTTGCAACCCCATGAACCGCAGAACGCCAGGCCTCTCTGTCCATCACCAACTCCCAGAGTCCACCCAAACTCATGTCCATTGAGCCGGTGATGCCATCCAGCCATCTCATCCTCTGTGGTCCTTTTCTCCTCCTGCCCTCATCTTTCCCAGCATAAGGGTCTTTTCAAATGAGATAGCTCTTCGCATCAGGTGGCCAAAGTATTGGAGTTTCAGCTTCAACATCAGTCCTACCAATGAACACCCAAGACTGATCTCCTTTAGGATGGACTGGTTGGAGCTCCTTGCAGTCCAAGGGACTCTCAAGAGTCTTCTCCAGAACCACAGTTCAAAAGCATCAATTCTTCAGCGCTCAGCTTTCTTTATAGTCCAACTCTCACATCCATACATGACTACTGGAAAAACCATATGCTGTACTACTTTCAAAAGGAGTGAGCAACTATTACTTTATGTTATTATAGCTTTGATTATCATCACGTGATCTCTGATTGGTCGCTTTGCATCTCTGTGTTTCCTTGGATGTGAAGCTGGAATTTAGCATTTCCTTGCATGGCTGTGACCTTCCTCTGCATAGCTGCAGTAGGTGGTAATGCGGCCAGTTACGGTAAAATAACCTCGCAAATGGTGAGTCCCACACTCACTCACTAAAGAATCTTTTACTATTGCCTTCCATGACATTAAAAGTCTAAATGCCAACTCTACTACTTACTTGCTGTGTGATCTTGGGCAAGAAACTTGACTTCTTTGAGCCTCTGTCTCCTTGTCTAAAAAATGGAAATCATAACATCTTTCTTGCAAGGCTGTTGTGAGTAGGACTCCAAAGTCCTCAGGCCTCACTGTCCTGTGAATACAACTAAAATCACATCAGTGTTAATATTCAGACATCACTGGCAAGGGACCCGTCCCCAGTTCATCAGACAGCTGAGAACCAGAATTCATTTCACACTCAACATAAAACTTCATATCTTGATACGATATGTACACAACCAGAGAGAGAATCTGAAAAGCCATATATATGCTAAATAGATTGTAGCTATTATTTTTATTGCTTTAAATAGAACATAAGGTCAAGGTGGAATAATATCTATATTAACAATCTAGAGTCTAGATCTTATTTTCTGACTAATCCCCACCCATTTTAAATGGGGAACAATGGGAATAACCTTTGAACTGCAGTATGCACACTCCTGAAGGAAATAGACAACTCTTATATTTTGGTGCATTGTTTCCAAGGCACATTGCTTTCACATAATCTCCCCAGGCACTTAAGACATCATTTAAGGGAATCACTGTGATACTTAGGTGACTAACACTTTTACAGGGTAGAGGGGGAGGGGAGGCAAAGCATATAATTCTTCTTTTTCCAATACAATTGAAAAATATCTTATCCTATATGCTTATAGATCTTTAAAAATAACTTTTGATGTGTCAAGTTATTATAAAATCACTGGCATGCAACTCAGAAAGAGTTCAAAGAGTTGAGGGAAATTTTCAGTTCCTTTCACTGCCATGCATCTCTATGGCCAATACTTGTTATTCTTTACTTGTATTGTTGTAGCCACCCATTCCAGGAAACAAACTCACTCAGAAGGACAATGCAGATAGTGAACTGCAGTTTATTACACCGATGGGCCCAAGGCAGAGTCTCCTCTTAGCCAAGGACCCCGAGCAGTTTTTTTGAAAACCTTATATACCCTAAGTGTACGTGTTCAAAACCACCTCCCCAAATTCTCTGAAACTAGTCTGAACAAATGAAAAGAAAGATACAATCAAAGGTAACCCGTGATTCGTATGCCTTAAGCCTAGGTAGTTAACAGTGGACAATTACCAATAGGCCTGTGGTCATACCCCAATAAGTGTAATAGAATTTATGATTCTATTCAGTTACACAGATAATTAAGGTATTCTTTTAGGTGATGGAGAGTCTAGGAACAAGCCCTGGGGCTCTTCCACCCAGGGGGCCTGGTTTTCCAGTTGGTATGTCGTTTCCATAGATACTGGGCATATAGCTCAAAGTCCACAGTCCGGCCCAAGATGGAGTCCTGCTTTCAAGATGGAGCCTGTTCTTTCTGTTTCCTCCTTCAGTATAAAGAGGAAAAATAGGAGTAGAATTAATGGTGCGCTGTCTCACACAACCATAGAGATTGTCCATGGTATCTGTGCTACTGATTTTAGAAGATCTAATTTTCAATTAGAAAAATATTTTGAATTGAAATTAAATTTAATCTTTTATTTAAATTTGTCAAATGTATGCTATATTATTGTTTTGTCAACTATAACGAGAATGCAATTCAGAAAAAACAAGTTTAATAAACAGAGTTCATGATCACCACAGTGTTAAAATCTTTAATATATTTTTAGTTAATTTTTATTGGAGTATAGTTGCCTTACAATGTTATGTTTCTGCTGTCCAGCAAAGTGACTCATCTCCGCATATACATGTATCACATCTTTTTTGGATTTCCTTCCTATATAGGTTACCACAGAGCATCAAGTAGAGCTCCTGGTGCTATATATTAGGTTCTCATTATTTACCTATTTTATATATAGTATCAATAGTGTATATCTGTTAATCCCAGTCTCCCAGTTCATCCCACCACCTCCCTGAACCCCTTGGTATCCATACATTTGTTCTCTACATCTAAAAATTTTAAATTTCAATTTATATATGTTTGTCAGAGAACTAAGATGGGCGAAGACTCTTGAGAGTCCCTTGGACTGCAAGGACATCAAACCAGTCAATCCTAAAGGAAATCAGTCCTGAACATTCACTGGAAGGACTGATGCTGAAGCTGAAACTCCAATACTTTGGCCACGTGATGTGAAGACCTGACTCATTTGAAAAGACCCTAGTGCTGGGAAAGATTGAGAGCTGGAGGAGAAGGGGATGACAGGATGAGAAGGGTGGATGGCATCACTGACTCGATGGACATGAGTTTGAGTAAGCTCTGGGAGTTGGTGATGGACAGGGGAGTCTGGCATGCTGCAGTCCATGGGATCACAAAGAGTCAGACACAACTGAGTGACTGAACTGAACTGAAGATGGGATGATCAACAAAAAGATTTTAGATTAGAACTTTAGGGATAGAATTAGACTAGAATTGGGGGAGGTAAAATGGAAACAGATATTCAAATGGAAAAAGGAACATGTGAAATTATCAACAAAGAATAATTTGGTTATGTAGCCATGAAAATGGGACTTCCTAGGTGGTGCAATGGTAAAAAAAAATCTGCTTGCCAATGCAGGCAACACAAGATCACTGGGTCAGGCAGATTCCCTGGAATAGGAAATGGCAACCTGCTCCAGGATTCTTGCCTAGAAAATTCTACGTACAGAGGAGCCTGGTGGGTTACAGTTGATGGGGTTGCAAGGAGTCAGACACAACTGAGCACACACACACATCCATGAAAACAGATATTGATGATTATCAAATTATTAGGATTTCATTAGAGTCCTTGTAAAGAATGACATAGCAGTTTTGCTTTAAAGTGTCAATATTTAAAATATGTTGAAAATTCTTCTTTGTGGCTATTTAAATAAATAAAAAAATTTTAGATGGCAACTCAAAAATATATGATGGGTACATAATTTTACATATGAAAAATGTTAGGAAATACGTGAGCAAAGCATTTGAAGGCCATTGACCTAGAATCATTCTTGACCCAGCAAATGATCAAGCAAAATGGCCTGACCCCACCGGGACTGGAGGTGCAGTTCAATTAACAGATTTATGGTCACCAAAGGGGAAAGATTGGAAAAGGGATAAATTAGGACTTTGGAATTAACAGATGCACACTACCATGTATAAAATAGACAACCAAATTCTGTTATAACCCATAAGGGAAAAGAATTTGAAAAACAATGGATGTATGTGTCTGTATAACTGAATCATTTTGGTGTACACCAGAAACTAACAAAACATTGCAAATCAACTATACTCCGATATAAAATAAAAATTAGATTGAAAACAGATAAACAAGCATATTTAAATTTTTAATTTAACTTAATTGTAATTTAATTGGAGAAAGAAATCAATCTAAATTGGTCAAGTCAGACGTGGCTAGGAGGCTCCAGCCAGAGGAGCTGGGGAGAGACTTCCACAGAGGAGGGACGGAAGCAGACCAAGGAGGCTACTGATTTTCTGTAGCTTAAAGCCTGGTTGACTGTTTGTGACTGGCTGTCCTCAGGTTTCACTTTTGTAACCTTGAGGCATCTACAGGCTTAGATTTGGGTTTGCTTGTAGAGGCGCCTGGGCATCTGAGACCTTTCAGTCTAAGGGCCTCCTTGTTAAACTACTTTAACACTATCACGTCTCCCAGCCAAGGTAAAGCTCCAGGTTGCCTGGGTAGGGTATCTGACAGTACTTGAAGAGTATGTGTGTGTATCTGTGCGCCTGTGTACTGGGATGTGTGTGTGTGAGTGTGTGTTGAGAGGTCTGTGTGTGTGTTGGCATGGCTGTATTTTGGTGTGTGTGTTGTTCCAAGTGCTTATCATGTGGTAAGGCTGTATCCCAAGGCCTCCTTGCTCACACTTCTCCCTGAGGAGATCACCTCTCACAGGTGTGGACAAGCCCAGCTAATGTCCGAGTCCCCAGTGTCATCTCTGGTTATCATGGCTGAAGGGCAAGTGGGGGATGATATAAAAATACAGCTTTAGTATCTGATTCACTATTACTTAACAACTGTTCAGGAGAATTGTGGCTTCCCTCATGGTGAAGGCAGAAATGTATCAAAATGTCAAAATGTGAGAGAGTTATAATATTTGAAGGGGTCTTAATCCACTTCTGCTTAATAGCACCTCTTGAAAACATGTGATTAACGTGTAAACCATACAGAATTTTGTGGGACCCAAAGCTGTCTTTACACAGCCAAGCACTGGCGAGGAATCTGCAGCTTTAAATCCTCCTCCAAGTTAACTGAGTCAAGAACAGCATTCCTTCCATAAGAGGATAAAAAGAACTTCCCAAAGGACTTAAAAGTCTGACAAGAAATCTTTTAAATTAGCAGGGGCTGCCACAGTTGCCTATGTAACGTCACGGCAAATTTGACTCTTCACATCCAAACTGGCCACCTGGGTGGAGAGGAAGCATCTCTTCCTCGGAAACAAGGTGGAGACAGCCGGCTGGGTGTCCCCTCATGTTGTTACTGTAAGTTTACCCCCTCAACACACAAATGGTCACTGTTAGAAAATCTATATACCTGAGGTGCAAAACAGATCAATTCACATTTTCAAGATGGAAAAGGGTTCTTTGCTTTACATAGGGAATCCAGAGGCATTCACTCAAATAGAAAGTTCCTCTGCTGCATTTAAATGGATTCTGTTTACAAAACATCCATAAATTAAAATCACAGGAGCTTCATTTTGCAAACTAAATGAGGCATATTCAGTGAAGCCCTTACTGGAGATCATATCTTTAAAGAACTGTGTGACCAGAGAGGATGAAATAGTGAACTTTAAACTGATGGTTGCAAAAGACAGTAGGTCCACCAAGAAAAGACATGCAGTTGGTGGTCTGGCCTGGAGGGGTGAGGCTACAGACAGGAGACACCGAGTAAGAGGGTCAGAACAACTGTTATCCGAGTCCTGCTTCAGAGTGTTCGCATCTGCCTTCCGGTAAACAGGCCAGCTTGGCTCTGGTGGGAGCCAACCATCCAGGCTTTTCCCAAGGATAACCAGAGCCTGAGCCAGCAAATTTAAAAACCAGACACTGATGCTTTCCCCAGGAAAGTGCAGTTTTATTAATGCAAGAAAATACGTAGCTAGAACAGCAATACTGTGTGAACAGCAGAATGTGTGTTTTACAGTCAACACACCCTCAAGTGTCTAACTGCAAGGGGAAAATGGATACACTCCTGCAATGCGCTGACACTGATGTAGGAGGAAGACGTTTCCTGCCTTAAAAAATTGCAAGTGGGTTGAAGCAAGAAGTGACTCAGTCATTTCAAAGTTTTGGTGACACCATCTTTGTGTATCTGAGGGAAAAGCCCTAAGAATTGTGGGACTCTGTAAAAAGGTGGTTTCTCATTCCTGGGAGATCCCAGGAGTCACAATTGGAAAAGTAGGTAAGGAGGGAAATTTGATGTGAGCTGGGAGAAACCTCCCCAATTCTGGGGCAATTAAGAAAAAAGATTCTCTTCTTCCAACAGAGCATTCTCTCACTAAGTGATCTCTTCCCAGCTTTATAGAAGAGCTGCCTCACACCACAGGAAACACACAGGCTCCTCAGCCAGAGGTCCAGGAGAATCACTTCACAACCAGAGCAATTTTCCGTCTGATACCTGGGAGCCCTGCCGCCCCTCCCCTTCTGCCTGTAGCATGGATGCAATGAAACAGTGCCCTTTGCATGTTTAACACAGGACTTGGCTGATAATAAACTCAGGCCATGGCCACACTATTAATAGATAAAGCTATTGATAGAAACGCGCCTCTGCTAATCTTCACCTGTCATCTGTTATTCTTTAATACGCACAAGGTTTTAGCTTCTTTGCCTTTCTCCTACTCTGAGTGCAGTATTCACTGCCTTCCTGGTTCTTCGGATGGTCCTTTGTACCTGCACCTCATTTGCAGGAAAGAAAAGGACTTTGGCCCCAGGCAAGTTATCCCCTGGAGGCCCCACTGAGACCAGTGGGTCAGGGGGAGCAGCAACATCCTCCCCTGGCCTCCATCCGCTGAAATGGCGTTGATTCCTTAACTGCAGGCACTTAGAAGGGATGTTTTGCTCACCTTTGCATTTTCCCATCAGGTTGATAAACTTCCTTCAAAGGGATGAACCCTTTCTTTTTGTGATCATGTTAAAACACATGTGAACAAGAGTCTTACAAACAGAAAACAGCCCTGCAACCCCAAGTTGTTATCTAGACAGAACCTGGAGAGTTTCCTATATTCTTCAAAGAAGTTCAGTGGGTATTTGCAGACAGCAGGGTGCTATGGTGGGATGTGATCAGGAAGCGGTGTGGCCCGCACAAAGAAGGAGACGTGGGAGGGCTGGAAGCCCAGGGGAATCCTGGTGAGTCTCTTTACTGATGCTGTGATTTGGGGCAAGGTGAATTAATTTCTGTACTGGAAGCTACAGATTCTTTATTTGGGAAATGTAAGACCACATCTGGCTTCCTCACCGCTCAGCTATAGGATGCTCTGACTGTGTCCCTGCCCTTCCCCTCTCGTGGCCACCAAGTGTTCTGCCCCTGGGCTGGCCCTTCCTCTTCTGGGACCCCTGGTTGTCTTCATGCAGCTCCTTCTCAGCCGTTTCACCTCCTCTCTCATCACTTTCATGCAGATGCTCATCTGCATCACCTTCAGTATCACTTGTAAGCAGGTGTTGCTTAACTTCTCAGTACTAACACTGACTTCTCACTGAAGTTCATTTCTGAATTATTTTCATTATTATCCTAGTTTGCAGAGTTTCTTCCTTAGTTATTTATGCTGTTTCTTCTTCCAAACAGGATTTGGAGTGGTTCAGCCTGGCTTTCCAGCTCTCTGCTTGGTTGGGGTGGGGCGACCCAGACCCTCTTGCATTCTGTTGAGTGTATGAGTGCTGAGTCCCTTCAGTTGTGTCCAGTTCTTTGCAACCCTATGGACTGTAGCCTGCCAGGCTCCTCTGTCCATTGGATTCTCCAGGCAAGAATACTGGAGTGGGTTGCCATGCCCTCCTCCAGAGGGTCTTCCCGACTCAGGGACTGAATCCACTTCTGTTGTATCTCCTGTATTGCAGGCAAACTCTTTACCCACAGAGCCACCAGCAAAAAAAAGCAGATTCTGTCCTTATGTACCACATAGTAAAATGACCCCAATTCACTGTAATCTAGTGACGTTTGCCACTGGCACAGAGATAGCTGGATGGACTGATGGACAAGATTGGAGCCTAGGAAGTGATTCAAGAGCCTAGGAAGTGATTCAAGAACAGTAATAACTAAAGTAATATTTCAATTTAGAAAGAAAATAGTTACTTTAATAATTAATAGTGCTGGTATAATAAATTCTTCATCCAAAAGAAAAAATAGCTAAATTTTTACTTCACACTATATACAGAAATAAATTCCAAAAGGATTTGAGACTTAAATATTTTTTAAAATACAAATAATAAGAATATTTTTAATTAAAGAGGTTATCTGTGTAAACTTACAGTATAGACACTCTTCCCAAGCCAGACGAGACCTAGAGGCCATGAAGAAAGGAAATATTTGAACAAATAAAAATGTCCGATTTTTGTATCATTAAAAAAAAAAAAAGCAAACTATGAGTGAAAAAAATCTATAGGAAAAAAATCCAGAAGAAATCCAGAAGGTCAGTAAACATAGGAAAAAATGCTCAATTTCACTGAAAGTTGGAAAAATGTAAAACAAAGTAATATGTGACAATAACTTCTATATCATGCTATTGAAAAACATTTTTAGAAGAAAAAGAATGAAAGAATAATACCTAATGCTCTCAAGAATACCAAAAATAGACAGAGGAGCACATTGCTAGGGGGGAATGGGAGCTACTCCAATTTGGGAGAGTAATACAACAAAATCTGTTTTTAAAATGACATATAAACCTACTTCATCTTTGTGAATCTATTCTACAGAAATAAAAGCATCGACATATTAGAATATACACAAGGATGTTATAGAGAATTGCTAATGATAACAAACAAATGCAAACTAGAAACAGTCTTGGTGCCCATAACTAGAGGCATGGTTTTTTAAGTGGTGTTCATCTACATTATGGAATATTATACGAATATTATTATATAAAAAGAATGAGGTAGCACTGTATATTGACCTGGAGGACTGTCCGTGCTGTGTTGACATAAGAGGAAAGCAATTTGCAGAGTAATTTTCACAGCATGATCTTATTTCTGTAAAAATCCACAGTACAGTTTTCTCTCTCTATGTGCATATATGTTTGGATGATGAGTGAGAAAGATGCAGCCAGAAAGACAAAAATCTGTTGACTTTGGTTCCCTGGGGAGAAGAGGGAACGTGTTGGCAAGATATTTGCGATTGTCTACACAGACTTATGCTGTAGAACTGTGTCATTGTGTAGTTCTGTTTAAATTTTGTTGGAGTGTAGTTAATTTACAATGCTGTGTTCATTTCAGGTGGATGGCAAAGTGATTCAGTTTTACATATGCATACATACACTCTTTTTGAGACTATTTTCCCATTTAGGTTATTACAGAACATTGAGTAGATCTCCTTGTGCTACACAGTAGGTCCTTGTTGGTTATCTATTGTATATGTCTCAATGGTAGTATGTGAACATTAACTCCAAATTCATAACTTATCCCCCCCGCCATGTTTCCCTTTAGTAACCAAAAGTTTGTTTTTAAAATCTGATTCTATTTCTGTTTTGTACATAAGTTCATTTATATCACTTTTTAAATTATACTTCACATATGAGTGACATCACATGGTATTTGTCTTTCTCTGATTCCACTTTGTATGATCATCTCTAGTTGCAACCATGTTGCTCAAATGGCACTGTTTCATTCTTTTTATGGCTGAATAATATTCCATTGTGTCTATGTACCACATCTTCATCCATTCCTCTGTTGATGGACACTTAACGTTGCTCCCATGTCTTAGTTTTTGTATTTGTGTAATTTTTAAATATATATAAAAATGGTTTTTTAAGGAGAGACTTTTTCAAATGTTACCCAGATTCCCAGGCCCCCCTATTCTGTTTGAGCTTTGGGAGAAAAGCTTGAGGATCTGTGTCTTAAGATGATGCCCAGGTGATCCTTGGTGAGGTGGCCAAGGATGTCTCAGAAAGCGTGGCAGCACAGAACTGCCCGGGAGGACCGGTCACATAGGCCAGATGGGGAGGATGGTTTGGAGGGAACAGAAGGGAGGCAGGTGAGCAGTGGGTAGAAACCGGGATATGGAGGACGTGCGCAGGAGTGCTCCTATTTGTGAAAGGGGGAATCCCTTCGTCCAGGCTAAGAAGGAAGAAGAGAGTGGTTAAAGGAGACCTGGGGAAGATTCTGAGCCATTTCACTTCCACGGGCAGGAAAGGAAACATTGGTAGCTGGGGCAAGAGTGAGGACCTTGGAGAAAGGGCAGGAAATGACTGGGCGCCCTTGGGGCAAGCTGAGCTCAGAGGCGGGCCTCGCTCAGGAGCTGAATTTCAGACACCTCACCCGTCACCAGCAGGACCAGACAGAGCATGGCTCACCTCCTTCTTCCCAAAGAGGATGAGTGGCGGCTGGGGCGGGACACCCCTCTGTCCTCACAGCCGTGACCTGCAGGAGGGACGCTGTGATTTGTGATACACGGTTATTATGAGCACAAAATTGGGTCAGGTCCCAACTGGGGGGCCTAGGAAATGATGCCCATCATTTCTTAAGTGCCAGGTGCTGTGCAACTGACCTTGCTAACAGTCATCAGTTCCTTAGGGTAGATATTACTATCCCATCTCCAGAAAGGAAAATTGAGGTTTAGCGAATTGGGAAGACATCATCACTCTGGGCTGGGGCGGCTCCAGGGCCAACATGCCCATGTGTCCCTCATTAAAGCTCTGGTTCTCTCCGCTCCCTCACAGAGGGAAGGTCCGAGCCTGTGGACAAGGGGATGAGTCCAGTGGCACCGTAGGCTCTGTCTTCAGGCCAGTGGACAGGCTGACCTTCCCTCTGCGAGCTGAGCCCATGGGATTCTGCTCTGCCGACTCCTTTTTCTCCAACCACTGAGCAGCTCTGCTGGTGACTCACCCTCATCCACTGCGCTGACTCACGTCACTGCCCCGAGAACAATGCAGCTCAGAGCAGGGGTCAGGGAGGCCAGCACAGCTGTCCCGCCCCCAGAGCCCCAGGGCCCAGCTGGGAAGCCCCAGTTAGACCAGAAAAGTGGGTCAGCTCCCTCTGCTCTTCCAGCCTCCCACTGGGACAGCCCAGGTTCCTCTCCTCCATCTGTCTGCCACCCGTGCTTAGGGCAGGCAGAGTGGCCTTGACCACAGGCCAGTGTGCCAAGGAGCAGGGGTGGAAGCCTGTCCTGGGGGCCAGTGTGGTCCCAAATCTCTCACTAAAGGATGATGTGGGGAAGCAGTGTGTACAACTCTTATCCAAGGGTACCAGTTAACCACGGCTGTGGGTCAGGGACCCCTAGGGGCTGTGGACACGGAACCAACCGAGACCGTCCGCTGCAGAGTCCTGGGTGTTTCATTCCCTCTTACATCCTCACCATGCAGAGCAGTATCTGGTACATGCAAGCCCCATAAAAATGTAACGAATAAATGACAGGCTTGGTTTCGGCCTTTAGAAGCATAGAATATAGGAGAATCAGACAGCAAACAAATCATGTAGCTCATTCACTCCAATTGTGATGAGGATGATGAAGTTCTGGATCAACTTGCATTTATTTTGAAAAGTGTTAAATGACTTTTCCTTGAGTGAAATTTTCAGGCTCTTCTCAGTTTCGATATGAGGAAGAAAGATCTTAAAAAGTAGCATGAGTCTAAGGCAAAATTTCAGCTGCTATTAGATAATTCAGCATGCTATAGTGTTATTTAATGGAAGAATAGATTTTCAGTGGTAGTGAAAACAGACATAGCAAAACAAAAGTGTGTGTGTGTGTGTGTGTGAGTACCCAAGCTTCTCTGTAAGAGTAAGGGGCCAGAAGCCTCATCAGCATAGTCCCAGCAGGGCTTTGGATCAGCTGTTTATCATTTGCAATTTGTCCCCTCCCCTTCCAGTTATGGAAAACTGAACAAATTGCTTGATTAAGATGCTCTAAATTGCCATCTCTCTCTTGTCCTTGTTCCCAAGCCGCAAGCCCCTCTGTGAATGGGCAGGAGCCACCATATATAGTGCCTGATGACCTCAAGTCCTCGACCCTCTCAGCTGAGGTAGTTTCTCCATACAAGGTGGGCTTAGCTGCCCAGGGGCCCTCCATGATGATCAGGCTCTCGTCCACAGCCCCACTGCCCCACCTTCTTAGCTGAGTCTCTGACCATTAAAAACACAAACAGCGGATGTGGTAGACCAGTGCGGGAGGCTAGGTGCCCTTAAGTCTCAGCTATTTGGCAGAATCATAATCTTGATCAAGTGTCTTAAATATCTGAGCCTCGATTTGTCATCTGCAAACTGGAACTGATAATGTTGTCCAAGGGACCTGGTTGTTGAGAGGTAAGAGCAAATGAGGGTGCATGTACGAAAGCCCAGGGGTGAGGGGAGGTGGGTCGAGGCTGGGAAAGGCAACAACATCCACAGAGCCTGTGCCTCCTCTCCACCAGGCCAGGGGAGAGCGTTTACAGGGATGCCCAGCCTTGCACCGGAAGAAAGTCAGATAAAAGCTGAGATCACCTCTTTCCCCACATCTTTTCTCTGTTGGGAAGTGTCTATTTGTGTGGTTCTTGTGTATGTCTTTGTCCATTTGGGCTGCTATAACAAAATCCCATAGACTGGATGACTTATAAATCACAGAAATGTATTTCTCACAGTTCTGGAGGCTGGAAGATCAGGGTGTCACAACGTCAGGTGAAGGCCTCTTCCTGAGTCGTCATAGGTATCTTCTCCCTGTCCTCACATTGTGAAAGGCGTGAGGTAGTAATCTCATCCTGAGGTCCCCCCTCCTGACCTCAGCACCTCCAAGAGGCCACAGACCAGCATGGTTGGGGTGAGGATTCCAGCATAGGAATTAGGAGGGGACACAAGCATTAAGGAGCTTCTCAGGTGGCACAGTCGTAAAGGATCCACCTGAGAACTCAGGAGACAGGAGATGTGCGTTCGATTCCTAGGTCAGGAAGATCCCCTGGAGGAGGAAATGGCAACCTCACTCCAGTATTCTTGCCTGGAAAATTCCATGGACAGAGGAGCCTGGTGAGCTACAGGCCACGAGGTCGCAAAGAGTAGGACACAAGTGAGCAAATGAGCACACACAAGCAGTCAGACCACAGCAGTCCGACTGATTGAAGTAAAACAAGCAGCCCTGCCTGACCCAGGGGGCCGAGCCCAGGGATGGGGCCGTCCTTGAGAATGGCCTCCCCAGATCTGGGGGTTTGGGGGACTGGGGAGGTGAAGGGAGACGTTTTAGTCACTTTGTCCAGTTGGAGTTTAGTTATCATCCAAAGAACCCTTTAAACTCTTGAATGAAAGTTTTCTTCCTGCCCAGGATCCTATGGGACACAGGCTTAAATCATCAAAGAAAACCACATGAGTGCTTATAACCACAGGAGTGGTTACTCCGAAGAGTAACCCAGCCAGCCCTTCCCTCGGAGGCGAAATGCCTTACGTAAGGTTCACCCAATACAATTCAGGCCAGCAGCGAGAGCCTCTGACCTTTGAGGTCATTTTGGCTCCGACTCAAAGCAAACGGAGGTCTGATCCGCAGATACAGGTGAGAAGTGAAGGGAAAGGGAACTAAACCTGTTCTCGGAGTGCAGCCCCGAGAGCACCCGCCTGCTCCTCCAGCCCGTCTGTGCCTGCACGGCCCTGGCTGACATGCTGGGTCCAGGCCAGCCCAGTAGCATAGACTCCATGCGGATGATGCGCTAGCTGCAGCGATGGGTGGAAGGTACCCGTGCATCTGGCTACAGCCCGACCTCAGCTTTTCCGTCTGCTTATGTCTCCCACTTGGGATAATCCTCTCCAGACTTGTTCCTTAGTGTAACTTAGAACAGGAATTAAAACTCTCCCGTGGTCAGCCCCCTGCACTGACGTCTATAACTGTGGAAGTTTGTTCTGCAACCGAAGGCCCCCAGCCCAGGAGGGTCTGTCCACACCCAGTAAAGGTTAGCAGGCCGCAGCTGCGGACCGAGTCGGTCTGGGTGAACGTGCCGTCAGGACGCAGTCCCAGTGTCCATGGAAGAACAAAAGCCCCCAGGCCCCAAGGTGGGCCCTGACCAGAGCCCTGACCTAGGCCTCCCCAGCCTCATGGGGCCTCCATTTGCTCATGTAAAATGGGGGGATTGGACCTGACTCCCCACTGTATATGTGAGAGGGTGCAGGAGAGGGCTGTCTGAGGGAGCAGACTGGGGTCTGGCCTGCTGCCAAGCCCCTAAACCGTACTGAGCCACAGAAGGAAGCCATGTACCCTGGTTCCCCTCCTGGGGGGGAACCACTCCTCCTCAGGCTGCTTGTGGGGGTCAGCTGCAGGCATTTTGAGGAGGCCCACAAGCTGGAAGGGCACCCAAAGGGACACAGCCATGGCCCCGCTGTAAGATGAACAAATAATTCAGCTCAGCCTTGTTCTGAGAGCAGCGCAGAAAGAGGTTTTGCGGTTTGCTCATTTTTGATAAGAGGATTTATGGGAATTCACATATTCTAACATATATCTTTGACACCATGACAAGATGTTCAGAAATGACACATAACTCAGAAATGTTGTCTCTCACCAGAGACCTCCTGTCGCATCAGGTCTTCACAGACTCCAAATTCATTTTAAATTAAAAAAAAAAAAGCAAAGCCAAGCAATTTAGAGTGCATTCTCTTAAGGGTTAAGTTAGCTCGGGTATACCAGCCATCACTACTTTTTTTCCTACTCTTGTTGATACTACTTTTATAATAGATGTAATAAACATGAACATGCAATAAACACAGGCCTGGAAATGCAGGCTGTCTATCCTTCTTCGAAGCAGAGGATGTGGTCCTGACACACACTCCAGTTAAAAACAAATAAAAACAGAAACAGCTACCCAACCCTGCCAACAAACCAAACAGTATGTCTGCCTTGGTCCAGTCACCCATCTGAAAGGCTGAGTGGCGGCTGTCAGCACTGGTTCTGTTGGACGTGGGGCAAACGGGAGCAGAGCGACTCAAACTGCCGGGTAAACTGCCCTGTAAACACACCGAAACCTGAGGAATGAATGTGAGCCTGATTCTCAGGCTAGTTTAGCCCTTTGCTGGCACAGCCTTCATCTGTGCTCTGGTTCATTAAAATGCTCAGTTCACCCAGTTTGCCAGGGATACTTGAGTTGCAGACACTCTTAGAGGCCTTGGGCAGGCTTAAAAGAAATAAAGGACTGCATTTCTGCCCCCAAGGTATCTTCCTTCAAAGGAAGAAACAAGCAAAATGCACATAAAAAGATAACAGATAGTAGCATACATAAAGAAGTACACTCTCACCAGGGTGGACAATGTGTGCAGTGCAGGGATTATAGGATCAATGAACATTAGACTGGGAGACTCAGAGAAAGCTCCGTGAAGTAGTGACTCCATCACGTTGGAAGAACATAGATAGTTAGATTCCAGACATCCTGGTCAACAAGGTCTATCCTCCAGGGTGACTCTCAGGACCAGCAGGCTTCTGGGGACAGACAGAGGAGCGGAAAGGGAGCTGAGTGGAGGGAGCCACGTGGAAGACCCTGTCCATGCAGAAGGCGGATCCTGTGCATCTGTCCACTGAGCACACCTCCGGGGCCTGGCGTCCATCGACTAGAGTCCACCTCCACTTGAGAAGTGGGCAACTTTGCCAAGGGGTCAGGAACGGACCCACCACAGGTTCAGAGCATCTGAAGAAGGGAAGTATGAGACAACGTGAGGGAATGTTTTTATGACAACAGAAGCTGGAAGTGATGATACATAAAACAGCAAGGCTTAGGATACTTTTAGTTAGAAAAAAAGATAAATGACACAAAACTAGCATAATATTGGCTTCATTCTTTTGTGATCTTTTAAAGACCACCTATAAAGTCAGAAGAAAGCACATAGCCTGCTGCAATAAAAAACAACAGTGAGGTGGATATTCATTTATATTAGTCATATTATTTTTCCATCAAGTCAATGATATCTGTGCATCGACACCCTGGGCATAATAGAATCCAAAATCAGTATCCTTCCTCCCAGAGTCCTAAGTCTGAGATTCTGCACGCTGCTCAGACACCAGCCACTCCTCCAGGTTAGGTACCTGAAGCAGCTGCAGAGACTGTAGCCACTGGTAATAGGCCCACCACCCTGGTGTTTGGAGCAGGGCTGTCAGCCTTCAGAGGGGCCGTGTGTGCCATGGTCCACAGCAGGGCACGGAATGCACTGGACTGTCCTTTCGAAGCTCTCACCAGCTGGTTCCTCAGCCTCCCTTCACCACAACCATGCTTACCTGTGGATCCCCCTGCTGCCCACATGCCCTAAACCCACCACTGAGCCCAGAGCACAGCTGAGGCCCAGCACAGCTGTCAGGCCTGCCAGTGGTGAGGCAACCTCACCTCCCTCCCTAAACGAGCATCTTCAGACACTCAGCTGCTCTCCCCTATCTGGCTTCATGCTCTGGAAAAGGCTGTCTGAGAGGTGATGTACTTAAAACCATCTCCCAAGGCTCCAGGAGTTTGCAAACTGCAAGCAAATAAAACAATGTTTTAATAAGCTCTCCAGCCTACAGGGGTCCCGGGACTTTTCTATCAGGACTCCATGACTAATTCTATACAAACGAATGCAGGGTAGAACAATATTTAGCCAGGGGAACTGCAGAAATCTGCTCGTGTGTGGTCCTCCCTGTATCGGAGGGATGGACTGATAGTGGTTTCTCAGGTTATGAGACTACCTGAACTCAAGTTTGGGAAGGAAGGGGGCATTTCAGAGGATATTTACCTGTTGTGAAACAAGTCCTGATGTATCCCAAGAAAAACCCCAGTACTGCATCCACACCCTAGAAGCTGGGCTGCACAGTTGCAGGAGTCTTTCAGGCACTCGCTTTGGAAAAGGCAAACTGAATTTCCCCCAAGTCACACATGACTGTTATTCTTATAACCACAAAGTTGGCAGCTTCTCCTGCATCACCTGCCAAGACCCTGAGTGTTCTCCTTTAAGCCTGAGAAGGGGGACAGACCATTGATCTGCCACTGGTGCTGGCAGTGGTTTCTGAAGATGGAAGGGGAAGTAAAATCCTCTCTGAACTCTCAAGACAGGTTCCAGGTCGTCAGCTGTGTTGCAGAAGGCCAGTCTGGCCGCAGCAGCCCCAGCTCTCCTTTGCAGGCTTTTATTCTCTTTGTCCTATCTTCTCACACTCTGAACACACACATCCATGTACCAACATCCTCACACAAGCAGGCACATGGCCCCTGGAAGCTAGTCCACAGCTGAGAAGGGGAAACAGAGGCTGGTGTGGGCACAAAGACCACCTGCCTGAGACAGCAGACATCAGAATCCCAGCTTCTCCACTGGTCAGCTCTGCACTTAATCTGAGGCCTACTTTCTTTTTTTCAAAAATGAAGGTAACATCATCTACTCCAGACTGTTTTTCTGAGGATTAAATGAAATGACAGTGCTAAAGTTCTTTGTAAATTGTAGTGCTTAAAAGGGCCATAAAGGAGCCAAAGGAAAAAGGAAACAGAAAAATGTATAGCCTTACATGCGTCTGTAGAAATATCCTCATGTACTTTGAATCTAGGGTGAAGAGTTAATTAAAGCTCCACAATCAAAAATTTGACCCCATCAACAGCCGGCCTTATCATAATCAACCTTGTCCATTACCTGTGTGGGGTGGGGCATCACCACATGGGCCTGAGGTACCTGGGCTGACTGGAAACCACTGCTTCACTGCACAGTAACACGGGTCATAAGAATGATGACATCCTGTTTTCATTTATAATTTTGACATTTTGCTCACCATGGATCTTTGCATTATTATATTAAAATATTATTCCTCTTGACTACTGAGTTCTCCAGTGCCCGCTTCAATTTTGCACAGCAGATGGGTTCCTGCCTTCTCAGCTGCAGACCCAGGATCCTGGAGATGGATGTCACTCATTGTCGCCAGGCTTGGTGTTGGTGGACCCTCTGTGCAGCCTCAGCCAAGCCTCTTCACCTTCCCTTTCATGTGCCCAATCTGTGAAATAATGAAACTGTTGTGAAGGGTATAACGACTGACGTCAAGGACCTTCCAGTCTAGTTGGGAAGCCAAATTGATAGAGTCCAAGGGCAGTCTGAGCTGCTGAGTTACACAGGGCAACACAGTACAAGCTGTTGTTGGAAATGTTGTTCTTATTGTTGTTCAGTCGCTCAGTTGTGTCCGACTCTTTGCGGCCCCATGCACTGTAGCACGCCAGGCTTCCCTGTCCTTCACCATCGCCCAAAGCTTGCTCAAACTCAAGTCCAATGAGTCAGTGATGGCATCCAACCATCTCTCCCTCTGTCTTCCCCTTCTCCTCCTGCCTTCAATCTTTCCCAGCATCACGGTCTTTTCCAACGAGCTGGCTCTTCACATCAGGTGACCAAAGTATTGGAGCTTCAGTATCAGTCCTCAAATAAACATTCATGGTTGATTTCCTTTAGGATTGACTGGTTTGACCTCCTTACTGTCCAAGGGACTCTCAAGAGTCTTCTCCGACACCACAGTTCAAAAGCATCAATTCTTCAATGCTTAGCCTTCTTTATGGTCCAACTCTCACATCCATACATGACTACTGGAAAACCCATAGCTTTGACTATAGACCTTTGTCAGCAAAGTAATGGCTCTTCTTTTTAATATGCTGTCTAGGTTTGTCATAGTTAGGAAATATTGTAGGATTCAGAAAAGAGGTGGGTACTTGGGAGCCACGATGTCCACCTGACCAGTTCATCAAGGTGAATCTTCCATGAAACATATGCAGGAAAAGAAGAGGCATTTTCAACAAAGAAACACTGAAATGGGCTGAGATATGGCACATTCATGTCCTCTTATCTGGCCCAGGCCTAAGTAACCTCCACAAGCAAGAGCCAGAGTTCAAAGGAAGAGTCTAGATTCCCCCTGTTGCTCCTAAAAACTCACAGCAAGTGGCAATATTTGGGGGCATTTCAGCTATTTCAGCACCAAACCTTAAAATGTTCTTAATTATTGCTTTTTACCACAGACACAAAAAAAGCGCCAAAGTCATCAAACTCAAGAAAAGTCGGAAACTGTCACAGCCAAAAGCAGGCTGAGGGGACATGAGAATTAAATGCACTGTGATGTCCTGGGTGACTTTCTGGGACATGGAAAGACAGAAATTAAGGAATCTGAACAGAGCATGGCCTTCACTCAGGCTGAATTCATCAGTTCTTTAAAAATAACAGAGTAAGCTGTCAGGCGCGCATGGGGGTTCTATACAACTTATGCAACTTTTCTATAAATCTAAAACTGTTCTAAAATAAAAAGTTTATTAAAACAAACCAGAAAAAGATTCTTAATGGAACAGCAAGACTAGAATCAGGAAGAGGGGCAAAGATCAAAGTGTGCTCTGACAATGCTGAAGGTCAAAGCCACTTGGGCTAAAGGCTCTTTCCTGGAGGTCCGAGGGGCTCTCCTGGAGGGGCCCCCGAGTGGTCAGCTGACTGAGGTTGGAGCAGGGCTATGGCTCAGAACTCCTGCACCCAGTACAGCTTTAAGTCCCAACCCAGCCTGGGTTCTCTGCACAGCAGAGGGCCACCGCCTCAAGATGGAATTAAGATGAAGTATCACGAGAGGAAAGGTGAAGCTCAGGGTGTGGGGAAGTTCTGTAGACATGGGGGCCCAGCTCACTCTGGGGCCTGGTGATTTCCAGATTTCCCTGCTGGGAACTGATGAAGTACTGAGATAAACATACAGAAAGGCTCACTGGAAGCACTCCCTGCATGTGTGTGCACAAGGCGACCCACACAGACACAGCCACCGGGGCCCAGCGAGTAGCATGAGGCCCTTCAGCCAGTGCTCCTCGAGGGCTGGCCTCCACCCTTCCACTGAGGAGGGTGACCCCACCTGCATGCACCACTCATTGACTTCCAAGTCCAGATCAGACAGTTGTTCATCATGTGCAATTGCTGCCTTGTTTTTTAAACCACAAAGAAACAGCAGAGCTCTTGGGTTTGGTCTGCATTTATTCTGCCCCGTGACTGGGAGACCATGCCAGCCAGGAAGCAGTCTGAGGTGAGAACACCGTCCCTGGTGCAAGCACAGAGCCCGCCCTCCCAGCCAACAAGCCCACCTGATTTCTCAGCAGCAGACAGAACCAACCATGCATGTTAGCAGATGGGTGTGAGCAGCTAGCTGAAGTGTCCAGGGATTGGGCCAGACTCATAAACTCGCAGCCTTGTGGGCCCTGGCCTGGCTCTATCAGACCCCTCTGCTTGGTGTCTGGAGACATGGTCCCAGGATGTGGTGACTCAGCCTCCTGTTTTTCACCGAGCATGTACCTCCCTCCACTTCTGTTTCTCTCTTCAACACTAACCAAAGCTTTCCTTTCTGACTCTCCAGAATGACACAGAATGGGACCTGGGATACTTTGTTGCAGTGCTTTCAGCTGGACAGACATCCCCTCAAACACAGAGAAACTACGAGGTACTAAAAATAACTGTGTATTTGAGCATGTGGGGCAAACGGTAAACAACAGGATACCGAAAGGCCAAAACCAACTGCCACTTCTGAGGTGCCTGCAGCAAAGGCAGGGTCCTGCTCACCATCCCTGCACACAACACCGCCACGGAGGCAGACAGACCACCCACACCACCCCTGCCCTCACCCCGTTTAAGGAACCAGCTAGCCTGCCTCCCCAGGCATCAAGCAAGAGCACCTGTTACTTGTTCCCACTCTCTCATGCTGCAGCCCCAATAAAGCCTTGCCTGAATTCCTGTTGGCCTCTTATCCTCTTATTGATTTCTATTGATCAAAGAGTCCAACGACCGCAGTTGGTAACAAGAACATCCCTCATCTGGTTTGCATCCTGCCTTTGGGAGCCATTCAGCAGTAAAGGTACTCTGTCAGCTGCACAAGGGACCCCACAGGATTGAAGACATTCAATCTCTTCTCTTCAATCCAACTGCAACTTCAGCAATAATTTCACACAAGAATTGTCTCCACCTTGTTCACCTTCATTTATTATCATCCCTTAAAATTAAGAACTCTATTCTCATGGCACAGTTTAGAGTTTAGAAGAAAGTTAATACTAGGACAATTTATAAATATCAATTTATTTTTTTCTGACTTTTCCCTTTGGGCACTATTGGATAACAATTTCATTAGAAATTTCAAATCAATGATTTTCTTTTTTTTTTTTTTTTTTTCATTTATTTTTACTAGTTGGAGGCTAATTACCTTACAATATTGTAGTGGGTTTTGCCATACATTGACATGAATCAGCCATGGATTTACATGTGTTCCCCATCCCGATCCCCCCTCCCGCCTCCCTCCCCATCCCATCCCTCTGGGTCTTCCCAGTGCACCAGCCCTGAGCACTTGTCTCATGCATCCAACCTGGACTGGTGATCTGTTTCACCCTTGATAGTATACTTGTTTCAATGCTATTCTCTCAGAACATCCCACCCTCGCCTTCTCCCACAGAGTCCAAAAGTCTGTTCTGTACATCTGTGTCTCTTTTTCTGTTTTGCATATAAGATTACTGTTACCATCTTTTTAAATTCCATATATATGTGTTAGTATACTGTATTGGTCTTTATCTTTCTGGCTTATTTCACTCTGTATAATGGGCTCCAGTTTCATCCATCTCATTAAAACTGATTCAAATGAATTCTTTTTAATGGCTGAGTAATATTCCATGGTGCATATATACCACAGCTTGCTTATCCATTCATCTGCTGATGGGCATCTAGGTTGCTTCCATGTCCTAGCTATTGTAAACAGTGCTGTGATGAGCATCGGGGTGCACGTGTCTCTTTCAGATCTGGTTTCCTCAGTGTTTATGCCCAGCAGTGGGATTGCTGGGTCATATCGCAGTTCTAGTTCCAGTTTTTTAAGGAATCTCCACACTGTTCTCCATAGTGGCTGTACTAGTTTGCATTCCCAGCAACAGTGTAAGAGGGTTCCCTTTTCTCCACACCCTCTCCAGCATTTATTGCTTGTAGACTTTTGGATAGCAGCCATCCTGACTGGCATGTAATGGTACCTCATTATGGTTTTGATTTGCATTTCTCTGATAATGAGTGATGTTGAGCATCTTTTCATGTGTTTGTTAGCCACAAATCAATAATTTTCTAATCTATCATCCCTTCTACAATTTTTTACTGGCATTCTCTCTCTTTTTTTTTTTTTTTGGTTGAACTGGATGCTCATTGTGTCTTATGGGCTTTCAGTAGTTGCAGCGCGGGGACATTTCTCTCTTGTTGTGGAGCACGGGCTCAGCACTCGCAACTCACAACTTAGTTGCCCTGCGGCTTATGGGATCTTAGTTCCCTGACCAGGGATTGAACCTGTGCCCCTTGCAGTGGAAGCCCAGGATCTTGACCACTGGACCACCAGAGGAGTCCCCCAGGCATTCTTCTCTAAAGTAAATCTTTCCTTTACCAGCTGAAGCAATTTGGCCAGCAGAATGGAGAAAATGAATGATTATGCTTTAAAACCTTTTAGATAAGAAATTGATTCTTTGTTGCAACAGATAATGAAAATGGAGGACCTTCTCTGTCTCTCTCTATTTTGGTGGTCATTACAAATTCATTACCTTCTCCATTTTAATTTTTTGTTTTTTAAATCTTATTTTTATGTTTAAGACTTTCTCCATTTTTAAAAAATTTTATTTATATATTTACTTGCTTACTTATGGCTGCACTGGGTCTTTGTTGCAGCGAGCAAGGGCTACTCTCTAGTTGCAGTATGTAGGCTTCACATTGTGATGGGTTCTCTTGTTGCAGCGCATGGTCTCTAAAGTGCTGGAGCTTTGGTAATTCGGCTTGCGGGCTCAGTAATTGAAGCATTCTAGCTCTAGAGTGGAGAAGGCAGTGGCACCCACTCCAGTACTCTTGCCTGGAAAATCCTATGGATGGAGGAGCCTGGTAGGCTGCAGTCCACGGGGTCGCAAAGAGTTAGACAGGACTGAGCGACTTCACTTTCACTTTTCACTTTCCCCGAATTGGAGAAGGAAATGGCAACCCACTCCAGTGTTCTTGCCTGGAGAATCCCAGGGATAGGGGAGCCTGGTGGGCTGCCGTCTGTGGGGTCGCACAGAGTCGAACACAACTGAAGCGACTTAGCAGCAGCAGCTCCAGAGCACAAGCTCAGTAGAGTGCCAGTGTTCCAAGTCAGGACCTCCAGCTCAGAGAGCACACTTCTAGTCACCCTCTCTGACACTCTTCTTTACTACTCAGAGTACATTAACCAATGGAAAAGGTGCTTTTGACATAAAGTCTTTCACATATGATATTGTCACATGAATTCTGAGAAACCAACTTACACTTTCATTTATGATTGAGTACCTTCCGGTAGATTAGTGTTCCTGCCAAAAATAACTTTAAAAGCAGGATTAAACATTGTAAAAATCATTGTCCATGCATCAGAGAGCCACTGAGGCAAAGAGGACTAGTGGGTCCAGGATTCCGGAGAGGGAAGAGGCATGGATGAATGGGCCAGCTTTGTGCAACTACGTTAACCCTTGGGGCACTTGCTGAGCCTGAGGACAAGTTAAGGGCTGAAACGCTGGGTTCTTCCAGGGCAAAGGTGCCACTGGGACAGAGCTTTAAGAGTTTTCATGGATAGTTGAGGGATCTATTATTTCAATGAGAATGAAAGGGCAGAGAAGTGGACCTGTCACTCTGCCAGGCTTTCCCTCCAGAAACTTCTGGAAACCTGAAGCTAGGCAGAGCAGAAAGTGAAACGTAGGCAGACAACCCAAGATGATGATGTAGACATCCATCACACTCTTATTCTTATACCTCCTGAGCTCAACTAAAAGCCCTGAACAGTGTATCATGTAACAAACGAAAGGTGGAGAAAAGAAGGTGGGGACCTGGGGACCTGGCAAATGACATGGTGGTGGGAGCTCTAGGCTTGTTTATTGGCTTTGGTTTGTTCATCTTCTGTAACACATCACTGGAGCTGAGAAACTGGCAAGACAGATACGACAGTGAGAAAAGATCAAAAATAGTTCCAACAGAAGCCTACTGTCTCCAGTCAAAGGGCAAGGAAGGCCATCCCAGCAAAGCAGAAATCTTTTAGACAATAACTGTTCTTCTCTAGGCAACATCACAGAAAAGCTGGAACCTCACTCCCACCCACAACAAAACCTGAGCCTGGACTTCTATCCTCATTACAATATAACAAATGCCCAACACCCCTTTAGGGTACAGTCAGAGAAGATCAGTAAGAAGCTGGGACTCTCACCCCCACTGGTTGGTATGAGGCCTCGTTCCCCATAGGAGACCACACGCGAACCGTAAAGCTGCCATCTCCAGCTGGCAGTACTAAGGCAGATTAATTTTAATTTTGACACAGAGCAGTGTCAGAGAAAGCCAGTTAAAACAGAAGTTTAAATAATATCCACAATCTCAGAATATGAAAATGTGGAGGTTTCCACTGAAAATCATTCATCATACCAAAAACCAGGAAGATCTCAAAATGAATGGAAAAAAAGACAACCAACAGATCCAACAATGAGATGCGAGAAATGTTACAAGAATCTGACAACAATTTTTAAGCAACTGTGGTAAAATGCTTTGATAATGAATTTCATAGTAAATGTTATTAGTACCATTGAACTATTCACTGTAAAATGGTTAAGATTATGGAAAACTAAGAGAATTGTCACCAGCAGACCTACTCTAAAAGAAGGTTAAAAGAAATTCTCTAAACAGAAGAGAAAAAAAAAAAAAACAGTAAAAGAAACCTTGGAATATTAGGAAGGAAGAAAAAAGGTAGTAAGAAAAAAATTAGTAAATACAGCATGCACTATATGATGTGTGGTACAATAAAATTAAGGTATTGCTTGTGGATCACAAAAAAAAAAAGAATAAAATGGCGAATATCAATACAGACCCTGCAGATAGCAAAGATATATTAAGGAAATACTGTGAATAAGGCTCAGTTCAGTTCAGTCACTCAGTCGTGTCCAACTCTTTGGGACCCCACAGACTGCAGCACATCAGGCCTCCCTGTCCATCACCAACTCCTGAAGTTTACTCAAACTCATGTCCATTGAGTCGGTGATGCCATCCAACCATCTCATCCTCTGTCGTCCCCTTCTCCTCCCATCTTCAATCTTTCCCAACATCAGGGTCTTTTCCAATGAGTCAGTTCTTCACATCAGGTGGACAGAGTATTGGAGTTTCAATTCAACATCAGTCCTTCCAGTGAACACTCAAGACTGATATCCTCTAGGATGGACTGGTTGGATCTCCTTGCAGTCCAAGGGACTCTCAAGAGTCTTCTCCAACACCACAGTTCAAAAGCATCAATTCTTTGGTGCTCAGCTTACTTTATAGTCCAACGCTCACATCCATACATGACTACTGAAAAAACCATAGCCTTGACTAGACAGACATTTGTTGGCAAAGTAATGTCTCTACTTTTTAATATGCTGTCTAGGTTGGTCATAACTTTCCTTCCAAGGAGTAAGCGTCTTTTAATTTCACAGCTATAGTCACCATCTGCAGTGATTTTGGAGCCCCCCAAAATAAAGTCAGCCACTGTTTCCACACTTTCCCCATCTATTTGCCATGAAGTGATGGGACCGGATGCCATGATCTTAGTTTTCTGAATGTTGAGCTTTAAGCCAACTTTTTCACTCTCCTCTTTCACTTTCATCAAGAGATTCTTTAGTTCTTCACTTTCTGCCATAAGGATGGTGTCATCTGCATATTTCTCCTGGCAAACTTGATTCCAGCTTGTGCTTCATCCAGCCCAGTGTTTCTCATGATGTACTCTGCATATAAGTTAAATAAGCAGGGTGACAATATACAGGCTTAATGTACTCCTTTTCCTGTTTGGAACCAGTCTGTTGTTCCATGTCCAGTTCTAACTGTTGCTTCCTGACCTGCATACAGATTTCTCAAGAGGCAGGTCAGGCGGTCTGATATTCCCATCTCTTTATGAATTTTCCACAGTTTTTTGTGATCCACACAGTCAAAGGCTTTGGCATAGTCAATAAAGCAGAAATAGATGTTTTTCTGGAACTCTCCTGCTTTTTTAGTGATCCAGCAGATGTTGGCAATTTGATATCTGCTTCCTCTGCCTTTTCTAAAACCAGCTTGAACAGCTGGAATTTCATGGTTCACATACTGTTGAAGGCTGGCTTGGAGAATTTTGAGCATTATTTTACAAATGTGTGAGATAAGTGCAATTGTGCAGTAGTTTGAATATCCTTTGGCAATGCCTTTCTTTGGGATTGGAATGAAAACTGACCTTTTCCAGTCCTGTGGCCACTGCTGAGTTTTCCAAATTTGCTGGCATATTTAGTGTAACACTTTCACAGCATCATCTTTCAGGATTTGAAAGAACTCAATTGGAGTTCCATCACCTCCACTAGCTTTGTTTGTAGTGATGCTTCCTAAGGCCCACTTGACCTCACATTCCAGGATGTCTGGCTCTAGGTGAGTGATCACACCATTGTGATTATCTGAGTCATGAAGACCTTTTCTGTACAGTTCTTCTGTGTATTCCTGCCATCTCTTCTTAACATCTTCTGCTTCTGTTAGGTCCATACCATTTCTTCCCTTTATTGTGCCCATCTTTGCATGGAATGTTCCCTTGGTATCTCTAATGTTTTTGAAGAGATCTCTAGTCTTTCCCATTCTATTGTTTTCCTTTATTTCTATGCACCGATCACTGAGGAAGGCTTTCTTTTCTCTCCTTGCTATTCTTTAGAACTCTGCATTCGAATGGGAATATCTTTCCTTTTCTCCTTTGCTTTTTGCGTCTCTTCTTTTCACAGCTATTTATAAGACCTCCTCAGACAGCCATTTTGCTTTTTTGCATTTCTTTTTCTTGGGGATGGTCCTGATCCCTGTCTCTTGTACAAGGTCACAAACCTCTGTGCATAGTTCATCAGGCACTCTGTCTATCAGATCTAGTCCCTTAAATCTATTTCTTACTTCTGCTGTATAATTGTAAGGGATTTGATTTAGGTCATATTTGAATGGTCTAGTGGTTTTTCCTACTTTCTTCAATTTAAGTCTGCATTTGGCAATAAGGAGTTCATGATCTGAGCCATAATCAGTTCCTGGTCTTGTTTTTGTTGACTCTATAGAGCTTCTCCATCTTTGGCTGCAAAAAATATAATCAACCTGATTTCAGTGTTGACCATCTGGTGATGTCCATGTGGAGAGTCTTCTCTTGTGTTGTTGGAAGAGGGTGTTTGCTATGACTAGTGCGATCTCTTGGCAAAACTCTTATTAGCCTTTGCCCTGCTTCATTTTGTACTCCAAGGCTAAATTTGCCTGTTAGGCCACGTGTTTCTTGAATTCCTACTTTTGCGTTCCAGTTCCCTATAATGAAAAGGATATCTTTTTTGGGTGTTAGTTCTAAAAGGTCTTGTAGGTCTTCATAGAACCATTCAACCTCAGCATTACTGGTTGAGGCATAGACTTTGATTATCGTGATATTGAATGGTTTGCCTTGGAAACAAACAGAGATCATTCTGTCATTTTTGAAGGTGCATCCAAGTACTGCATTTCTGACTCTTTTGTTGACTATGATGGCTACTCCATTTTTTCTAAAGAATTCTTGCCCACAGTAGTAGATTTAATGATCATCTGAGTTAAATTCACCCATTCCAGTCCATTTTAGTTTGCTGATTCCTAGAATGCCGATGTTCACTCTTGCCATCTCCTGTTTGACCACTTTCAAACTGCCTTGATTCATGGACCCAGCATTCCAGGTTCCTATGCGATATTGCTCTTTACAGCATCGGACCTTGCTTCCATCACCAGTCACATCTACAACTGGGTGTTGTTTTTGCTTTGCCTCTGTCACTTCATTCTTTCTGAATAAGCCTACAGACATAAATTTAACAGCTCAATGAAATGGACTAATTCCTCAAAAGATACAAACTACTATAGCTCATCCAATATGAAATAGATCATTTGAATGACCCTATGAATATTATGAAAATTGAATTCATAGTTTAAAACGTCCCAAAGTAAAAGCTCTGAGTGGAGATTTATACCAAAGATTTAGAGAAAATTAACACCAATTCTACATACCTCTTCCAGAAAACAGAAGAAAAAGGACTCCTTCTCTATTGATTTTATGAACTTGGTTTTACCCTGGCTTCAAATTCAGGCAAAGATAGTTCAAAGAAAAAGTGGAAGCCACATGCCAATATCCCTCATGAATATAGAAACACAAATCTTTAACAAAACATTGCAAATGAAATTTAGCAACATATTTAAAAATTGTACATAACCAAGTGGTCTTTATTCTAGGGATGCAAGGATATTTCAGTATTTTAAAATCAATCAGTATTAACAGCATATTAACCAGCTAGGAAGAAAATCATATGATGTCATATAATAAACATTTTGTCTGGTCTTCGTTCCTGGTTTCTGGGAAGGAGCTTCTAAACCCTTGGAATCACCCAGTGACAAAAGCATCTTTGTCATTCTCTGTGGGTCCTGGGACCCTGTCTGAGCTATGCTAATTTAGTAACTCGTGATGGGCCCCTAGATAGTTTCAGAATGAGGACTGGCTACTCCAGAAAGGCCGACCACATCATTAAAGGCTTGGGGCTTTAGTCTACATGGTATCAGCTCAGTCTCCCAGTGTCCAGGGAGGGGAGAGGAATGGAGATTGAGTTCAACCATGTAAGCAGTTATTCAATCATCATGCCTTTGTAATGAAACCCCAATAAACTCTATGGGCACCAAATCTTGGTTGAGCTTCCTTGTTGGTGAACTTATTGATGTGCCCAGGGGGTGAGACAGCTTGAGTCCCTCAGAAGAAGACACAGAAGCTCTGCACTGAGGCCCTTGCAGACCATACCTTTCAGATCTCTTCTTTTTGCTACTCCTGATTTATGTCTTTTAATGTAAAACTTTAAGAGTTAGTGTAGGGTTTTCCTGAGTTCTGTGAGTCATTCTGGTGAATTATCGAACCTGAGGTGGAACCCCTGAATTTGTAACCAGTTGGTCAGAAGTTCAGGTGCCCTGGGAAACCCAGAAGTCATGGTTGACATCCAGAGTGAGGACAACTTGCCTGAGGACTGAACGCTATACTAACATCCAGTGAATTTGCATCTGAATTCCATTGCAGTGTTGTGCATAATGGCATGAATTGATGCAGGAAAATAATTTGACAAAATTCAGTATGCCGTCTCAGATAAATAGGAATAGAGAGAACTTCCTCAACTTGATAAAGAGAACCTACAAAAAGCCTATAGCTAACATTATACTTAGTAGTGAAAGAAAGAATGATTTTCCTCTAAGACTGAGAATAATGCAGAGATAGATATTACTTTGCCAACAAAGGTCCATCTAGTCAAAGCTATGGTTTTTCCAATAGTTACGTTTGGATGTGAGAGTTGGACCATAAAGAAAGCTGAGCACCAAAGAATTGATGCTTTTGAACTGTGGTGTTGGAGAAGACTCTTGAGAGTCCCTTGGACTGCAAGGAGACCCAACCAGTACATCCTAAAGGAAGTGAGTCCTGAATATTCATTGGAAGGACTGATGTTGAAGCTGAAACTCCAATACTTTGTCCACCTAATGTGAAGAACTGACTCATTTGAAAAGACCCTGATGCTGGGAAAGATTGAAGATGGAAGGAGAAGGAGACTACAGAAGATGAGATGGTTGGAAGGCATCACTGACGCAATGGACATGAGTTTGAGTAGGCTCCAGGAGTTGGTGATGGAGGGAGGCCTGGCGTGTTGCAGTCCATGGGGTTGCAAAGAGTGGGACATGCCTGAGCAACTGAAATGAACCGAACTGAACTGATGATATTCGTGGATTGAAAGGCTAATCACAGAATGTGAAATTAAAATCAGCTATATTTCTATATAGTAGCAACAAACATAAGCAACTGAAATTAAAAATGGAATATCATTTGTAATCACTTAAAAATGAAATACTTAGGTGTGAATCTACAAAACACATGCAGAAATTATATGCTCCAAACTGCGCAAAACTGATGAAAGAAATAGAAACTAAATTAAGAGAGGTATAAGATTGGAAGACCCAACATTGTAAAGGTGTGAGCTCTCCTCAGATTGATACATGGGTTTAACACAATTACCATGAAAATCCTACCAAGATTTTTTTGTAGCTATAGACAAAATTATTCTCAAATTTATATGGAAAGGTAAAGGCACTAGAATAGATGAATGACTTTGAAAATGAAATTGAATAACAATTTTGAAAATGGATAGACAAAATTATTCTAAATTGTATATGTAAAGGCAAAAACAATAGAATAGATAAACAATTTTTGAAAATAAATAAAGTGGGAAGAATAAGCTTCCTCAATTCCACAACTGTGAAGTGTTGTTGAAGTAGACACATCAGTGAAACACATAGAGAGCTCACATGCATAGACCCATGAAAACGTGCTCATCTGATTTTGACAAAGACACATAAGCAACTCAATGGAGGGATGATAACTTTCTCAGTAAATCGTTGTGGAGCAACCGGACATCCATAGGCAAATACAGAACCTCAAGGTCAGTCCCGCACCTTTTGAAAAACCAACTCAAAGTGGATCATAGACTTAAAATGTAAAGCATGAAAACTATAAAACTTGCAGGAGAAAAATGCAAGCAAAATCCTTTAAGAACTAGGGCATGGCGAAGAGCCCATAGACTTTACATCAGAAGCCTGATCTATAGAAGAAAAAATTGGTGAATCAGGCTTCATCAACGTTTAAAATTTCTACTGTACAAAAGATCTTGTTCAGAGGATAAAAAGACAGCCACAGAAGGGAAGATAATAGTTTTCAACAATCTATCTGACAAAAGACTCATATCCAGAATATATTTTTTTCATAATACACCTTTTAAAACACCGCAGTAGGAAACAAACAATCCAGTCAGAAAATGGGCAAAACTGAGTAGCTAGGCTGAGGCCATGTGACTAGTTTTACACAAAGGGCTCTGAGCAGAAGGGTTACATCACTACCAGTCAGACTTTGTAGGAGGTGGTGTAAGTTTTCCGTGTCTTCCCTCTCCCCTTACTGGAAGCCATGTGCTGAGAGGGTATCTCCCATCATGCAGGGGTCTAGCCCCTTGAGACACTGGCTGGAGAGAGATTCTCTGGTGAGCTGTTCACATTGGGCATCACATGAGCAAGAGACAAGCCTTTGGCGTATTAGGTGACTGTAATTTCTGAAATCATTTATTTTTACCGTTAGCTATCCTATCTGACAAATGCAGTAATGAACTATCAATATAATGTCATAATTTAATACACATTTTTATATCATTGGGCATTGTGACTTCTGTGGTTTTTCAGGTATTTATAATTAATGATGCTGTAGTGACTATCTTTGCTTATGCGATACACTTAGTGCAGGATTTTCTTTGGAGTATAGTAAGGGTAAAGATTGTGTCCTAAGATATTTCTAAAGGCTGTGTTACTAATGAAAGGAGATAAAATCTTCTGTTATTCTGTGTATTCTGTTAGTGTCCAATATACAGAATTTGGTCATCAGAACTTTGTTGAATGAGTACTTTCTATTTTTGCCATCACCAATCTTGCTAACCTTTTCTATGACCATATTTTAGGCAGTTAGTGGGCATAAAGTGATTCTTTCCTGATATTTTGGTTTGCATGGCTTTGGTTAGAAGTGAGGTTGAGCGTCTCTTCATGTATTTGTTGCTGCTGCTGCTGCTGCTAAGTTGCTTCAGTTATGTCCGACTCTGTGCGACCCCATAGATGGCACCCCACCAGGCTCCCCTGTCCCTGGGATTCTCCAGGCAAGAACACTGGAGTGGGTTGCCATTTCATTCTCCAATGCATGAAAGTGAAAAGTGAAAGTGAATTCACTCAGTCGTGTCTGACTCTTAGCGACCCCGTGGACTGCAGCCTACCAGGCTCCTCCATCCATGGGATTTTCCAGGCAAGAGTACTGGAGTGGGGTGCCATTGCCTTCTCCGTCATATATTTGTTAGTTGACTGTAATCCTTCTTTCATGAGTTTCTAGAAGATGTGTTTGTAATTGAGAAATAAAGCAGGAGCTTTGGTGAAGTTATTTCTCTTTGTTTACTTCCCCAAAATAGCAATCAATCAAAATGAAAGGTGAAAAGTATACTATCACTTTCTCCAACTGTAACTCCTTATATGGAACGAAGCCAACTCTCTCTGCTGAGGTTAACTTTAACTAACCTTTCAGTCAAGCTTCTCAAATGATCTTTCATTATGTTCCTCCAAATGTTTAATTAACTACACTGATGATTAATTAACAGACACCACTTCTGCCATCTGGAGCAAGTCCCCTCTACCACCTGGCTTTATCATTTTTCCAATTCAGTTAAGATCTTGGTGAATGCATTTGTCTTTTCATCTTGTCTTCCTATTTTCTTTTTAATGCTTAATGCCTGGGAGAATTCAAGGTAGGAGAACTGCTGCCTAGGAGAATCCTAGGAAAATTCACTGCATCCATGCTGTTGACAGAAAGCTTTGCTATGATGTTGTGTTATTTGTTATTTCTTTATAAAGCCATAGTAAGTTTTTCACTAATAAGTATAAAAAACCCAGAATAGCAAACAACAAGGCTTTTCTTCTCTAGCCACTGTCCACTTTTGCCATGCCCTTCCAAACACAGTGATACACATTCTTATCACCAAACTGCTCACACCTCCTGGCCTGGCCCCTGATCTGCATCATTATGTGTCCTCGTAGACACCGCTCCTCTGGCCTGGGGAGCCCATTCCCTCCTTTCGCCCTGAGAATCCCTCTTGTTCACTGGGGCACATACTAACGTCAGCGTGTCTGTGAGGCTCCCTGTCACCAGGCCATGACTCAGCACTCTCTCCCACATTTCCACAAGATGCATCCTCACTGCACAGCTCTGTCTTCCTCCAGATTCTGAGTCGTCTAGAATGCATCTCTATCTTTTCCCTCATAGATCTATTAAGGTGGTGAGCAAGCACAGCATAGGTTTTTGTTCAGCAACTGGCACTGGGTTGAACCGTGTAGCATAGTTTTTCACTTCAGCTTCTGACTGGGCCAGACATCAGCCCTGGGCATCAAACACAAAACCGGAATAACTCTTTTGGAGCAAAAGCATCCTGAAGATATGATAAAGCCACGGAGCAGATTATAAATGCTGCAATTCAGGGCTTAGCACCAGCATGTCGGGCCAGTGGGGTTTCCATTCCAGCTGCCTCCTCACCATGACCCTGATCTGAAATGCTCTTAATATACACACACAAGGAGTCTGCCAAGCCCAGGCACACATTTTAGAAGTGCTCATTCTGATCCTAGAAATAAACCCATTCAGTCAACTAATTTGACAGAGGAGCCAAGAATACTCAATATGGGGGGGGGAGGGGGAAGTCTTTTCAATAAACGGTACTAGGGAAATTGGATATTCACATGCAAAAGAATGAAACTATCTTACATCACTCATAGAATTTAACTTGAAATGGATTTAAGATTTCAGTGTAAGATTAGAAACCATTAAACTCCTAGAAGAAAGCATTAAAAAAAGCTCTTTGCCAGGGGTCTTGGCAATGACTTTTTGGATATGACACCAAAAGTACAAACCAAAAAAGAAAAAGTGATTAAGTGGGACCACATCAAACCGAAAAGCTTCTGTACAGCAAAAAAATCAATATTATGAAAAGACAACTCCCAAAGTGGGAAGAAAATTTGCAAACCACGTATATGATAATATTCAATATATATAAAGATCTCATACAACTCAACAGAAAGGAACAAAAAAAAATCCTGTTAAACAATGGACAAAGGACTTGAACAGACATTTTTTTTCAAAGAAGAGATATGAACGACCAACAAGTATATGAAAAGATGCTCAATATCACTAATCATTGGAGAAATGCAAATCAAAACCACCATAAGATATCACCTCACAATGTCAGAGTGTTATTGTCAAAAAGACAAGCGATCACAAATGCTGGTGAGAATGTGGAAAAAAGGAAAGCCTTGTGCATGGCTGGTGGACTGTAAATTGGTGCAGCCACTGTGGACAGCTGTATGAAGATTCCTCAAAAATTAAAAATAGGACTGCCATATGATCCAGCAGTTCCACCTCTGGGAATATATTTGAAGAAAAGAGAACACTATGTTGAAGAGTTATTAATACCTTCCCTTCTATGTACATAGCAGCATTGTTCACAATAACCAAGACATAACACAGATGAATGGATAAAAAGGTATTCCATTGTGCACAATGGTATATTGCTGAACCATAAAAAGGAAGTTCTGCCAGTTGTGACAATATGTCTTGAGGACATTAGACTAAGTGAAATAAGTCAGACAGAGAAAGATAAACATGATATGATCTCACTTATACGTGAAATCTGAAAGCTCACCAAAAAAGAGATCAGATTTGTGGTTACCAAAGGCAGGGGCAGGATGAGAGTCGAGGAGATTGGAGGAAGATAGTCAAAGGGTTCAAGCTTCCAGTCCTGAGATAAATAAGTACTGGGAATGTAACTGGCAACAAGGTGATTAGTGTTAGCACTGCTATACAGTACATTTTAAATATGCGGTGTGTGAAGAGAGTAAATCCCAAGAGTTCTCATCACAAGGGGAAGAACTTTTCTTTTCTTTTTTTTTTTTTATCTACATGAGACGGTAGATGTTAACTTAATTTATTGTGATATCATTTCACAGTTTATGAAAGCCAAATCATTATGCTGTACACCTTAAGCTTACACAGTGTTTATACAATTACATTTCAATAAAACTAGAAAAGGAAAAAGTGCTCATTCTAGGACTGGACTGATTCCTTTCATAGATGATAATTCTCACAAAATTTGAATAGCCTTCTAAAAGTTAAGGATGATTCTGCATACCCATACGTGGAATACATAATTGGTCTTTTAAGTTAAAATCACAAGTGTTTTCAGTTATGAAAATCCAGAATGTTCCTCCCAGGTTAATTTGGTTGATATTGTGGTTCTAGCACTTTCACAGCCCGAGTCCTCTTGCTGTGACCTGTATCAGGGGCAGGACTCCTTCTCCAAGAGTCCCTATGATACTCATTTGGCCCCACTGTTTGAACAGGATAGGGACAAAATGCACTGTCGCTGAGTTCAATAACTGCCCAGGCAGTATAAATGATGAAAGAGGGGCTGCAAAAGAGAAAGAGGGTGAAATTTAACCCCTTTGCAGGGAGTGGTGCTCTACTGAGATACAAATGTAGAGCTTATGTTAATGTGAGCAAGTCATCACTAACATTGGCATCTCATCTAGAAGTCCGTGGATGTAACATCCTGCCAAGTAGTGTCAAAAGCCCCCTTTATACAAGTGGAGAGACTGCGATGCTGATGACAGCAAGGCCCCAGTCCCCCAAAGGGACAGAGGGGACAAAGGTGTCTCCTAGCCTCAGGGAGGGGTGTGTGTCTACAGCTGTGTATCTCATCCTGTAATCAGCTTTGGTCATTAGGAGTGAAATTTTCCAGGAGTCCCTTGGGAAATGAGGTGTGTTAAGTTCCAGACAGTTTAGGTCAATATTATGGACCATTAGCTCAATGTTTTTGTTTAAAGATGAGTGGGAATGAGTAAGTAATGTCTTTCCTCCAGAAAGTTCCCAGAACATAGGGTACAGATGGGTCTTCAGAGCTGTTCCAGCCTGGGGTGCATATAAGCGAACTCCCAGTGCCTGTTTCATGGTGGCCTTTGGATTCTGAAATGTCTGTGGCCTGAAATGTCCATGGCTGTCACATTAGAGGACCAGTGCTTTTAAGGAAATATGGAACCTAAGACGAGGAAACTGTAGAAAAGTAAAAAAAAAAAAAAATTGAGGCTACTAGCAACAGAATTCTCAATTAACAAAAGGAATTTTAAGTGATACCACCCAAGAGAATGGGGCATCCCAGGCGGCTCAGTGGTAAAGAATCTGTCTGTCAATGCAGGAGATGCAAGAGACAAGAGTTCGATCCCTGCATTGGGAAGTTCCCATGGCATAGAAGATGGCAATCCATTCCAGTATTCTTGCCTGGGAAATCCAATGGACAGAGAAACCCGACGGGCTACAGTCCATGGGGTCACAAAGAGTCAGACATGACTGAACATGCATGGAAGGCACCCAAGAGAAAAAGGAAGAAACAGAAGGCAAAGTAATCTGATGATGCAGCGATCTGAAGATTTAGTGACTCGTGTCACTGTGCAAATCTCAGACATTTGAACACCGAAGAAAGAAATGCATGGAAAAAAAAAAAAAACAGCCTTTCTCTGTTCTAAATAAATCAATCATCTATCAAGTTGCAGTAGGGTAGTCGGGCTGTAGGTGATTTTTTTCTTTATTTTCCAAACTTCTTAATCTGTTATTTTATTGTTTTGCTAATAATAGTAAACTGATAAGTTAACCTAGCCATAGGTTAAAACACTAAAAAGGCTTTTAAACAATAACTTATGCAAATAAAAGGGAAAACACACCCAAAATGGCTAGGTGGGGTCCCCTGTCCTGGCCTCCACCCTTGCACTGTTGCGCCCCAGCCTCAAGGCTCCAGGCGCTTCAGAGGGGAAGACCCTCCATCCCCCCACCTCTCACCATCACCTCCCACCATCATCTCCATCTGACTGCTCCTGCTGGATCTTTGGCTGCACCTCGACCAGCCATGACCCACACCTGCCGTGGCCCTCCAGGGACCTGGGACATCACTGACCCAGCTGCCTGGGCTGGTGAGGGAAGGATCCCTCTCCGGACAGGGTTTGATTCTCATCCAGGGAAATGAATTTCTGGTCCGGCGTGACACCCAGTGCTCCTAGAAGGAGCTATTTACAAGCTGGCCTGCTTTCCTCCAGGCAGTTGGCCACAGCATCCTTGATCTCGAGCACACTTTTTGAGGCACAGATAAGAAGTACTATTGGCTTTGATTTAGAATCTTGAGAGAGGGGTGATGTCTGGGCCAAGTGTCTCTTGGCAAAGCAGGAAAAGCAAAAGTGGCTTCTTCCTTTGCAGTGTGCCACTCAGAGAGGCTGCCTCCTCTCTGTTTAGGAAGATGCAGAGTGGATGGGTCCACACAAGGATGCTCTTCCACGCACGCTCCCACCTGGAGTGTATCAGTGAAAACTCAAGGCAGAGGGAAAACAGATAAAGCCGTCCTTACTTCCTAGGCTACCAAGAAGACCAGGGCTGCTCAGAGGAGGAATGTCTGACCCTGAAATAACAGCAGCCTCCAGAATTTCAGAATTTCTAAATGTGTCATTGTGAGATGTCACCCCAACCTGGATCCTGGGCATGTCTCCACAGCTGCCGCCTGAGAGGACCAGTGCATGCTAAGTCCTTCGGTTGTGTCTGACTCTTTAGGACCCTAAAGAGGCTTTAGGTAGCCTGCAAGGTTCCTCTGTCCATGGGATTCTCCAGACAAGAACGCTGGAGTGGGTTACTGGGTCCTCATCAGGGGATCTTCCTGACCCAGGAATCAAACCTGAGTCTCTTACATCTCCTGCACGGGCAAGAAGTTTTTCCCCAGTAGCGCCACCCAGGAAGCCCCATATGCCTCTTCCCCAAATCCCTGCAGTCCCCAACCCTTCACCCAGGGACTGCGGTTTGTCTCTGTGCTGTGAGCCCGGAACTCACTGGGCATCTTATCTGCTCTCTTGGCGCCACTGTTTCCTAAATCACTGCTCCACCTCCAACCTCTTGTCCTTCAGTCCAGGGTGGCTTGAGGCAGATGTGGATCAACCCAACCTTTGCTCCTGGTTCTTCACCTGCCTGCACCCCTTCACCTGCATGAAGGTGCATTGAGGTGGACCTTCTGACCTTGGAGCAAGGCTGAGAGCCCAGCCAGAAGCCCACCCTGACCCTGACATCCCAAGCCTCAGAAGTCAATGCAGACCCTGCCTCAGGTAGACTTCGAGTCACGCACCCTGTTTGAGTCACTCCTAAGTGATGCACGGCCTCTGTAAATTTATTGTTGTTTGTCTCATTTGAGTTCACTCTCAAAAATACCTACTTATTACGCTTCCAAAATCACTATTGGTTATCTCTCCACTGCACTTCACCACTTTTGTGTCTCCTTCGACTGGCACAGTGCCCACTACATGCAGACAACCACTGATAAATGCCTAAAACCAAGACTTAGTATTTGGGTTTTAAAATCACTCAGTCCAATCTGTGGACACAATGCACTTGTATTTATGTGAGATTTAGAAACACAGTGAGGGATCCAGAGGCTTCCATTATTTGATTACAGACAGTGAAAAGATGCTAAAAGTCAGTCATCAAAAGGAAAAGGAAACAGTAAGTAAGAGAGAAGCCGTCAAACCAAGAAAATGCAAACAAAAAAGAGGAAAAGGCCTCTAAGATTTCTGGGGATGGACAGCATCCTGATAAAGCAGAGCGTCAAGGCGGAGACGAAGCCAGCTGATAAATTATCTCTTTATTGTTTCAGGGAAGATTTCATGCCTGAGCGTTCCAGTAAAAGGCATAAAAGAGACCAAAGGGACATTGCCGGCTGCTTGGCCGTTTAGCATTTTAACAGCTTGTACTGCTCCTTCCTGTAAGCAGTCTGTCTGTGTGTGTTTTCCTCTCCCTCCGTCTCTCTCCAGTATCCTTGGCTTGGGGCTCTGATTCATGAGCAGGACCCCCATGCAGGCACCAGCCTAGTGAGACACTCAGACAGGCTCCTGCTTCTAGTTTTACAAGCAGAGAAAGTAAAGCTTGGGGCTCAGAATCCAAGGTATGTCCCTGTGCACCCCACGTGGCCATGGTTAAGACTCTTGGCTCACCAGTACAGGCTAAGGAAGAAAAACAGAGATTAGCCTAAAGCCCAGAACACGTTTCCATAGTGAAGCCAGGCATCCAGCTCCTGCCCGGCCCTCTCCCCTCGCACCCCAGGCCCAGAGAAACCAATCAGCCTCGAGTCTGGCTCAGCTGCCCGGGCGGCATGAGTGGGGCTAGTGCAAGGTGCTGACGCACCCTGGCGGGATCTGGCATCTGAGGTGAGTACCTGGGTGAGAGCCGGAAGGTCATCTTAGATACTGGAGGGAACCTGGGAGCAGAAGCCTCTCGCAGCTCACACACAGGGGCGAGCATCACAGGGCTGCCTCCTCAAGCTGGGAGCTAAGCAGGCCTGGGAAAGCCACCTGCTCCCCAGTTATAAGGGATTTTTGTTTTTCTGTGTCAAAGTACACTGGTCTGCTTTTGGAAAGAGCTGACGTTCTGACCAGAGGACAGCTTGTTCACAGTGACCATCTTCTGACACCAGGCCCAGCCGTTCCAGGGAGGGGTCGCTGGGCTAGAAGGGATGGTCAGCCAGGGCCACGGGGTCAGGCGCCACACTTCACACCAGCCCAGTGCTTTCAAGAGGGTTTGTGCAAAACGAGAAGGCAAACTGGTGAGGGGAGGGGTCAGTATAAACATGAATCATTTCTCCTCTCCAGAAACTCACTACTCCATCTCTGTAATTGTTCCCAATACCACACACTTTGAGCTTAGGGTTTTGTTTGTTTGTATTTTATTTATTTATTTTTGACTGAAGTATAGCTGATTTACTCTGCTGGATTAGTTTCAGATGTACAGCAAAATATGTTTCAGTTACACATATATATCTAAATCTGTTCTTTTTCAGATTCTTTTCTATTATAGATTGTTATAAGATTTTGAATAAAGTTCCCTGTGCTATATAGTAGGTCCTTGTTTTTTACCTGTTTTATATACAGTAGTGTGCATGTATTAATCCAAACATCCTAATTCATCCCTCTCCCCCTTTTCCCTTTGGTACCTATAAATTTGCTTTCCATGTCCGTGAGTCTGTTTTGTAAACAAGTTCATTTGTATCATTTGTTAAGACGCCACATATAAATGATCCCTCAAGTTGTATTTCACTGGCCTTATGTCCCTCTAGCTCAGCCACAGAAAACCATGTTCGTGGGAGCAGACTGTAAGATGGGAGCAGAGAGGCGGGACTAGCACCCGTATCAGAGGGGCCTGAGTCCAAAACCAGGGACCCACGAGGATCTGTGCATCTGGGCTTGAGCAGATGTGCAGCCAACATAGTTCAAAATGTTCTCTGCTGTGTGGCAGTGAGGGGCTGCCGGGCAGCTATTCTGATGATAAGCTCCTGTTGCAAAGCCGCCCAGCACTGATAGAGAAGTAGGCTTCAAAGCGGCTTCTGGACAGGCTTCTCCCTGCAAGAAACAGGGCTGCATTCCTCAGAGCAGGCAGGACTCAGCCCGGCAATGCTGGTTCCACATCCCATGGGAGCGGTTTTCTCCATTTTCAAGCCAGAGTCACACCCACTCTGGGCACAAGCTGTCCTTTTGGACTGTGGCCTGAGCCTCGGAGGCTGGCGGGGATGTGAGAGCACCTGAAAATCACTGTCCCATCCAAAAATTGACTCATGCCTTATCAACAGAGGTCATATTTCTTCCTATAAGGAAACAAATGTCAGGTCTAGAGCATGATTCTCAAGTTGAATGGTAGCCGACACCTTTTGTCCTGTCACCGCTGCAGTTTTCCTTTATGATGCACGCGACCACGAGGCCTAATGTCCAAGCCCATCAGCCCCCTGTTGCGCTGAGTCCCAGATGAATGGTTTTCTCTGGATCTGACACACTCTCACACAGAGCCCAGGCACTGGGGAGGTACGGGAAGAGGTTCCTTCACAACCCCAAGGACCACAGAGTGCTCTGTTCTCTAGAATATTCCATTTCCATGATGTTCCAGAATTCTGAACTTAAACAGAAAATGATGGAAGTTTGGGTCAAACCAGAAGGCTTAATGTGCTGGAAGGTAGCTACTCCCAGTACGGGCCCAGGGGTGGTGGGCAGGGACTGATAGCTTGAGCTCTGGCTCAACATCTTTGCTCTAGCTTGGATATGACCTTGAGAAGCTTACTAAACACACTAAGTCCAAATTTTTGCATTTGAAGAAAAAGCAGTAATAATAGTATCTGTGTGTAGGGCCGGGGGACAGTTCACTAGAGTGACAGTGTGAAAGGAACCTGAGTTGGCAATGCTACTGTGTTGCCCAGTGCCATCAGGTCTGCAGCACACATCAAGGGTCTAATCAGAACCACCCCCAAGACAAGGTTACATTTGACCAAATGCTGGGCCTGGAGGGCCCCCCTCCCGATGGTTTTCCAAGAGTAGCAGCTCAGGGTCACTGACCTCATGGCCCTGGACACCCACAAATTCATAGGATCAACCTCTGACTCTTGAGAGTCCCTTGGACTGCAAGATCAAACCAGTCAATCCTAAAGGAAATCAGTCCTGAATATTCATTGGAAGGACTGATGCTGAAGTTGAAACTCCAATACTTTGGCCACCTGATGCAAAGAACTGACTCAATGGAAAAGACTGTGATGCTAGGAAAGATTGAAGGCAGAAAGAGAAGGGGATGACAGAGGATGAGATGGTTGGATGGCATCATAGGCTCAATGGACATGAGTTTGAGCAAGCTCCAGGAGTTGGTGATGGACAGGAAAGCCTGGCATGCTGCAGTTCATGGGGTCACAAAGAATTGGACACAAATAAGCCACCGAACTGAACTGAACTGAACCTCTGTGAAGAGGAGGTGCTGGGACACCTGGGATTCTGATGGAGCAGCTATGTGGGTGATGGGGTCATTGGCTGAACAGGCCTCACTGGGGGAAGACAAGGTTATTAGGCAAGAGACATGATTAAACCTCAGAATTTCTTCTTCTCCTGCGATTCCTGGCATTATTTTGTTATCTGGAGCCATAGCTGGACAATCCCACCCCATTCTGTGATTTTTCTGGACAAGTAAATCAAAAGGCCATTCAAGGTACTCGTTCAGTCCAACATCTAAGCCCATTACTTCCCATGCCTCCTATCTCTAAGTGCCCCCCGCCCCCCATTTAAGCCTCCAAAACCAAATCAAAAGGATGCCAACTGAAGGGAGATTGAAGGGAGATGTCTTCAACAAGATGGGAGATTTGCCAATAAATTCCACAGTGAAGCCCAGAGCTCCCCCACAGCACATAGAGGAGTGAAGTGGCAGGACAGAGACGGAGGTGCTGGGGATGTCAGGGTTGGGGGCAGGGGCCAAGGAACACGAGCAGCTCCAGCAGGGCCAGCTTCCACCAGGGTCCACACAGACCCACTGCCTGCAGACAGAAAGAGACAGACTCCGGAAGAAGAGGGCACGGACGTGGAATATTCGGGAGAAAAGAAAAGAAGGAGAGGAAGAAAACAGAAAGAACTTAGAGAGTTCTGAGTTATCTGTGGGTTGAGTAGTCCAGAGTCACATATCTAAAGTTTACCTGACTCACCCGGAAAGCCATCACCTGGGGCTTCCTCACCCCGGGGTGCAGTAGGGTGGGCGTCAGAAAACCCAACTCATGGGCCAAAGCTAGCCTGCCTTCTGCTTGTGTAAGGTGCATCAGCTAAGAACAATTTTTACATTTTTAAGGGTTGAAAAAAAGTCAAAGAAAGAATAATATTTTGAGACACGGGAAAACTATATGAAATGCAAATCTCGGCATCCTTAAGGGACGTTTTACTGGAACACAGCCATGCTCACTGGTTTGCCTCCTGTCTGTGGCTGCTTTCCTGTTCCAACAGCAGAGCTGAGCAGCTGAGACTGACCACACGGCCCCCGAAGCCTGAAACGCTTACTCCCTGGACTTTGTATAAAGCGTTAGCTGACACTAAGCAGAACCAGCCCTTAAGTAGTGGACTCAGGGTGTATTTTAGATCTCTCGATACAGGAGAAGAGGGAACGGGCCAAGAGGGTGAGGGGCTGGAATGGCAGAACCTGATGCCACGTGTACCTTTAAAGAGGTCAGGGCATTCCCTGGTGGTCCAGCGGTTAGGACTCTATGCTTTCACTGCTGATGGCTCACGTTCAATCCCTAGTCAGGTAATTAAGATCTTGCAAGACACATGTTGTGCCAAAAAAACATAAAATTAAAAAATTAAGAGGCTGGAGCCCTGCAATTCCTTAGGTGGTGGCCAAGGCAGTACTGACAAGGGAGAATTGGTGTCTGTGGCTTTCTTATGGCCAAAAATTTTTTTTAAGTAAAACCTCATAATAAAGTAGAGTCCCCAGATCAGTGCAATACAGTAGAATGGACACTCATCTTTTTTTTTTTTTTCATTTATTTTTATTAGTTGGAGACTAATTACTTTACAATATTGTAGTGGTTTTTGTCACACATTGACATGAATCAGCCATGGATTTACATGTATTCCCCATCCCGATCCCCCCTCCCACCTCCCTCTCTACCCAGTCCCTCTGGGTCTTCCCAGTGCACCAGGCCTGAGCACTTGTCTCATGCATCCAACCTGGGCTGGTGATCTGTTTCACTATAGATAAAATACATGTTTCGATTCTGTTCTCTCGAAACATCCCACCCTCGACTTCTCCCACAGAGTCCAAAAGTCTGTTCTGTGCATCTGTGTCTCTTTTTCTGTTTTGCATATAGGGTTATCGTTACCATCTTTCTAAATTCCATATATATGCGTCAGTATACTGTAATGGTCTTTATGTTTCTGGCTTACTTCACTTTGTATAATGGGCTCCAGTTTCATCCATCTCATTAGAACTCATTCAAATGAATTCTTTTTAATGGCTGAGTAATATTCCATGGTGTATATGTACCACAGCTTCCTTATCCATTCGTCTGCTGATGGGCATCTAGGTTGCTTCCATGTCCTGGCTATTATAAACAGTGCTGCGATGAACATTGGGGTGCACGTGTCTCTTTCAGATCTAGTTTCCTCAGTGTGTATGCCCAGGAGTGGGATTGCTGGGTCATATGGCAGTTCTATTTCCAGTATTTTAAGAAATCTCCACACTGTTCTCCATAGTGGCTGTACTAGTTTGCATTCCCAGCAACAGTGTAAGAGGGTCCCCTTTTCTCCACACCCTCTCCAGCATTTATTGCTTGTAGACTTTTGGATAGCAGCCATCCTGACTGGCGTGAAATGGTACCTCATTGTGGCTTTGATTTGCATTTCTCTGATAATGAGTGAAGTTGAGCATCTTTTCATGTGTTTGTTAGCCATCTGTATGTCTTCTTTGGAGAAATGTCTGTTTAGTTCTTTGGCCCATTTTTTGATTGGGTCATTTATTTTTCTGGAATTGAGCTGTAGGAGTTGCTTGTATATTTTTGAGATTAATCCTTTGTCTGTTGCTTCATTTGCTATTATTTTCTCCCAATCTGAGGGCTGTCTTTTCACCTTGCTTATAGTTTCCTTTGTTGTGCAAAAGCTTTTAAGTTTCATTAGGTCCCATTTGTTTATTTTTGCTTTTATTTCCAATATTCTGGAAGGTGGGTCATAGAGGATCCTGCTGTGATTTATGCCAGAGAGGGAGATTCATCTTTAAAGTCCTCCACCGGGTTCTCATTTAAAGAAAATTGTTGGGCATACAGTAGTCACCTCAGCTGGGAGAGCCAAGATGTCCAGCTGTCTGCCGCGTGCTGTCATGGCTTGAAGCTAAGCTTCTCCCTGGCCATCCTGAAGCCACCTGACTTCCCAGAGAACAGCCTTCTTCCTCCTTGCTGTTGAGGTAGTGTCTAATAACCCCTGCTGGTTCTCAGGAAAATAAAATGCCCATCAGTGTCCCCTGCCAGCTCCCTCCAACCTGGTCCCCAGGCTCTGCTGACAGTGATGGCTGTAAATGCCCCATTGACTGTCCACCTTGCTCCTGGTTCCCTTGGAGGAACTTCACCTGGTGCCCCTGCCTTTCCAGGCCTGTCTAGTCTGACACAAATGCTGTGCAGTCATACCCATGCACAGCCCTCACTGGATGGATACCCTTCTTCTTGGAGCTGTGGCGACAAAGCTGAGAGTTTTACAAGATGAGCCTCTCCACACCTGACTCCACACCAGAATTCTACAGGGGTGGTGGTGACTTCATGTGCATGTACACGCATGTACACACACACACACACACACACACACACTCAGAGGAGAGCCTGTGGGTCCACCTCCCATGGTGCACAGAGTCCCAGTGAACTTGCCTGGCAGACCAGAACTCTGTACCCAGCGGTCAGTGGCCAGGTCCAGCTCTAACTGCTCTGACTGCCTACCACACAGATTTGTGATTGTTTTTAATGTCTTTGTGTGTGTGTGTGTGTTGGTATTTATGGCCAAAGAAACTTTAAAACTTACTTGATAACCTTTATATTTTATGATAAAAATGATAGCATCTTAAAATGATATTGCAACAAAGCCCCCTTCATAATTTATGGCAGGATAGGTTTCCTCTCCTACATTCAAAAAGAACATTGAGGGTGTGGGGGAGGGAAAGGTTGGGAGCTTGGGGTTAGTAGCTACCAGCTATTACATTTAGGATGGATAAATAACATGGTCCTACTGTGTGCCATAGGGAACTATCTTCAATATCCTGAAATAAACCATAATGGAAAGAACATAAAAAATAATGTATACATAACTGAGTCACTTTGATGTACAGCAGAAATTACAACATTGTAAATCAACTATACGTCAGTAAAATTTCAAAAAAGAAATCAAATAGAAAAGAATAATAAAAAGAACATAGAACTAGAGAAAGCAAGGTCCCAGTCAAGAACTTTAGTTCCTAAGAAAAGAGCCTCAAGGAAAAGTTAGAATTATTCCTTTTTAGAAGGATTTTTTAATGCCCTGCAGCCAGCCTAGCAGCATTTGGGCCTGTGAATCTATCAGTTCATCAACACGGGTGCTTATTGGAGCATCTGGGGCACATCTCCTATGCTTCACATTTGTTTTGTTAACCAATGTGTACGTAATGAATAGTGTTGGCCTCATAATCAACCCAAACTGAGGAAGGTCTCACAAGAACAAACCTGCATGAGGCTTCTTCTGATAAAGGCAGAGAAGGAAGGGGAGCATTAAGATGGAGGCGGGGTCTCAGGATGGGGTGGAAATCTGATGGCTGACCTCCTGTCCTGCGCCCGGGGCTTCAGTCTGAGCCCATGAGGAGAAGAGTTGCAAACTGAGAGGGTGCCACATGACCCAGCCCAAGCCTGGCACCTGAGGGCTGAGGCTGGCAGCACCCAGGAGGACAGCAGCCATGCCAGTCATACCTACTGGCAGCCAGTCAACAGCCGGGGCAAGAGGCAGCGCGGTGGGGAGTTGGGGGAGGGAGACCAAGACTGATGGGATTCCTTGTTCCAGAATTTACATCTTTCATGGAACACCCCAGGTACCCAGAAGCCAACCAAACTGTAGAAGCTCTGGTAATCTGTTCCTGTGAGTAAAGAGCTTCAATTCTACAGGATTTTGTGTGCAAATGACTTGGTTACCTCTTGGGCCCCTCGATGTTAGAAGTTCAGGATTCTTGCTCCATCATCCAGGGATAGCTGGACCTCTGGGGGTCAAGAGGGGGAGGAGTCTGGGCAGCTAGATCCTGGCCTGGGACCCTAGCTGAGGCAGAACAGTTGATGGCTGGTGGCCTGGTGAACACGGAGAAGGCTGGGCTTATAAGTCACTTTGTTTGGAAACCAGATTTCCTATTTCACAGGCCATTTCTAAGCAAATTTATTAGATGAAATTATTTAAGACTCAAAAATCTACAAGATTCGTAGCTAACAAAAATCTTCTACCTGCTTCTGGCTGCAATAAAACAGAGACAAGTTGCCTCAACTTGGTGCTGATTTTTTTCGAAGCTGCCATGTTTCTCCACTTCCTTTTCCTTTCTGACATCATATTCTAGGCTCCACCCCACACTGCCAAACACATGCAGGCTCATCACTGCCCTTGATAATTAGTTCAGCATCCAGTAAATGGTTAAATAGAAGTGAAGTCTCCTGTGACTTTCAACCCCTGTGACTGGACTTCTGTCCCCCAAACCTAAAGACTTTAACACGACTTACACTTTCCAGCTGGGATCTTATTGCCATCCAGCCAGTGCTCATGGAGGTCAGGCCTTGGGCACCTCTAACGGATGTGCATACCTGCGTGCATCCTCAGTCACTTCAGTCATGTCCAATTCTTTGTGACTCTATGGACTGTAGCCCCCCAGGCTCCTCTGTCCATGGGATTCTCCAGGCAAAAATACTGGAGTGGAGTGGAATGCACTCCTCCAGGGGATCTTCACAAGCCAGGGATCAAACCCACGTCTCCTGTGTCTCCTGCATTGCAGGCAGATTCTTTACCACTGAGCCATCCGCAAAGCCCTCTCCCCCACCTTATAGATACTTCACCAGTAATCTCTAAGGTGATGAATGTCCGTGACTCCAATATGGGCTTCTCCAGCCCATTCTATTCTCTTCTGGGAAGATAATCTACCCAATTGCCAGCCATACTATTTTATTTTCCCGACTCAATTAGGCCCCCAAAGATATGCAAATACTCATCCTTGGACCCCGGAAATAAGACTTTATACAGAAAAAGGGTCTTTGCAGATGCGATTAAGTGAAAGATTCTGAGATAAGGGATGATCCTGGGTCATCCAGATGCACCCCACAAGCGCCATCATCAGTGTCCTCATAAGAGGGGGACACGGCACAATTACAGAGGCAGACACTGGAGCACCGAGGTCATAGCAAGGAACGCTAGCAGCTCCAGAAGCTGGGAAAGGCAAGCAAGGACCCTCCCCGAGAGCCTCTGGAGGATGGCTGCAGCCTGCCAACACTTTGATTTCGGACTTCTGGCCTCCAGAACTGTGATAGAACGTTTATTTTGCTTGAAGCCATCAGGTCTGTGATTTCTTATGGCAGCTGCAGGAAACATACTCTGACCAAAACTCTTGCTCCAAACTATAAAGCCCTCAGCAGTCTGGAGCCTGGGTATTTATTCTTCAGACCCATCTCTCTCTGCAGCCCCTGTCTTCATACTTTACCCCACCCCCACGCTCATGCAGACAGCCTGTGAGAGCTCCCACTGACTCTGGTTTGCCCACCTGGGAAAGTCTGTACCTCGCTCCCCTTAAAAGTCACCTCCTCTCTGCAGCCCCAACCATCTGCTCCACCTGTTCAATATATTTGGTTATGAGTTCCCCACATATCCTATAGCTTGCCCCATTTTTCTTTTTTTAAAAAGTTTTCTATTTATTTTAATTGGTAGTAATTACTTTACAATATCGGGATGGTTTCTGCCATACGTCAGCATGAATCAGCCACAGGCATACGTGTCCCCTCCCTCCCGAACCCCCTCCCACGTCCCTCCCCACCCCATCCTTCCAGCTTGTCACAGAGCACCGGCTTTGGGCTCCCTGTGTCACGCATCAACCTCCCACTGGCTGCCTGTTTTACATATGGTAATGTACATGCTTCAGTGTTATCCTCTCAGATCATCCCACCCTCTCTGTTCCCCACTATGCAACTTGCCCCGTGTTTCTAGTTTTGTGTCTCTTCTGCTAAACTGTCAGGTCCTTAAGGGGAGGGACTGCAGGCCTGCTCTTCTTGACACAGTATGCGTCACATGGTGGAAAGCTGGCCAGTGTTTTCACATCTAGATAAAATTACTTGTGTGCAACAGTTTTATAAAGATGCTCACGGCCTCCTTCAGGCTTGCCTCCTCTGGCTTCTGGTACACTTTCTCTGCTTGGTCCATGGGGACCTAGTGATTATCATTCCTCATTCTCCTTCACTGGCTTTCAAGTCCTGTTCACTTCATGTTGACTTTGTTTATAGGCCAATCTTTGCTTTTCCTGGCTTTTTTCTCCACCACTGACACTCTTTCTGAGTGATTTTGGCCATCCCCCTGTGTTTTTGGCTTCCAAACATAGTTCTCTTCCTCCTCTGAACTCTTTCCCACTAGAAATTTCTGCACAGATGTCCCCCAGGCACACTGAGCCTGACATGTCACAAGTTATTTTCTTCTCATCTTCCCTGTCTATGAACCTGGACCACTGGGGCCCCAGGCTAAGATTCTAGAAACTGAAGCAGGGCCTGGGGAAGGATGAAGCCAGGCAGGCTGGGGACCGTGCAGTCAAGGATGTCCAAGGTCGCTGTCCTTGGGGAAGTTCAAAGGAAGGCTCTCTTCCAAAGAGAGCAGAGACTCCAACAAAGACACCGAAGCAGGCCAGTGGGGAGGGGTTCGGGAGGGACCCAACACATGGACATATTCTGCAGAAACAAAGACTCCAAAGTTTTCTCTGGGGCACTTTGAGATGTCACTTTGAATGATTTTCTCCTGTCCTGAATTTTTTCTTCCCCTTCACTCAGCTGTCCAACTAGAAACCTCAGAGTCATCCTCATCCTCCCTTACCCTTAACCCTCTCCAGTGAGCAAGTTCTGTGGAAGGCACCCCAAAGAACCCCCCTCACCCCCACGCCTCTTCCTGTCTGCAACTTAGAGCCAAAGAAATCTGTATGTCTACAGTGTCTTCCCACATCCATCACTCCCAACTGGCCAAAATCCAGGTCTGCCTTAAAACCTACTCTTCTCCCCTCTCCAGGATGAAATGTGTATTCCTAAGCAGGACACCCAAATCCTTCACCCATGCAGCCTTGTCCCTCCTCAGCCTCACATACTGCCACCCCCTTACCTTAGACCCAGTCTTTCCCAATCTCCCTTACCTCTTCTGCCTGCAAATTCTGGCTCATCTTTGAGAACTATACTTCAATGCCCTTCTGTTCCCATCAGCCCCGCCCCCTCCCGCTCCCACCCCCGAGTACCCTTCTGGCTGGTCCCCATTTTCCAGGCTCTTCAATGCTTCACATTCACCACCTGGGTCACTTACTGCACTATTCAGGAATATTTGTTTCCTCATCAATACACCCTACTAAACAGCAAGCTTCTTAAGTAAAGATAGCTTCTTATAAACTTTCATATTCCTAGTACTAAGCTTGGAATCTGTCACATTGCAGACACTTCCGTATTTGTGAAATGAGAGAAGAGGATGTAAGCAAAGCTGATAACCAAATCAGAAATGAAACAATGTGCCATGTGAGAAAGGCCTCAGTGGCTCCACACCTCACGTTCTTAGTCCACTCGAGCTGCTATAGCAAAGCACCATACCCTGGGTGGCTAATAAAAAATAGAAGTTTGTCTCTGATAGCTCTGGAGGCTAGAAGTTCAAGATCTAGGTGTTGGCAGGCTCAGTGTCTCGTGAAGTCGTTTCCTCAAGGACGTCTGTCTTCTCACTGTGTCCTCACATGCTCAAAGGGACTGGGGGCTCTCTGGAGACTTTGCTGTGAGGACACCAATTCCATTCATGGGGTCTTCACTCTCATGGCCTAACTCCCCCCAAAGGCCTGCCTCCTAATACCGTCACTTCAGAGATTAGGGTTTCAACTACTTGAGTTTGGAGGGACAAAAACACACTGCACCCCTCAAGAGCTCCCACTGGCCGTCTCAGGGAGAAAGGCTTTCTTAGCTCATCCCAGGAGCAGGACAAGAGGCCAGGGAGTGAAAAAGCCCTGCGTTTTGTCTGGGGCTGGACATCAGAGACGAGGCCAGATACACTGACAAAGCCCGATGGACACACGAGTCTGTTGTTGGATTGCAGAGTTGGGTCTCAGCTTCATGCCCAGGTAAGAGGCCAAGGTGCAGAGGAGCCACATGACAGACCCAAGGAAGTGACAGGTGTGTTTATCCCAAGGTGGGTGGACAGAATGTAGGAAAGGAGCAGCTACAGAGGGTAGTAGGTGGAGCCAGAAGGAAAGCTAAGTCAATGTAAACCAAAATAATCCAGATAGCAGTCTTCTCCTCAGTAGATGTTTATTCCTCAAGAGCTTTTTCATGTGTATATTCCATAAACAAGTGTTTGTCTATCTCCCCCACTGGATTAAGAGCTCCAGAGGAAAGGGCATACTTCTCTATTCTTGGCCCCTTATCTCACCACACCATGCACCCCCAGTACACGCACACTTACCCACGATCACACATGATCATTCATGGTCCCCACCACTGTCAGTCTGAAAGCACAAGGTCATTAACGGATAGCCGGTGTTACCAGTTTGGTGCAGCACCTCTCATTCTGTCAGTTCATGGGTATTTTTTCTAGTTCCTCTTCCAGTTCCCATTCTCCTGACCAGAACTGTCTGTCACCTCACCCCTAAGCTGGATTTCATCTGGAAGCATTCTTCCTCCTCTCCCATCCATGTTTTCCCTCAGGCTCCCAGAGGTTGACTTAAAACAATGATACCTCTCCAACAGTGGACAGCAACACCTTCATCTCAGCTTAGCTTACAAGTCCTGGGTCTGTTGTGTTTCCTTATCCCATCATGGGGGGAAGGGATGAGCAAGGAAGAGCTTTCCCCAAACAGCAGGGTCTGCAGCCCACAGGCCCTAGGAGCTGGTCATTTCCCCTTACTCTCAGGTCCATCCCTTACCATCTCCTGCTGGCTCCCCCCAGGAGGTGAGCAGATGATGCAGCTCATTTGCTGCCTACAGAGGACAGTCTGGGCACCAAGCCTGCTCAGAAGACACAGACGCAGGGAGAGCTCGTTCGCTGATGGAGTAAGAGGTGACAGGCTGTGTGTGCACATGACCGGGTACACAGCCTAGACACAGCTCTGCTTCTCTCACCCTAGACCAGATGGAGGGCGATGCTGACACGCCCCTTCAAGCCCTGTCCATGCTAGAGAGCCCGCCCTGGAAATTGCTCTACATGGGTGCTTCCAGAATCTTCCCCCAGGCAGGTTAAGTTCCCGGAGGAGGACTAGATCATCTGTAGGATTAGTACTGCAGTGGACACTGGCTGGCCCACCCAGCCCCCTTCATCAGATCTCGCCTCACCCCTCTACAGGGGAGGGAGCCCAGGGATCTCTGTGACAGTGCAGATTGTAAACACATGCTCTGAGCCACGTGTCTGCTCTGCTGGCATGGAGGAGGGCCCCCTGGTGCCCCTTGCCATAGGCGTCCGCCCCCTTTCAACATCCTGGGCAAATTTTGGCCTATAAGCAGAGGAACCTTGGTTCACTGAGTATTTTTTTAAAAGGTGAGAGAGAAAGTGAAGAATGGGGACACAAAGCTACTCCAGAGGCTGGAAGAGGTGACTCCGTCCACACAGACTGGCTTCCCCACCCATGGGGGCCCTGACCCTCCTGACAGCCTATAGGGGTCTTCACCCACTCTTGATGTGGCAACAATGAGGCCAGAGGACCGAGTGATTGGCCCACCTTGACACAACTTGGTCCACAGGGAGGGGGTCCACGGGCACCCAGAGCACCAGGGGTGGGAGAAGAATAGGATGAGATCCCCTGCCCTGCTGGTGTTTGCTGTCCTGTCCAAGTGAGCTTCGGGACAAGAAGCCTCAGGGCTGGGAGAGGCTGCCCAGGGCTGTCTCACTGAGACCTGTGTCCCTGGGTGGATGGAAAGAACCTCCCTGTGTGAGGGCGCCAAGGACTCAGACAAAAGCAGAGAAAATGAGGAAGCTCGATGACCCAAGGCGGTGGGTCTCCAAGCAAGAACTGCCCGTCCTGGTCTCCAACTGGCAGTCTGTCGAGAAGGGTTGAGACGGTGGCTCAGCGCTGGGCAGGAGGGTCTTGGAAGCTGCAGCGAAATGCTTGCTGAGGGACAGGCTTTGAGTAAGGGAGTCAGTGGGCAGATTTCTTTAAGACACAACCATCACATGGACAACTGGAAATGAACTTGAAGGGAGCAATGCAAGAGACAGATCATATGGAAAGCTTTTACAAGAGGCAGGTGAGTGGGGAGGGTGGTCTAATTCAAGATGAGGGAAGGGGAGACAAAGGACTAGACTATAAATATTTAGAAGCTAAAGAGCATCAGTGAGGAGCAAAGACAAGGGAAGGCCTCAGATGATCCAGTTCATGATTGGGGTAGGGGCTTTGCTGGAGATGAGTGGTACAGGAGGAGGGGGAGAGGTATGCTCTGGCTCCAGGACGCCTGGGTGCAATGGGGCTCTGTGCTGACAAATGGAAGGCTCCAGTGGAGGGAAGATCACAACTCCTGGTGAAACAAACCGAAGCAAAACTCGGTGTAATTTTCTGAACAAGTGGAGGGTGGCCTGGCCTTGGGTCCCAAAGAATGGGATCTGCCCACCCCAGAGAGAGCTAGGGAGAGGCAGGCTCCTCATGATATGATGGAGAACTTGATACCTCCACCCGTGCCCACCAGTGAGCGTGGGGCATCCCACTGGCCAGGCTGTTGCTTGATGGGGCATGGCTTTGAAAATTATATCTTTCCCTGACACTGACCCCTCTCCTTCCACAAGGGTCCCCTCCACCCCTCCACCCCTTCACCCAGGAGCCAGTGCCTGTGTCCAAGGGAGAGAGCAGATGACATGGCTCAAGTGCACAAGCACCCGAGCCTGAGCCAAACAAACCAGTTCTTGCGTGCAGGGTCGCCCACCACCCCACCACAAGCTCAGCCCACCCACTCCGGGCCTGCTCTCCACTCCTCCTGTTGTTGGTATCCGCAGCATCTCAGAGCCATCTGCACAGGGTCCCATGAAGGCTAGGTCTCATGCTCTCCCACTCACTCAGGAGTCAGGGTTTCTCTTTTCCCCCAGCTGCACCTTCACCCGAGACTCTGCCCACCTTTCCAACCTACAAATGAACCTGCTTCAGTAGGAACCGGCTGTCATTTTCAGTGGTAGTTTGATTCCCTAGAAATGAGATGGCAGTCAGTGAGATGGAGCCAGCCTACTCCACGTCCAGGCTCCAGCTGTCCCTCCACCTTCAGAGTCCTAAAATGATTTCTTATCCTTACGGTTTATGTTTACAGTCATAAGCACACTTTCACATTTCTTGCTAGAATTCCTTAGTCATAGGAAGAAAATTAATTCCCAAGAGTAATCCAAATTAATTTATTATCTTAGTATTTTACTTATCTTCATGATGGCCAACATGAAATTGTTGCTATTTGACCATTCTGATCTACAAAATGACAGTTTCTTCTGATTCAACCCAATATTTTCAGCCACTGATAGAATTCCTATCTTATAGATGAGTTGGGAGGAAGATATGTTTGCTAGTAACAATAGAATTCCTCTTTCGGGAGTGAACTGTTTTTTGTTCATGGGCATTTGCAAAAGATGGGAGATGGCAGAATTGCTTTGCTTAATCAAATCATGACCTTCTCAAGGTTTTTTCTGCTTTTTTTTTTCTTTTTTTTCTGCTTTTTAAAAATAATTTTTATGTACTTATTTATTTAATTTTGACTGGGTATTCATCCTGGGTATTTGTTGCCAAGTGGGCTTTCCTCTAGTCATGGCAGGGGAGGGCTGCTCTCTAGTTGCAAAGAGCGGGCTTCTCATTGCAGTGGCTTCTCTTATTGCGGAGCATAGGCTTTAGAGTGTGCAGGCTTCAGTAGTCATGGCTCCCAGGCTGGAGAACACAGGTTCAGTGGTTGGGAGGCATGGGCTTAGTTGCGCTGAGACATGTGGGTGGGATCTTCCCAGATCAGGGATTGAACCCATGCCTCCTGCACTGGCAGGTGGATTTTTCCTGCTGAGTCACCAGGAAAGTGAAGTCCTTCTTCTGTTTTTGTTCTGTCTTTCTCTGTCCTCTCAGAAAGGAATTTCATTTTCTCTGCTGGAGCAGGGAAAAGGTCCTGCAGGCTGTGCCAGGGAAGGTGGGGAGGGGAGGGTGGTTTCAGAAGAACCCAGAACAGACCACCTCTTGAATAAAGGGGACAGGTTATCCCCTAAATGCAAGTATCCCTTGGGATCTCTCAGAAACTCTGCAGCACAGGACTGGTATTAGTCATCCTGTAGTTTCATGTGTGATTCTATTGAAGTTTAGGGGGCTTGGAGACATCTGGAATCCTTCATTCTGAGAGTTCAGATCATCTGATCCTCACAGCTTACTGTCTCTGTGACCATGACTTTGCTCTCTCAGGAAACCCCTGCCCAGGAAAGTAAAAGTTCCAAATAAATTTGTTTCAAGAAATTTCTAGTAAAGTCCATTCAAAGGATCATTAAACTATTAGACTTTTCAGTAGATAGCATTAAGGACTATTTACATCTCACATTGCTGTGTTCAAATTCTAACTCTGATGTCATGAACTTCACCCAATCCGAACTAATCCCCCAGCCCAGCATTGAAAGATCCTCTGAAGCCCAACCCTAAGCCTCATAAATACCCTGACTTCGAGTCTCCTCTCTAACATACTATTCTAACTGCCAAGGCCATGAGGCCCTGATCACATCAGCACTAGATGTGGCCCCCGGCAGGTCATGTGTTGTTGTTTCAGGGAGCCATGATTTGTTCAGAGCAGCTGTGCTAGGTCGTGGGGGTACAAAGGTCAACAGAACTGACCTTCTGCATCCTTGCTTCATGGAGCTAACATGTTGACACCATAGACATATATCCAACCACTCATCACAAGTTATTCAATAATTGCTGAGAATTATTTAAGCACCAGGCTTCCCAGGAAGGTGCTGAGTAGTAAAGAACCCGCCCACCAATGCAGGGGACATAAGAGACATGGGTTCAAACCCTTGGTTGGAAAGATATCCTGGAGGACAGCATGGCAACCCACTCCAGTATTCTTGCCTGGAGAATCCCATGGACAGAGGGGCCTGGTGGATTAGAGTCCATGGGGTCTCAAAGAATCAGACACGACTGAAGCGGCTTAGCACGCACACATGCACTTTAAGCACCAGGGTGGTAAATGCTACAAGCAGAGGGCCTAAACAGAGAGAGCCCTGACCAGGCTTATGGGAAGCAGGAGCTTGTGGAGTAGAGATGGGGCTGAGCCTGCAAGGGAAGCCAGTAAGGCTGGTTTCCACGGTAGGGCAGGGCAGGGTCCCCAGAGGGTCTCAGGCTTAATAAAACTGGACCTGCATTTGTAAAGAGGGAGGAGCCTGCCTCAACCCACAACAAAGGGACTTTGGAACTGAGTTGTGTGCAACAGTGCCTCCAACGGGGAAGGACTTGGCGCGGGGTGCTAGGGCGGGCCAGGCAGCAGAGCAGGAAGAGGCCCAGAGTGAAGGCGGTGACAAGAGTGCTCCACACGTAATCCTGAGACCTGGGTGCAGGCAGGCAGGGGTGGGGGTGTACGGTGAGGGAGGTGGTTCCGGGTTAGAAGCCTCTCTGGATCTTCAAAGTAGAGTCCCCAGGGTCCTGGACAGACGCCATGGGAGGAGGGACCCTGAAGCCGGGACAGATGTGAGGCTACAGAACAAAGGCCGCCTGGTGCCCCGTGGTGACCTGTGGGGAGTGAGAGTGAAGGGTGGGACGGCTTCAAGTGGCCTGAAGTCCTGTCCAGATTCTCAATTTTAGGAGATTGTAAAGGAGGGCCTAGTGCCAGGAATATGAAAGAATACAGACAGCCCCTGAAACAGAGTGCAAGCTTGGTCTCAGAACTGCAGGTGCAGTCCGTGGAGGGATCTGGCCTCCAGGACGGGGCCAAGTGGTCTGATTCAGAGCTGCTGCCAGACGTCAGGAGAGGCATCTTCATTCCTCTAATAGAAGCAACACTGACCAGGACCACATCTGTGAGGGTTGGGGAGAGGAGAGACTCAGAGAAGAGAATCGAGGCAGAGACAAGAACTGGAGAAGGACAAGGGCAGGTTCAGGGGCTGGGAGGGCAGGATGGGGCTGCTGGCTGGGGCCTCCTTTGTGGATGATTCAGAGAGGAGCTGGGGGGCTGGAGGAGGAGAGCCCCAGGGGAGAACCAGGGGCCTCCTGGAGAGGCTTGGGGCAGGCAGGGGGTGATTAAAAGCAACATCTCGGCTGGGGCCACCTGGCGTGGGAGACCACCAGGCAACTCTGGCCTTTCATAACTGGTGGCGGAGACTCAGCTCTGTATAGGTGGCGGCAGCAGGGTGGCAGGAACAGGTTGGAGGGAAGTCCCAGCGCCTCCTGATAGTGGGAGGGTGTGAAGGGGAGCAGGGATCACTGAGGCTGAGTGACTGGGACACAGGAGAAGCTGAGGGCAGACAGAAGGCCAGGGAGAAGCAGGCTTGGGAGGTCACCCCAGCCTCAGCATGGGATGCACTGAGCTTGCAGGGGAGGGTGTGACATCCAGTGGGGAAGGGTCACAGAAAAGCCTGGAGACCATCTACTCCCCCACTGGACTGGAGACTGATGGAGATCCAGACCCTCGGATGGGCTGCCAAGTCCTGCATGCCTAGCACAAATCCACATGTGACGGCCTCGCCTATGTCTAATTGGTTGTTAACTGTCTAACAGCAGCTGGGGAGGTGGCTGCAGCAGCCACACCAGCCAATATGCCACTATCCAGGCATGTTGCATCATCCCCACATGGGGCATCAGGACAGGTGTATTCAAGCCCACCTGACCGAGGAGGAGTTCAGTGATTTCTCCAGCCCAGGAAGCAGAATCAGACTGAACCCAAGCACTCACTACCAGAGACCACGCTCCTGCCTGCGGTGGCCCCACTCCGGGTGGGCCAGGTGGTCAGAGGAGATTTGTGAGTCAGAAGAGAGGAGAGACCTCAGCCACCAGGAGAGTCAAGGAAACAGACACAGGAACCAAAGACATGCACCTTCCCTTCCAATCAGGGGTGAAAAGAGGGAGAGAAAATGTCATCTGTCCTCCCCTCCATCCACATCCTTATTCCTGGAAGAGGACGGAGTATGCTGCCTCACCTCTAAAGAATTACGTCCTTATGGGGCTTCTTACTGAGCACTGTGGATGATTCATCTGGGCTCTAGGACAAAGTCCAAGGTGCCGGCTAAAGGCAAATTTGATGGACTTTTGAGCTCTGAAATGAGTGACAGTACATCCATCATTCCCGTGGAAGTGACCTTCCAAACTTCTCTCTCTATAGCTGTCTTTCTTCATACACACACACACGCACGCACGCACACACACACACACACACACACACACACACACCTAAAGAATTCTTGAGTATTATATTGAGTGGGATAAGAAGACTTCTCATCCTTTAGAGAGTCTGGCATCTGTCCTTGAAACAAAAGCTCAGGTCTTTAAGCAACTGTCGGGTGAGATACCTCCACCTCTGAAACAGATATTGCTGGCCACTATCACTAACACTTAACATCCAGATGCAGTTAAATTCCCCCAAAGCACAGGGAATAGGCATCACTGTGGGCAAGTGGGGCATGTCCCTAGCAGAAGAGAGGATGATGAGGCAACAGCCTAGTGTAACTGAATCTCCTCTCCTTCCCAGCCATGCTGCTTAAGTCACAGCAGAGAAGCACACATAGAACTGGACGGTATGTGGACGCTGGTTCTCGCCAGGCTCCACATCTATTTCATCTGTTTAAGCCCGCCCTTCTCCCATGGCTGCCAAGATGTCTCAAGCTGCTAGAGTCTTTTTCAGCCAGGCCCCTCCCTGCCCTTGGTGGCTGCCTCCCCAATGAGCTGATGTTCAGGTTCTTTCACTTCTGAGATGCAGTATACTTTCTATTGAGACAAAGAACCTTTTTGTTCTTTGTGATTCAACTCTAATTTGGTTTTTGTTTTTGTTTCACTCTGCATATGACTTCGGAGCACAGCTGACTTTTGCCTGGAACCATCTTGTCAATGTTGACAACCCCCTTATTTATTTGCTTTGGAAAATTCTCCTTTCAATTTACATATAGCATCCTATTCAGGGCTTATTCCCGCCAGCTGCTGCCTACAACATTTTCCAGTTAAGAAGACACGTGTTATGAGCCCCACCAAGGGCGGGGACCTATACCACAGGATGGGGATGCGGGGCCCAGGATCAAGGGCCAGCATCATGTGGGCACAGGCTGAGCTGGTGCCCAGGGCCCCCTGTTCTTACCCTGCCCCCTCTTCCCAAGATTTCCTGCGCTGTGGGCAGCAGACTCATGGTTGGCCTTGTGTCACTTGCTCTGACTTGACCCTCCACATGCAGAACATGGTTATGCAACCATGTAAAAGGACTTGCTTCCTTTCTGGTCATTTTCTGTTCTTCAGCATGTAACTCACCTACTGCCATGTCCTTTGACCCCTACTTACTGTCTTACTCCTTAACATGGGCCCCCCTCTACCAGAGACCCTGGGGAATCAGCAGGCCCTTTCCCACCAACCACTTCTGAACTTATACCCACAGAGGCGAGAGGGGGTCTTTGGAAGCACATGATTTAATCCAGTAAGCAATTTTTCCAGAATTTGCCCTAAGTACTAAGTTCATTCCATAGTGATTATCATAGAACAAAGCACCAGGTTCTTGAGTAATTGTGAAAATGCAGACTCCTGGGTCACATTCCAGACTTTCTGCGTCAGGACCCCTTGGGGGTGGAGCCAGAGAACCTGCACTTTTACAATCTCCCGAGGCACGTCTTACAACAACTGAAGTTTGAGAACGTGCAGGGCAAGACGTGCAGAGCAGGCCAGGTCTCAGGAAGCTTGCAACCGTACAGAAGTGAAACGCAGACAAAACTGCAATTCAAAGTCATCCCCAGTATGGCCTCCGCAGTGTTGATAAGAGGAACGCAGGCCCCTTGTGCCTGAGGACTCCACTCTCCACGGCTTCTGGCTTCCAAACATAAGTTACTTGCTGGCATGAGTAGGTGATGTTCTGCTGCTGAGAGAGAATGCTTTCCCCATAAATAATCTACTCTTTCATCCCAGTACGTATTAAGTGCCTACTGTACATCCTTTTAAATATACATCTGACGTCTTTAGTGACTTCCCCATATCTCCCCGACTTATTGAGTCATCAGTCACATTTTCATCCTCAGCACAGCAGTAGTCACTAAAGTGAGACTGAGATGTGAGTCTGATCATGCTTTTGGTAGATGTTCTGAGGCTAGGACAATCAGTGACCCCCAGAGATGTCCCCATCCTCATCCCTGCTGAGAGATGGTTAAAGTACATCACATGGCAAATGGGGATTCTCAAGATGGGGCGATTATCCTGGGTTATCCAGGAGGCACACTTTAACCGCATGTGGTCTTAACAGTAGAGAACCCAGCTGATGCCAGAGAAAGAAGATGGAAAGGAGGTAGGAGAGACTTGAAGCAAGAGAGGGGCTCAGCCCACCGTTGTTGGCTGGAAGATGGAGCCAGAAAGGCGACAGCTTAGCAGATACTGGGGTTGACCTTCCACATGGAAATGAAGACTTTGGGGCTGCAGTCACAGGGAACTGAAGTCTACAACAACCTGAATGCTCAGGAGAATGGATTCTCCCTTGAGCCTCTAAAAAGGAAAGCCACCCTGTTGACACTTTGATTTTAGCCCAGTGAGATCCACACCCACATCCCAACACATTTAAAATAATACATCCTTGTTGTTTAAGCCATTAAGCTTGTGGTTACTTGTTATAGCAACAAGAAGGAAGTCCTGCATTAGCCATCAGTGGTGGTCACCTTGTACTTGCAGGTTTCAGATACCTGTAATGAGACATTAGTGGGATCCTTGTTCCTACCTAATTTTTAGTTTATTTATGACCCAGTTATGTTTGAATAAGCTCTTTGCAGAGCAGTGCGCCTCCCATAAGTTCTCTCGCTGACTCCATTCCATCTGAAATCAGGCAACCAGCAGAGGTTGATGTGCCTCAATCTGCCCTTGAACCAATTTGGATGTTAATGTGGGTCCTTTTGATCTTAGACTTAGTAACAGTTTTCACACTTTTATTCTGATAAAAAGCAAAAACATTCTTTTGAACTTGTATTTATGCTCTTATATTTTAATTTTCAAGAGCTCTTTCTTTCTTGTTTTCCAAAAGTTTTTTAATACCATACTGTTCTTATTTCATGAATACAAAAGCCTTTCTCATCTCTTGATGATATGCACTACAGTTTTCTTTTATGCTGGCATTTTTTCTCATTTCTTTCAATGTTCCTTTTTTAAATTGTTTTGGTTCTTCCCTTTCGTGGTAAAATCTCTCCTGAGGTGTCTGGTGGCGTTCTCTGTCTGCTAGAGGTGAGGCACTAAAACTCCGATTGAAGCTGGCATCTCATGGACTCTAACACACAGGGTGACAGGCTGTAATGCCCCGTTGTTTCCTTGGAAAGCTTCACATATTCATAGCTCTACCTCTCTCTTTCTTGGGTTGCACTCCCTCGGAATGCAGGATTTCACGTATTCTCCCTCATTTCAGTAGGGTGCTCCATCCCTATCTTTGCTTGCATCACTAAGTCCCAAGTATAATTTGTTTTCTCTGCAGAATAAACCCTCCTTCTCCTTGTTGCATAGGTTAACAAAAGAGATAGAGTAGGGAGTAGAGAGGTATGTACCTAATTACCCCCTTGGACACATTTTCAACCAGTTCTACTGTTTTGTCCCTTACCAGCCAGTCATGCGGCCTCCTGCGGTCCTGGGGCCTCCAGCCCCTCTGGGGCCCTGTAGTAGCAATGCCCTGCCTCTTGTGTTCTTTCTCTGTCCTGTTGCTCAGGTACCAAGCGTTGCCAAGCGTTGCCCATTGCTCAGGTACTGCCCTCATCTGCCCAAACTTTGCTGATGTCCCTTGTCTTCTAGACTCAGCACTACTTCTCTCTTTGTCCTTATGGGTTTATCTCATTCACTCACTCATTCATTCATTCACTATCATTTTATGGGGTTTGAAAGAGGGCATGGGTTCAAGCCTCTATGTGTAATTGGAAACCCTAGAGAAGTTAAAACTGTCATATGACCCAGCAGTCCCACTCCTGGGCATACACACCAAGGAAACCAGATCTGAAAGAGACACGTGCACCCCAATATTCATCGCAGCACTGTTTATAATAGCCAGGACATGGAAGCAACCTAGATGCCCATCAGCAGACGAATGGATAAGGAAGCTGTGGTACATATACACCATGGAATATTACTCAGTCTTTAAAAGGAATTCATTTGAGTCAGTTCTAATGAGATGGATGAAACTGGAGCCCATTATACAGAGTGAAGTAAGCCAGAAAGATAAAGAACATTACAGCATACTAACACATATATATGGAATTTAGAAAGATGGTAATGATAACCCTATATGCAAAACAGAAAAAGAGACACAGATGTACAGAACAGACTTTTGGACTCTGTGGGAGAAGTCGAGGGTGGGATGTTTCAAGAGAACAGCATCAAAACATGTATATTATCTATGGTGAAACAGATCACCAGCCCAGGTTGGATGCATGAGACGTGCTCGGGGCTGGTCCACTGGGAAGATCCAGAGGGATGGGATGGAGAGGGAGGCGGGAGGAGGGATCGGGATGGGGAACACATGTAAATCCATGACTGATTCATGTCAATGTATGACAAAAACCATTACAATAAAAAAAGTTTTTTTAATTAAAAAAAAAAAAAGCATAGACTATTCAAGTGGAAGTGACCTAGTTCAATCCCTTCATTGGAAGGAAATGCAAATAAAGAAGAAAGACCTTCTCACTTTAAACTGCTCTTGTATTTCAGAGGTCCCTAAGAATCAGGCCTCAGAGCAGATATTCTGAGATGTTCCTGTTTGGAACTGATCAGTTCTGGGTGGAGGACAGTGATAGAACTATAGTGCTTGTCCTAGTGAGGAGAGTCATCCCACACAGGCAGCTAGAAGGGTTCCTCACTGGCAGTTCATTATTGGAGAGGCAACAGGCTTCCTCCAAAGAGAAGGACACCATCACACAGCCCCAGAGTGGAAATGACCTTCTGGATGACCTGCCCTGTCCGATCTCCTCCCTCATACACGTGGACGCCTCCAGCTGTGACAGTGTTGACGTGCAGGGGCAGGAAGAGAGACGAAGGCCATCGCCACCTGCAGAGCAGACTCACAAAAGGTCCAGCTGGCTTTGAAACCACGTGTTTCACATCTTTGTTTTCTCCCTATGAATCAAAGTGTGGGACCAGCACGCCTTCTGCTTCTCTGCACCTAGTGTCAGGAGGGCTCCCTGCCTCCTCCCATCTCCCTTGATTCTGCAGACACATCCCAACTGGGGGCCATGGGAGGGGACACACTGGAGCCCCTCAGAGGATGGTGGGCTGGGCCTTCCTCCTTTCAGGAGCAGAGAGGTATCCTCCAAGGCCCAAAGCACTTCCAGAGCAGGGTCCTAACACCCCGCAGCCTCCTTCACAAGCTGTTGTCAAGGAAGTTAAATGAAATAGTTCATGTGAATCCTCTCTTTCTGTGAGAAGTTATTTCCCTTTATTGACTTTTTAATTTTTATTTTATATTGGAGTATAGTTGAGTTCCCTGATGGCTCAAGTGGTAAAGAATCCACCAACGCAGGAGACACAGGAGATGCAGACTTGATCCCCGGGTTGAGAAAATCCCCTAAAGAGGGAAATGGCAACCCTATCCAGTATTCTTTCCTGGAGACTCTCACTACAGAGGAGTCCATAGCGTCTCAAAGAGTCAGATATGACTGAGCCTGCACATGCAGAGTTGATTTACAATGCTGTGTTAGTTCCAGGTGTACTGCAAAGTGACTCAGTTATCCATAAACATACATCCACTCCTTTCAGACTCTTTTCCCACATAGGTGCCTTTAATTGATGTTTTATTTTTTTGTTGAAGTGCAGCCTGTTTACAAAAATTGCTATGACCTAATTCAAAGTGAACAGACTCATGTGACCAGGATCAGAAGCAGACCAGGATCAGAGCATCACCAGCCCCCCAGGTACCCCCGTCATGCCCCACTCCTGTTAAAACCCCAGTGATAACCACTCCTTGGTCTCCTAACACCTCAGATTAGTTTTGCCTCTTTTTATATAAGTAATTGTGTGGGATGGAATCTTCTCAGTCTGGCTTCCTTTGCTCAGCTTTACATTTTGTGAGATCCACCCACACTGTGTGTGGTGTCACTCTGAATGTTTTTAACTGTAAAGGAATAGATAGAATTAGGTTTTAGCTGTACAATTCAAATGCCATTTAGTGCAATCATTTCTTCTACTTGTCTTAAAAGCTACCAGGAGGAGTAAAGGATTATTTATATTTAAGCATATTCATATAATGAATCTGAAGTTCTTTCTTTTATGAAAAAGAAATGACAAGGGAAAGGGAGCCGTGATTTGCCTGTGTCATCAGAGCCTGCCAAGTTCTCCAGGTGCCTGATGGGTTTTGTCTGTCTTCTTGCCTGTTCCATTCCCACAGGACCTGGGGGCCCCGTTTTTGGAGACAGACCATCCCCACAAAGAAGCAGCCTCTGATTACCCACAGAACAATGACAGTATCCAATTTTAGATGCTGTTTTGCAATCTGTATTTAAGTAGTTACATACATCATCAGGATCACACTGCTCATCCCAAGGGAAAATACAGACGATGAAGCTGCGTGAGGACGGTGTTGCAACCTACTCACACCAGAGGCTCCCATCCAGTGTAATTATGAGATCACTAAAATCAATGAAACTTTTATTTAGCTAATAAAATAGCCTGTGGTCAGATCACATACCAACAAAATTCATTAACTTCTAATCCAGGAAGGAAGAAAGCCAAATTGAGTGTTCTATGCTCATGTTTCCTGAAACAAAGCAAAATCAAACGAAGGCAAAAAGAAACAGGATATTCAGAAACTTAACAGTAAGCAGCCAGCATTCTTTCTCTCCAAGTGGGTATTACATGCTGTGCTGACTGTTGTACATTATTCTGTGCTTTGTTAGCCAAGGGACCCCACAGACGCTGTAAAAATCTCTGTGAAGGAGTCAAGTGCCCAGGACAGCGAAGAGATTATTACCTAAACAGCAGATCGTGAAAACAGCAGGCAGTTTTCAGCAGAGTGGAGACAGCTGGCTGAGCACAGTTCCCAGACACCGTGTGGATGCACTGGGAGGAAGGAAGACTCGAGGGGGCCCCATTGCTCCCCAAGCCTGCTCACGACTCCGAGTCTCCACTCTCCTTTCAGAGCAGCTGCTATAGACGTCAAGGCATCTTCATGGCAAAGACACCAACTCAATTACTTTCTTTCATGAAACAGAAATATCAGTCAGTGGCAGCATTTGAGGAAATGCGAGTGTAATGACCCTGATTAGAGAAGGGACACAAGGAAACAGAAGACGTTCCCTGGGGGCACAGTGAGATCCATGTGGCCACTGGTCCACCAACCGTGACAGAGCCCAGGAGATGCAACAAGGCTATTTGTAAACATGAAATTGCCTGATCTTGGCTTCCAGCCCAGCTGCTAATTCATCGGAGGCAGAAATGACCCTGGGAGCCCTTCAAAGATGCAGGTTACTTTAAAAGCGCAGAAGTGGAAACGAGGGCCAGAAAGGGCTTCAGAAAAAGTCACATGAGAAGAGAAAAGAGCTCTCTTGGAGCAGTATGTCATAAACAAGACATCTCCGAGTAAGCCTGTGGGAAGCCACTTTCTTTCACATGTCAAGTGCACAGAGGACAGAATACATACATACAGCTTCCACCTCGCTTACACCTTTGAACTTCTTACTGTTTTCTTTTCCAGAACACTCCTGATAATCTGAATGAGAAATGGGTAGCATCTCTCAAATTACAGTTTCTGACAGTTTGCCACAATCTTTTCTGGGCACCATCCTCACAGTCATCTCCCAGAACAGCGTCCATTCTAGGCCCTTTATGTGGTTGTCTCCACTCAGAAGGGCAAGCCCCACACCATGGGCCCTCTACTGTACCCCGCCCCCCCAAATCAGAGCCTGCTGGGCCCACCAGACTGGGCCCCTACCAAGACCCCTCAGAGCCTTCCTGGTCCCAGGTGCGGTCACATCGGCTGTTCCTCCCAGTTGAATCTGTTGGATTCAAATGCCCTTTCACACTGTAACCCAGATACTATTATCTCTGCTCTGTGCATGGCTGGGTTAGTGGGTTTAGCACAAACATTCTGAACGAGGAGAGACTCTGTGTTGTGGGGACAGACAGATCCAAGGGAGATGTCCCTCTGCATGCGGTGTAGTCATCTTCCCTTTAAGATTTTCTTTTTGATGTTGAATGCAACTTATTCCATGGTCAATCATTTCTAAAGGTTCTGCCCCATAGTGTTAACACTGGACCTCAACTTTTCATTCCCCAGCCCCATGTCTGGCTCAGACCCTCATCACCTTCTGTCTGCACCACTGTGAAGCGTCCACATTAATCTCCCAGTCTGTCTTCAAGCCTCCCTTCTTCTGCTCGAGGGTTCTCTCTAAATCTAAGAGCAGATCAATTATTTCTACTGTATGAACTGTTTTCTTGGTCCACCACTCATGGTAGTCATGAGTCAAATCTGTAGTCACCTCAAATCTCCTTAGTTGTCCACACCCAGCCTACATGTTCAACATGCCTGATGGAATCTCATTTCCAAGGATTTACATTTCTTTATAAATGTATCTCCCCTCCTACTATAACTTATCTTCTTTTCTCCATGTAGCAAATCCTGGTGCCCTTTAAGTTTTGACTTATAGATCACCTTTTCTCTGATACCTTTGCTGACTCTTTTCCCATTTCAGGTAGAATTAATAATTCCCTCTTCCTTTCCTGATTTAGAAAAATCATACACATCCTTTGATGTATGACTCAATAATTTTCTCTTTCATTACATTTCTGTGACTTTTTTTTCCTCCCTCCCTCCTTTCGTCCCTCCTGTCCACCTATTTCTTTATACTTTTCCTAAGAAAACATAAACTTAATGCTGAACTTTTGGTAAGGATAGTACAACAAGAAAAACATGGTTTTGTCCTCCAGCCAGAGCTGATTACCAGAGGGGACACAACCCAGGAAAGAACCACCAGCCTTGGGCATCCCATCAGGGTCCAGCTACAGAATTCCTTACAGTGAGATAGCTTTTAGTCTCAGGAGGAAATTGTGGGGTTCTTAAGACCCGGAACCTTCATCATCTCTGAATTTACAATGCCAGGAATAGTGTTTAGAATGTGATGATTGATCAAAAATCACTTACTGAATTGAATGCAAGTAACCTGCTAATAAAATAAACTGTCTAGTCAAAGCTATGGTTTTTCCAGTAGTCATATATGGATTGTGAGAGTTGGACTATAAAGAAAGCTGAGCACTGAAGAATTGATGCTTTTGAACTGTGGTGTTGGAGAACACTCTTGAGAGTCCCTCGGGCTGCAAGGAGATCAAACCAGTCCATCCTAAAGGAGATCAGCCCTGAATTTTTGTTGGAAAGACTGACAATGAAACTGAAACTCCAATACTTTGGCCACCTGATGCGAAGAACTGACTCATTTGAAAAGACCCTTATGCTGGGAGGGATTGAGGGCAGGAAGAGAAGGGGACGACAGAGGATGAGATGGCTGGATGGCATCACCGACTCGATGGACATGAGTTTGAGTAAACTCCAGGAGTTGGTGATGGACAGGGAGGCCTGGTGTGCTGTGGTTCATGGGGTCACAAAGAGTCAGACATGACTGAGTGGCTGAACTGAACTGAACCTGCTGTTAATGCCCCATCTGCTGGGTTCTTGCTGCTGAGTGATGTTTCATCAGACTTCCTTAATAAGGAACAGCTTCCTTTTTAAAGTCAGCTCATGGGTGAGCAATGACACTTTTTTTCTGTTAAATCAACATCAAAAAAATGGATCCATATCTAAAAGAGGGCAACATTTGTATAATGCTGGAAGAAACAGCTACTTCTGAGTTTTCCTCTATTAAGACGTTTCACAGGTTTTTCCCACTGCAATGAGTTATGTATTTAAAAGTGGTAACTTCAAGGATTACTTAACACTACTTACATTTTTACAAGAAATAAAAATAATCCTCATACCGTATAAAAATGCAAGTTAACCAGAATCTCACAAAGACTTGAACTATTTTGAGAAAATAAAAAGTGCAAAAGAGAAACATTCCATTTAGTTATCACATAAGTAAGTTTAAACAACTAATCTGTAGTGTGAACATCTGAATCTAGTTACAGGTTCTTGGCGACTCTTTGTAACTGGCCATTGGTTGAGTGCAAGTATTTGCACTGTAATCACCAGATGAAGAGTCACACTTTTCTTGTCCTACGGTCTGTGGAAGGATAGCATGTGACCACCGTGTGCCCACTGGCATCGGGTCATGGCCAGGGCAGCAGAGCATGAAGTAGGAAGCCAGGGGACAACCGCAGGTGAGGAACAGGCAGTCCCCAGGAGCACCCCTGGGTCACAGCCTGCAGAGCAAGGCCCTGCTCTTCCTCTTCAGGCCTTGCAGGGCAGGTGCAGAAGCAGAGACCAGGTGCATCTCCCACAGATGTGCCGCTGATAGTGGTGCCAAGGGAAAGGGCGTGCCCGCGCTACTGGGGAGGTGCAGCAGAGCCCACTATTGGAGCAGAGTGCTACCAGACTTGGAACCATGGTATGAAAAGATGTTGCCAAAGTCAAATACTAGCAATGATGCTGGCAGGCCCTTATCCAGTGCTTACTATGAGCTGGTAAGTGTTCTAACAGCTTTACACATACTAACACATGGTGAGGATATTTTTCTAATATCACACCCTCCAAAACGCAAAAGACTACTAATGGCTAGTTATTTCTGGCAAGAATCCATTTTTCCTCAAGGCTCTTTAAAATTCAGCTCTTTGCAATAAAAATAAATGGGGGAAAAAATTCAGCTCTTTGCATACAAGGGCGGGGGGGAGGGCAAGTTCTACATTAAGAGAGATTATCAGGCACGCCCTAGTAAACTTTTTTCTAAAATCTGTTTATGTTATTAAACTCATGCGATTTTCTTTCAAGGGCCAAAACAGGTTACAAGACCAAAAACCAAAATCAAGTGATCCTTAAGACAGGCAGCATAGAATGCCCTGGCCATGACCCGATGCCAGTGGCCACAGGATGGTCACATGCTATCCTTCCACAGACCCTAGGACAGAAGACAGAAACGAGGCTGGTGGAAAATGAACATAATTTATACACAAAAAGAAAGTGTGACTCTTCATCTGGTAATTACGGTCTGTTTGCACTCATCTTATCCACAAGAGGGGAGAATAGAAGGATGTGAACTTATCTTCTCCTGTGAGAATTCCAAAATTGCAACTAACTGCTGAACAACCATTGACAGAAGAATGTTGGATCCCACCAAAAGAAGATACCCCAAGTCCAAGAGCAAGGGGGAAGCCCCAGCAAGATGATAGGAGGGGTGAAATCACTTTTAAAATCAAACCCCATACCTGCCAGAGATGCTTGGAGGGCTCAAACAAAACCTTGTGTGCACCAGGACCCAGGGATCCCATAAGAGACTGAGCCAGACCTGCCTTTGAGTGTCTGAGTGTTTCCTGAGGAGGCACGGGTCAGCAGTGGCCTGATGCAGGGACAGGGGCTCTGGCTGCAGCAGACCTGGGAGGTGTGGTGTGTGAGCCCCACCATAGAGCCACAGAGCAGACAACCCACAAATTGGAAAGCAATTACACCAAAGAAGTTCTCTCGCTGTTGTGAAAGTTATAGGGTCCACAACAGATTTCTCAACCAGCAGATCCGGCAAAGGGACTGAGAACTCACAGGGAATTTGACTTTGAAGGCCAGTGGGATGTGATTATAGAACTTCCAGAGGACTGGGGAAAGAGACTCCTGGAGGGCACAAACAAAACCTTGTGCACACCAGAACCCAGGAGAAAAGAACAGTGACCCCAGAAGAGTCTGAGCCAAACTTGCCTGTGACTGTCCAGGGGTCTCTCGTGGAGGTGTGGGTTGACAGTGTCCTGCCAAGGGATCAGGGGCACTGAATACAATAGTTCTGACAGAAGTCTTTTTGAAGGAGTAGCCAATACCCTACCATAGTTTGATCTTAGGCCAAACTACAAAGGGACAGAACACAGTCCTGCCCATCAACAGAAAATTGTATTAAAGATTTACTGAGCATGGCCCCACCCATCAGACCCAGATTCCCCCAGAGGCAGTCCCTCCCATCACTAAGCTTCCACAAGCCTCTTATCCATCATAGGGCAGATAGAATGGAAATCACAATTACAGAAAACTAACCAAACTGAACACTTGGATCACAGCCTTGTCTAACTCAATGAAACTACAAGCCATGCCATGTAGGGCCACCCATGATGGACGGGTCATGGTGGAGAGTTCTGACAAAACGTGGTCTACTGGAGAAGGCAATGGCAAACCACTTCAGTATTCTGGCCTTGAGAACCCCATGAACAGCATGAAAAGTCAAAAAGATATGAAACTGAAAGATGAACTCCCTAAGTTGGTAGGTGCCCAATATGCTACTGGAGAAGAGTGGAGAAATAGCCCCAAAAAGAATGAAAAGGCTGAGCCAAAATGAAAACAATGCCCAGTTGTGGATGTGACTGATGATGGATGTAAAGCCTGATGCTGTAAAGAACAATATTGCATAGGAACCTGTAATGCTAAGTTCATGAATCGAGGTAAATTGGAAGAGGTCAAACAGGAGATGGCAAGAGTGAACATTGACATTTTAGGAATCAATGTACTAAAATGGACTGGAGTGGGTGAATCTAATTCAAATGACCATTATATATACCACTGTGGGCAAGAATCTATCTATCTATCTATCTATCTATCAGATCTGATAGATAGACCTGCCTCCCAAGAAAGATAGATAGATAAAAAGATAAGAACTCTGGACAGAGGTTCTGGCTGTTGCTTCTTGACCTGCATACAGATTTCTCAGGAGGCAGGTAAGGTGGTCTGGTATTCCATCTTTTCAAGAATTTTCCACAGTTTGTTGTGATCCACACAGTCAAACGCTTTGATGTACTCAATGAAGCAGAAGTAGATGTTTTTCTGGAACTCTCTTGCTTTACTAATGATCCAACAGATGTTGGTAAGTTCGTCTCTGGTTTCTCTGTATTTTCTAAATCCATCTTGACACCTGGAAGTTCAAAATTCACGTCTATTGAAGCCTGGCTTGGAGAATTTCGAGCATTACTTTGCAAGCATCTGAGGTGAGTACAATTATGTAGTAGTTTGAACATTCTTTGGCATTCCGTTTCCTTGGGATTGGGGTGAAAACTGACCTCTTTCAGTCCTGTGGCCACTTCTGGGTTTTCCAAATTAGCTGGGATACTGAGTACAGTACTTTCACAGCATCATCTTCAAGGATTTGAAATAGCTCATCTGGAGTTCCATCACCTCCACTAGCTTTGTTCATAGTGATGCTTCCTAAGGCCCACTTCACTTCACATTCCAGGATGTCTGGCTCTAGGTGAGTGACCACACCATCATTATTATCTGTGTCATGAAGATCTTTTTTGCATAGTTCTTCTGTGTATTCTTGCCACCTTTTCTTAGTATCTTCTGCCCATACCATTTCTGTACTTCATTGTGCCCATCTTTGCATGGAAAGTTCCCTTGGTATCTCTAATTTTCTTGAAGAGATCTCTAGTCTTTCCCATTCTGTTGTTTTCCTCTAATCCTTTGCATTGATCATGCAGAAGGCTTTCTTATCTCTCCTTGCTATTCTTTGGAATTCTGCATTCAGATGAATATATCTTTCTGTTTCTCCTTTGCCTTTCACTTCTTTTCTTTTCTCAACTATTTGTAAGGTTTCCTCAAACAACCATTTTGCCTTTTTGCATTTCTTTTTCTTGGGGATGGTCTTGATGACCAACTCCTGTACAATGTCATAGTTCTTCAGGCACTCTGTCTATCAGATCTAATCCCTTGAATCTATTTGTCACTTCCACTATATAATGGTAAGGGATTTGAGTTAGGTCATACCTGAATGGTCTAGTGGTTTTCCTTACTTTCTTCAATTTAAGTCTGAATTTTGCAGTAAGGAGCTCATGATCTGACACAGTCAGCTCCTCCTCTTGTTTTGCTGACTGTATAGAGTTTCTCCATCTTTGGCTGCAAAGAATATAATCAATCTGATTTTGGTATTGACCACTTGGTGATGTTCATGTGTAGTCTTCTCTTATGTTGTTAGAAGAGGGTGTTTGCAATGATCAGTGTGTTCTCTTGACAAAACTCTGTTAGCCTTTGCCCTGCTTCATTTAGTACTCCAAGGGCAAACTTGCCTTTTACTCCAGATATCTCTTGACTTCCTACTTTTGCATTCCAGTCCCCTATAATGAAAAGGACATCTTTTTTGGGTGTTGGTTCTAAAAGGTCTTGTAGGTCTTCATACAACCATTCAACTTTAGCTTCTTCAACATTACGGGTCAGGGCATAGACTTGGATTACTGTGATACTGAATGGTTTGCCTTGGAAATGAACAGAGATCATTCTGTCGTTCTTGAGATTGCATCCAAGTACTACATTTCAGACTCTTTTGTTGTCTGTGAGGGCTACTCCATTTCTTCTAAGGGATTCCTGCCCACAGTAGTAGATACAACAGTCATCTGAGTTACATTCACCTATTTAACTCAGATCCAGTCCCTTTTAGTTCATTGATTCCGAAAATGTCAATGTTCACTCTTGCTATCTCTGTCAAGGCTGTATATTGTCACCCTGCTCATTTAACTTATATGCAGAGTACATCATGCAAAATGTCAGGCAGGATGAAGCACAAGCTGGAATTAAGATTGCCAGGAGAAATGTCCATAACCTCAGATATGCAGATGACACCACCCTTATGGCAGAAAGCAAAGAAATACTAAATAGCCTCTTGATGAAAGTGAAAGAGCAGAGTGGAAAAGCTGGCTTAAAACTCAACATTCAAAAAACAAAGGTTATGGCATCCAGTCCCATCACTTCATGGCAAATAGATGGGGAAACAGTGGAATGAATGAAATTAATGAAATTAATGAAAATGGTGATACACTATATTTTTGAGCTCCAAAATCACTGCAGATGGTGACTGCAGCCATGAAATTAAAAGATGCTTGCTCCTTGGAAGGAAAGCTATGACCAACCTAGACAGCATATTAAAAAGCAGAGACATTACTTTGCCAACAAAGGTCCATCTAGTCAAAGTTTGGTTTTTCCAGTAGTCATGTATGGATGTGAGAGTTGGACTATAAAGAAAGGGGAGTGCTGAAGAATTGATGCTTTTGAACTGTGATGTTGGAGAAGACTCTTGAGAGTCCCTTGGACTGCAAGGAGATCCAACCAGTCCATCCTAAAGGAAATCAGTCCTGAATATTCATTGGAAGGACTGATGATGAAACTGAAACTCCAATACTTTGGCCACCACTTCTTTGATGGGAAGAACTGACTCATTTGAAAAGACCGTGATGCTGGGAAAGATTGAAGGCATAAAAAGAAGAGATGACAGAAGATGAGATGGTTGGATGGCATCACCAACCCAATGGACATGAGTTTGAGTAAGTTCTGGGTGTTGGTGATGGACAGGGAGGCCTGGCATGCTGTATTGGTTGCAAAGAGTTGCATGAGTTTGCAAAGAGTCGGACACGACTGAGCGACGGAACTGAACAGATGGACAGAGGCTTGTAACATTGTACAGGAACATGATCAAAACCATCCCCAAGAAGAACTGCAAAAAGGCAAAATATTTGTCTGAGGAGGCCTTACCAATAGCTGAGAAAAGAAGAGAAGTGAAAGGCAAAGGAGAAAAGGGACGATATATCCATATGAATGCAGAGTTTCAAAGAATAGCAAGGAGAGATAAGAAAGTCTTCCACAGTGGTCATTGCAAAGAAATAGAGGAAAACAATAGAATAGGAAAGACTAGAGATCTCTTCAAGAAAATTAGATACCAAAGGAAATTTCCATGCAAAGATGGGCACAATAAAGGACAGAAATGGTATGGACCTAACAGAAGCAGAAGATATTAAGAAAAGGTGGCAAGAATACACAGAAGAACTATACAAAAAAGATCTTCATGACCCAGATAACCACAATGGTGTGACCACTCACCAAGAGCCAAACATCCTGGAGTGTGAAGTAAAGTGGACCTTAGGAAGCATCACTACGAACAAAGCTAGTGGAGGTGATGGAATTCCAGTTGAGCTATTTCAAAGCCTTAAAGATGATGCTGTGAAAGTGCTGCACTTAATATACCAGCAAATTTGGAAAGCTCAGCAGTGACCACAGGACGGGAAAAGGTCAGTTTTCATTTCAATCCCAAAGAAAGGCAATGGCAAGAATGTTCAAACTATCACACAATTGCACTCATCTCACATGCTAGTAAAGTAATGTTCAAAATTCTCCAAGCAGTATGTGAATGGAGAACTCCCAGCTGGATTTAGAAAAGGCATGGGAACCAGAGATCAAATTGCTCACATTCATTGGATCATAGAAAAAGCAAGAAAATTCCAGAAAAACATCTGCTTCATTGACTATGCTAAAGCATTTGACTGTGTGAATCACAACAAACTGGAAAATTCTTCAAGAGATGGGAATACCAGGACACCTTACCTGCCTCCTGAGAAACCTGTATGCAGGTCAGGAAGCAACAGTTAGAACTGGACATGGAACAATAGACTGCTTCCAAATTGGGAAAGGAGTACATCAAGGCTGTATATTGTCACTCTGCTTATTTAATTTATATGCAGAGTACATCATGTGAAATGCCAAGCTGCATAAAGCACAAGCTGGAATCAAGACTGCTGGGAGAAATATCCATAACCTCAGATAAGCAGATGACAACATCCTTATGGCAGAAAGCAAAGAGGAACTAAAGAGCATCTTGATGAAAGTGAAAGAGAAGAGTATAAAAGGTGGCTTAAAACTCAACATTCAAAAAACTAAGATCATGGCATCCAGTCCCATCATTTCATGGCAAGTAAATGGGGAAACAATGGAAATAGTGAGAGGCTATTTTCTTGGGCTCCAAAACCACTGCAGATGATGACTGCAGCCAGGAAATTAATAGAGGGGGAAAAAAAGCTTGGAAGAAAAGCTATGACCAACCTAGACAGCAGTGGCCTAGACAGCATATTAAAAAGCAGAGTCATTATTTGACAACAAAGGTCCGTCTAGTTAAAGCTATGGTTTTTCCAGTAGTCATGCATGGATGTGAGAGTTGGACCATAATAAAAGCTGAGCACCAAAGAATTGACGCTTTTGAACTGTGGTATTGGAGAAGACTCTTGAGAGTCTCTTGGACAGCAAGGAGGTCAAACCAGTCCATCCTAAAGGAAATCAGTCCTGAATATTCATTGGAAGGACTGATGCTGAAGCTGAAGCTCCAATACTTTGGCCCCCTGGTGCGAAGAACTGACTCCTTGGAAAAGACCCTGATGATGGGAAAGATTGAAGGCAGGAGAAGAAGGGGACAACAGAGGACGAAATGGTTGGATGGCATCACCGACTCAACGGACATGAGTTTGAGCAAGGTGTAGTCCATGGTGTTGTAAAGAGTTGGACATGATCGAGCGACTGAACTGAAAGGGTAGAGCTAAACTGTACATTCTTTTTGAATCTCACACTGTTAGAAAGTTTTCCCTCACACAGAAGTTAAGATTTTCTTCCCCGGAACATCCTCCTTTGTTTTTTGTGATATGTCTTAGGGCAGTTCAAAATATGTTTAAGGAAATGTAGCAAGTGTTTGTCCTGAGTGATTTCATTTCTTCCTTGTAAAACCTCATCAATTATGTAGGACTTCTTTAGGTGAGATATATACATATATATACATGTATATATGACTCAGTGGTAAAGAATTCGCCTGCCAGTGCAGGATACACAGGTTCGATCCCTGGGTAAGGAAAATCCCCTGGAGAAGGAAATGGCAACCCATTCCAGTATTCTTGCTGGGAAATCCCATGGACAGAGGAGACTGGTGAGTTATAGTCTATGGGCTTGCAAAGAGTCAGACATGATTTAACAAGTAACAACAAGAACAAATATATGTATATTATATAAAAATCTTTATTTATAAAAATTTGCCACTGTGTAGTTTAAGATGGATATTCTGCATGTGGCTGTTCAAGTACTGGATATTTACACCGATGATATGTACAGAATGAGTTCTTTCACAATAGGCCTTGGTCAGTTCAGTTCAGTCGCTCAGTCATGTCTGACTCTTTGCAACCCCATGAATCGCGGCACGCCAGGCCTCCCTGTCCATCACCAACTACCGGAGTTTACTCAAACCCATGTCCATTGAGTCCGTGATGCCATCCAGCCATCTCATCCTCTGTCATCACCTTCTCCTCCTGCCTCCAATCCTTTCCAGCATCAGGGTCTTTTCCAATGAGTCAACTCTTTGCATGAGTTGGCCAAAATATTGGAGTTTCAGCTTCAGCATCAGTCCTTCCAATGAACACCCAGGACTGAGCTCCTTTAGGATGGATTGGTTGGATCTCCTTGCAGTCCAAGGGACTCTCAAGAGTCTTCTCCAACATCACAGTTCAAAAGCATCAATTCTTCGGTGCTCAGCTTTCTTCACAGTCCAACTCTCACATCCATACATGACCACTGGAAAAACCAAACTTTGACTAGACGGACCTTTGTTGGTAAAGTAATGTCTCTGCTTTTTAATATGCTGTCTAGGTTGGTCATAACTCTCCTTCCAAGGAGCAAGCATCTTTTAATTTCATGGCTGCAATCACCACCTGCAGTGATTTTGGAGCCCCCCAAAATAAAAGTCTGACACTGCTTCCACTGTTGCCCCATCTATTTCCCATGAAGTGATGGGACCAGAAGTCATAATCTTAGTTTTCTGAATGTTGAGCTTTAAGCCAACTTTTTCACTCTCCTCTTTCACTTTCATCAAGAGGCTTTGTAGTTCCTTTTCACTTTCTGCCATAAGGGTGGTGTCATCTGCATATCTGAGGTTATTGATATTTCTCCCAGCAATCTTGATTCCAGCTTGTGCTTCTTCCAGTCCAGCATTTCTCATGATGTACTCTGCATACATGTTAAATAAGCAGGGTAACAATATACAGCCTTGACGTACTCCTTTTTCTATTTGGAACCAGTCTGTTGTTCCTTGTCCAGTTCTAACTGTTGCTTCCTGACCCGCATATAGGTTTCTCAAGAGGCAGGTCAGGTGGTCTGGCATTCCCATTTCTTTCAGAATTTTCCACAGTTTGTTGTGATCCACACAAAGGCTTTGGCATAGTCAATAAAGCAGAAATAGATGTTTTTCTGGAACTCTCTTGCTTTTTCGATGATCCAGCGGATGTTGGCAACTTGATTTCTGGTTCCTCTGCCTTTTCTAAAACCAGCTTGAACATCTGGAAGTTCACAGTTCACGTATTGCTAAAGCCTGGCTTGGAGAATTTTGAGCATTACTTTACTAGTGTGTGAGATGAGTGCAATTGTGCTGTAGTTTGAGCATTCTTTGGGATTGCCTTTCTTAGGGATTGGAATGAAAACTGACCTTTTTCAGTCCTGAGACCACTGCTGAGTTTTCCAAATTTGCTGGCATATTGAGTGCAGTACTTTCACAGTATCATCTTTAAGGCTTTGAAATAGCTCTACTGGAATTCCATCACCTCCACTAGCTTTGTTCGTAGTGATGCTTTCTAAGGTCCACTTGACTTCACATTCCAGGATGTTTGGCTCTAGGTGAGTGGTCACACCATTGTAATTATCTGGGTCATGAAGATCTTTTTTGTATAGTTCTTCTGTGTATTCTTGCCACCTCTTCTTAATATCTTCTGCTTCTGTTAGGTCCATACCATTTCTGTCCTCTATTGAACCCATCTTTGCACGAAATGTTCCCTTAGTATCTCTAATTTTTTTGAAGAGATGTCCGATTCTGTTGTTTTGCTCTATGTCTTTGCATTGATCGCCGAGGAAGGCTTTCTTATCTCTCCTTACTATTCTTTGGAACTCAGTATTCAAATTGGAATATCTTTCCCTTTCTCCTTTGCTTTTCTCTTCTCTTCTTTTCTCAGCTATTTGTAAGGCCTCCTCAGACAACCATTTAGCCTTTTTACATTTCTTTTCTACGGGGATGGTCTTGATCCCTGTCTCCTGTACAATGTTATGAACCTCTGTCCATAGTTCATCAGTCACTCTGTCTATCAGATCTAGTCCCTTAAATCTATTTCTCACTTCCACTGTACAGTCATAAGGGATTTGATTTAGGTCATACCTGAATGGTCTAGTGGTTTTCCCTACTTTCTTCAATTTAAGTCTGAATATTCCATATTGCCATTATTTAAAACTTCTAAAATAATGTCTTTTATTAGTTAGTGAATATTAAGGAAGATCTGATAAGTTTGAATTTTCCCTCCATTAAGCCAACCCTAACCCACTCAGAGAAGAACTGTCTTCAGATATCTTTAAGCTTTTAAGCATCTATTTTTATAAATAAATGACAGAGCAAAGCTCTCTAATCAGAGTACCAAGATCTGCAAGGTGTAGCCTGGGGAGGCAGACTCCTCTGATTCAAGTCCCAGTGTCATCACTTGTGCTTCCTGGGGAAGGCCTCCTGCACTCTGGGAGCCTCAGCTTCCTTGGCACCGGCATGCGGATAGTACCTGCCCCTTTGATTTCCCTTGGTAGTCACTGCCCTGCCTTCATCAGATGTTGTAACCTTGCATTTGGTATGTTTCCATCAGCCAGTAACTTCTATGGATTCCAACAACTCAAAGCTCTTGCTTTGATCTGGAATCTCTAATTGACCCCACTGCCAAATCACCATTCTGTAAACCCCTCTGGGCTGACACTGGGTCTGTTCTTCAGTTTCACAGACTGTGGTTAGAGTCAGGCTACCAGATAAAACACAGGATTTTAAAATACATAAATACAGATAATACTCAGATTAAAATACAAAGTCAAAAAACTTTGAACTTTAGGGAATTCCCTGGTGGTCCAGTGGTTAGGACTCCACGCTTCAGCTGCCAAGGGCATGGGTTCACTCCCTGTTTGGTGAACTAAGACCCCACAAACTGCAGAATTTTTTTTTTAATTTCATGCAGACAACAAATAATTGTTTAGTATAAGTATGTCCCAACCTTTGCATGGCAGGCCTTGTTTGGGGGCCATCTCTTGAATCACCGTCAAGTTCGTCTGGCCCATCCCCAAGCACGGCCTCACCTTGTCTGGTGCAGGTTGACACCTTTCCTCCCCCAGAAGGGCTGTTGGGACAGATAGCCCACTTTCCCAAGAGTAAAGCAATGATTTCTCCCTCACTTGACTCCTTGGCCTAGGAATCCTGGTGTCTGTTCTCAGTGTTGAGCATGTAGGAACAGGAGTGTGAGCTGTGTGAAATGGGGGAAGGGGCTCGCCTGTTTCTAGTCACCAACTGCTCTCTGAGGGGCCATCACAATTCCACCATAAACATCGGGTGACAGAGGTTTCCTCTCCATTACCTGACAGCGGGCTTCGGGTGAAATTCAATGGGCTCCATTTAGCCTGTGAGCAGATGAGAAAAGGGCCAGTCCTTCCAGGCCCTGGTTCAGTAAGGACAGTTGGGCCTCAGAAGGGCCTGGTCTAAGCTGTGTGTGCCTGCTTGGTTTCTCTGTGGTGTCCGACCCTGCAACCCCATGGACTGGGGCCTACCAGGCTCCTGTGTCCAAGGAATTTTCCAGGCAAGAGTACTGGAGCGTGGATTGCCATTTCCTACTCCAGGGCTTGAACCTGGGTCTCCTGAACTGGAGGCAGTTTCTTTACCACTGCGCCACCTGGGAAGCCCCTGGTCTAGGTTAGTGAAATGGAGTTCTGAAGACACTCCCTGGAATGTTATCAGATTCAAAGCAGAAGATAAATTTCTTACCACTTTCTGAAAGCCCAAGTGCAACAACACCTCAGAGGTAGAATGGGGCTGGTCCACCAAGACCTGGGATGGAAGCGGTTGTCCGGGTGACCCCAGGGAGTCCCGTGTTTCCATCTTCATCACCCATGGAAACTGCCCCAACAGACTGGATAAAAGTCACTGGGTGTATCAGCAGATTCAAATTAAATAAGCCATCTAGGGAAGCCAATGTCTGTCACCCAATATTGTTTAGTTTGGGCTCTAATTCTCTTTTTATGAAAGGGAAAAACATTTTTAAAATCAATTTTTGGACGTGCTGGGTGTTTTTCGGCACACAGGCTTTTCTCTAGCTGCAGTGATTAGGGGCTGCTCTTCCTTTCATGTGCAGGCTTCTCATTGCAGTGGCTTCTCTTGCAGAGCACAGGCTTCAGAGTGCACAGACTCAGTAGCCGAGTGCGTGGGCTCAACAGCCCTGGTTCCGGGGCTCTAGAGCACAGACTCAGTAGCTGAGTGTGAAGGCTCAATAGCCCTGGTTCCGGGGCTCTAGAGCACAGACTCAGTAGCTGAGTGCGTGGACTCAATAGCCCTGGTTACGGGGCTCTAGAGCACAGACTCAGTAGTTGTGGCCCATGGGCTTAGTTGTTTGGCGGCATGTGAGATCTTCCCAGACCAAGGATCAAACCCAGGTCTCTTCCATTGGCAAGCAGATGGATTTTTTACCTCTGAACGACCAGGAAATCCTCTCACCTCTAATTCTTATTTCTAACTTTTTTATAACTGTTAATTCTACAGGGATAATTAATTTTCCAGTTTTATTTCAAAATGCGGCCCATTCTCTTCTCCCTCCCCACCTCCTCCCAATTAACTACTGCTCCTGTGCTCATTTCCTGAATCTAACATACCGTGAGCGGGGTTTTTCAGGCCAATACTCTGGAAGAAAGCGACTCTGAGGACACTAGTCCTTCTACAACCAGGACAAAACCCCTGTGCTATCTGATGCACACCTTCTACATTTGTAAGGATGGAAGACAGGTCTCTACCCTGCATTAATGATCTTATTTCCTGCATTTGGTTTCCTTGGCTCTGCTACTTTCTAGATATTGGATTTGGACAAGCTGCTTAAGCTCTCTAAGATTAATTCTCACTTTCAAATATAGAAAATAAAAATGAACTCACAATTTTTTTTGAAGCTTAAACACAATCATTTGAACCTCTGTCAAGCATATACCAGAGTCCAATACACAGTTACAGTTATCACCATCAACTTATGAACACATGAACCGCTCAGGTCTGAGTCCATTTGGTCAGGACGGCCACAGGCCAAGGCTCCCGTCATTGCCCACCAGCCAGATGGAGCGGGCACCCCAGGTGGGATGGGCACGGAGAGCAGCCAGGCAGGCTGAGGCCACGCGCTATCCAGGCAACCCCAGCTGACCCAGCAGGGAGGGTCCCAGGGCCTGGCTCCTCCTGCCTCAGATGGGGCTGCCCTGAAGGAACCCAGGGGTTCCCTTGGACTGACCAAGACTATCCCACCTGCGTCTCTATCTTGGGGACCCCACCCAGCTTGCTTCCTCTCCTCCATCTGCCACAGATGTCACTCCCCCAGTAAACCACCCACACCTCCAACCCCAGCTCATGATCTGCTTCCTGGAGAATCTGAACTAACATGGATGGAGGGAAGGGTAGCCAGCAATCACATGGATCCGCTTTAAGATCTGGCTTCCTGAGGATCAGGGCAAGTCTCCACCAAAGCTCCTGCTGTTCTTCTCCTGGCGATCACACCCAGGCCTGGCTAGAACCCTAAAATGAGTTGAACCAAGCCCAGGATCATCCCTAGTCAGCACTGGGCCATCAAATTCCCACTATCTGGTGAGTTTTCAGAAGACTGGAAGCCTGGTAACCACATCAAACATCAGCAAGCACAAGAGGTTTTCTTCTCTAGAACTCCTTACTGGTTCTTTAATTTGGTTTACTCTCAAAGCTGTCCTTGGAAGGAGGATTTTTTTTTTTTTTTTTTTTTTTTAGGGAAGAAACTGAGGCATAGAAAGATAGTGCTCACAGTTCTACAGTCACAGAATGCAGAACCCTGGACTTCAGAGATGATCTGTCTGACCTCCTGGCCCCCTGCATCGTGGCTCTTCAGACCCTCAACCAAGTCTCAGAACAGTGAGAACAAGGCCTTCTCCTTCACAGTCAAACCCAAAGCAATTTGGTTTTTTTGCTTGCTTTTTAAATTTTCAATTCATATTGAATTTTAGTTGGTTTACAATGCTGTGTTAGTTTCAGGTGTACAGCAAAGTGATTCAGTTATACATATATAAGTATCTATTTTTTTTCAGGCTCCTTTCCCATATAATTTGTTACAGAATATTGAGTAGAGAGTTCCCTGTGCTATACAAGAGGTCCTTGTTGATTACATATTTTATATAGAAGCACATATCTTTAATCTCAAACTCCTAATTTATCCCCCTCACCACCTTCCAGAAACTAATTTAGAAGAGAGTAATTTCTGTACAAGACTGTTGTGCGTTGATCGAGTCACAGACTTGAACCTGTCACTTCAATGACCTCACATCCCTAGCAGGACCACCATGGGCTGCATCACATGTGTCCTCCGTGGGCATCACCTGGTTGCATCCTTTTGATCTTGTAAACTTGCAGAGTCACCCTCCCCCCAATCGTTGCATCCCTCCTCAGTGTTCCTGTAGAACAGTGTGGGCCTAAATCATCCCCACTCTGACTGCCCAACAGAGGTGCTCTCCGCTGACACCTGTGCTGCCCACAACTGTCTGGCGGGCTGCGGTGTGAAGACTAACCCTCCTCCCACCAGGTGGCCACTCAGCTGCCAGCCCTCAGCCACTACAGGACATTCTGCATCCTGGCCTGGAGCACTGACTGCTTTTTGCACTGGGCAGTCAGGCAACATGGCAGTCACAAAGTTTTTTTGGCTCTTAAAAAATATGTACTTCCTGAATATCATGCCAACTCCACATGGAATTGAGGCTGTGTTCCATTCTCAGCACGGCCACATCCTAAAGGGCTACAGAACCTTGGGGTGGGGAGGGGAGGGTACCAAGAGCTCTTCCCAAGTGTGCATTCCTGTGCCTTTGTGGGTACCCTCTCATACTTTCTGTGATGGGTACCCAGGGGGAGCTTAGCCTGGAAAGGAGCTCCTGGAAAGGCTACCCACCCACAGGGCAACATGGGCTCTTCAAAGTCTGTACAGCCAGCCTGGACTTGAACTTCCTTTTCACGCTGCTTAAGAATGGAGATAAAACATCAGATGCTGGCCAATTGCACCATACAATAAATCTCTGTCACCAATAAGGAGGCAGGTGTTCAGACGAGTGGGGAGAAGCCCTCCTATCAGGGGCTGGAGCTTAGGTGAATGTTCCCTGGGCCCCGGGACCTATGGGCCAACTCAGCGTGATGTTGACATATGGAGGAAAGTGGGGCAGGGAGTGGGGGCGCTGCGTCCCTCACTTGGAACAAACTATTGTGAAAGATTAAAGAACATTCACAAGACAAAAGTCAAAACATGTCTCAGCCAAAGTGAGCTGTCCAAGGCAGAGGCCCTGAGGAGGTTCCCTACCTCCCGTCAGTGTAGAAAGGGAGTTTAAACTCATCAGCTCAAAGAGAGACACACGTGATGACGCATCGGGAGCAAGGACAGACAGTGAAGAGGAAGCACGGTGCGCAAAGAGGAAGGACTGGAACAAAGGGTCAAGGAGGGGATGGGACTGTGGCTGTTTTTCTCCTTTCGCGTTTTCCAGTTTTTCCAATATTCTTATAATGAGAATACTTTTATTTTTCATTTTTTTAACCGAAGCATGGTTGACATACCATTGTCATCCATGCAGTGATACATGTATAACTGAATCACTTTGCTGTAGTATTTAAAATGAATAACCAACAAGGTCCTACTGGATAGGACTGTATAGGTCCTTCTGTACAGCACAGGGAAGTCTGCTCAATGTTATGTGGCAGGCTGGATGGAAGGGGAGTTTGGGGGAGAATGGATACATGTATGTGTATGTATGACTGAGTCCCTTTGCTGTCCATCTGAAATTATCACAACACTGTTAGTCAGCTGTACTCCAATATGTGAGTGACTGAGTTATATTATATATATATGTATATATATATATACATATATATATAATCATACACATTCTTTTTTCTATATTCTTTTCCATTATGGTTTATCAAACGAGACTGCAAAGGAAGGGCATTAGAGGAGGGATGGAGTGGTAGCCTGGGGTTAGCAGACCTAAGCTATTATGTATAAAATGGATAAACAACACGGTCCTACTTGTTGAGGACAGAGAATATTTTAGACTTATGATCCAAAAGGTATTAAAATAAGCAGTTGTTAAAAATAGTTTTCCTAAGGTAACTTCTCCCTTGGCGTTCAGTTCCCATCACCCTTCCCCTACCCTCTGGGACAGAGCAGGCTCGGCCACAGTGCAGGATGACCGCCAGCATTCATTACTCATCAAATCCTCAGACTCTTGGAGGCCTAGCAGACCTACATGCAACACAGTGCTTTGGGGATAAAGGTCCCCAACTAATAAGTACTTGAGGACTCACCCATTTTTGTCCCTTAAGGACATTATGATGTTGCTTAAACTATGGCATATTTGTGGTTGAAAAGCCTTGGTTAGTTTGTTAAAAGTTAACTGTTACGGAGTCAGTAAGAGATAACGCCATCTCCCCAAGAGAGACTAATTAACTTGGGAAATCTCTACAAGAATAGATCAAAGAGGGAGCGTATTCCTCTCTACATGACTTTCCACATCCAGAAGACTGAGTTCTTAAAGGGCAAGGGTTCTGTGCACCCAGTACCACATGCACGGCACAGCGATGTCCCTGAGAAATTCTTTTCTTGATGGAGGTAACAACCAACAAACCTCATGGCATAAGTTCACTTTAATTTGCTTCATTGTTTTCTCTATCTTGTACTATTGTACCCTTCTCCCTTTTCCATTTTTTTCTTTTTTTCCTTTAACTTTTCACAAGTTTTTTTCCTTATCATTTTTTTTTAACTTTTTATTTTATATTGGAGTATAGCCTGCAATATGCCCCATTTGGGATTTAAAGGAGAGTGAAGCCCTGGGGGAGGAGCCATGGCAAGGCCATTAGAGAATGCAGAGTCAGGACACAGGCGATTACCCTGGTGGCACAGCGATAAAGAATCCGCCTGCAATATAGGACTCACAGGTTCGATCCCTGGATTGGGAAGATCCCCTGGAGGAGGGCATGGCAACCCACTCTAGTATTCTTGCCTGAAGAATCCCCATGGACAGAGGAGCCTGTTGGGCTATAGTCCATATGGTCACAAAGAGTCAGACACGACTGAAGCAATTTAGCACACAGACACACAGCTGATTAACAATGTTGTGATAAGTTCAGGCAGACAGCAAAGGGACTCAGTCACACATGTACATGTATCCATTCTCCCCCAAACTTCCCTCCCATCCAGACTGCCCCATAACATTGAGCAGAATTCCCTGTGCTATATACAGTAGGACCTTGCTGGTTATCCATTTTTCATGTTACTGCTGGTTTATCCAGCAGTTAAGAACACGTCAATCCCAAACTCCCTAACTCACTTCCCCTCATCCTTCCTCCCTAGCAACTGTATCATTCTCTAAGTTTGTGAATCTGTTTCTGTGTTGAAAATAAGTTCATTTGTATCATTTCTTTTTAGATTCCATATATAAGGGATGTCATGATATTTCTCCTTCTCTGTCTGACTTACTTCACTCAGTATGACAGTCTCTAGGGCCATCCATGTTGCTTCAAATGGCATCATTCCTTTTAATGGTTGAGTAGCATCCCCATTGTATATATGTACCCATCTTCTTTTATCCATACCTCTGTCATTGAGCTGTTCACAAGTTTTGATTAATGAAAAGTCACTTGCTGATCGGATCATGCATCAGAAAGTGAGAGATTTTCTGTCTTCCTGGAGAAGCTTATATTTCCCTAGGAGGCAGCTTGCCATGCTCACAAGAAGCACAGTTGCCTCGTCCCTCCACGTCTCTGTGTAGAAGACATGGGGACCAGCCCCAGCCTGCTAATCCCAATAGTCTCCAGGCATCATTTTCTGTACTTGGAGGTTGCTGAGAATTAATGATTTCTTAACTTGATATTGGTTTTAGTTAAGATGACAACACCTAAGCCAATGCAGATCAAGGCTGAAAAGAAGTGTGATTATCTTAAAATTATACAGACAAGGGGCAGTGGAGAGTTCATAGCTTTAGTTCCTGATAAAGTTGAAGAAATTAAAGCTCAGAGAAATTAAACATCGAGAGCTGGTCCATGGCAAAGGCAAGGTGAGGCCCCAGGAATCCTGGTCACACTGGGCATCCCTGACCCCTAGCTCTGCGTCCTCTAATGGCCTTGTGATGGCTCCTCCCCCAGGGCTTCACTGTCCTTTAAATCCCAAATGGGGGCATATTGCAGACCGCACACAAGAGAAAAGCAAACTAATGTCTCAGAAGTGAGGACAGGGCACAGCAGCAGAGCAACAACATAAGTCAAATCAGAGCCAACCTGACTCCAATCACAGTCAATTTCTATCCAGATAGGACCCCAGGCAAGACCACTGATAACGGTGCTCTGGGGAGGGAGGCAGGGGAACAGTTCCTCTGGAACCCAGTTCTGCTCCCCTGGGACTGGGTGCAGGGTGGTCTCAGTTCTGTGCAGACTTCACCACTGTCAATCGTGCCCATCATGGCACTAGTCTGCCTTGATTCACTTATTTATTTATTTAGGCTGCGCTGGGTCTTCATTGCTGCTCAAGGGCTTTCTCTAGTTGCAGTGTGTGGGCTCCTCACTGCAGCAGCTTCTCTCATGCTGCAGAACATGAGCTCTAGAGTGTGGGCTCAGTAGTTTTGGCACACGGGCTTAGTTGCTTTGCGGCATGTGGGATCTTCCTGAATCAAGGCTGGAACCCGTGTCCCTGCATGGGCAGGCAGATTCTTAACCACGGGACCACCAGGGCAGTCCCATCATGGTGATAGTCCTAACACAAGGTTCTTTAAAGTGCTTTATTTACCCTGTGCTCTACATTTGTCCCAGGGCAACTGGAATCTGTCCCTTTGGCTGGAAAGGGGGCACAGGAAAAGAATAGAAACATCTTCATTGTCATCCAGCACTCCACACACTTGGCCAGGTGCCAATCTTCACCCATTTTAGGCAGGTGCTTCTCTGCTCAGAGGAGGAAGATTCAGTGAGAGTTGTAGGCAGCACATTGTGTCGCCCATTTGAATTGACCCCAAAGAAAACAATGTGAGTGACAAGTACACCTTTTATCTGCAGAAGTCCTAACTGCCTGACCAGCCGGATTCTCCACACTTCACCCAGGACAGACATGAGCAACGGGCTGCACCAGCCCTGGCAGCCTCAGAACCCAACTTCCCCCTCATCAGTCCAGTCGGTGGGCCCCAAGAAACACCCCCCCCCCGGCAGTGTTCACATACTTGTGCAACACTTACCCCTCCCACCCGAACTCTCTGGGCTTAGCCTTGGGACTTGTTTGGACCCAGAGACATTAAAAAGCACAGTGCAAATAGGCTTGGTAAGCCCTTGCACACATGTTTGCAGAAGTCAGCCTCCATGCTGCAAAGCAACTCAAGTTGGAAGATTTGAGAGAACAGTGAGAGACCTGAGGGTTCTCTGGACGGTCTCCCCGAGGAAGGTCGCAGTTGCATGTGACCTCAGCAGAACTGCCCAGCTGTGCCCAGCCAACCCACTGGATCACAGGAGCGGAATAAGCAGCTATTGTTTGAGCCCTGAAGCTAAGTGAGGGGGCGGCTTGCTCTACAGAAATAGATCCTTGATTTAGTACATCCCCACTAGGGTTTTTAAAGGTTCATCTATATCTTCTGTACAAGAGCAGGAAGGAAAAAAGGAAATTCAGGCCTAAAATACCCTTGCTGAGTACAGTTCTACCACTAAATCTTAGAGTTCCTTCCTTAGCAAATTAGTCTTTTTGTTTCTCTAAAAATAATAGCAGCTAATCTAATGTGTGCCCATCATGGTTGATGTGAGGTTAGGAGAGACATTGTATTATATGTCTGTATTCATTTATATCACAGTGTGATTTAGAGAAGATTTAGACAGGTTATGGAAATAAGTAAAATATTCTTCATGCTGAAGAAATGAATACCCTTCATAAATGTCAGATATTATAATATTACCCAAACATTTTCTCCTCTTATCAACCCTCTCTGTTCCCTGGTCTCCTTTACCAATATTTTACAAGGAAAAATTTACTTGTTTCACCTAAACAGTTGTTTATCCAATCTATAATTGACCCCCTTCTACTTTTCCCCATTTTGAAATAGACACACTTGATGCTCAGCACCCATCCGAGTGGAGGTGATAGTGAGGTGGTGCAGGCAAGAGCCTGGTTCCTGCCAACACAAAGACCATCTAACCTGGGTAAGGACCAGTCTTAACAACCATGGGAGGTTGTCCCAAAGGCAGTCATATCCCCACACCCATCTTCATCCCTCAGATTCTGAAAGAAAATGACAGAGGAGGCAAATTGTGTTGATCAAATAAATGCTTTGAAAATCCACTTATGAGTCACCAGGTCTGGTTTCCATCATTCATGAACAATACGAGCCTGTATACAGTCCTCCTGGCTCTGTGGTCTGGACTGAGAGTTCATCCAGAATGAAAAGCAGGAACTCAGAAAGGTGAGGAGAGGGAAGGGACAGTAGGGTGTGGGGAAGTCAGAGTGGAGGGAGCTGTCTGGGGGTTCTGGGTGATTGTGTAATTGTGTGTGTGTGTGTGATCTTTACCAATTAAATCTTTGATAAATAAACCCAAGCCAAACTGTTTCCGTTGTCATTGCTATGGTTGCTGACACTTTAGACAGTAGGGTTCGAAGCCCCCCCAAGTGCCTCTCTCGATCCTTCAGCAGACTCAAAATGGAATTCAGGCCCAGCCAGCAGGATCTGGTGAAATATAAATCCAGTAGCATCAGGCTTCCTGATTTCCATGGTAAAACATCATGTGTGGTATTTGCTTCCAAGCACCACAGTCCCCTCCCATCAGCCACAAATGATAATGGTTCCCATCTTAAAATTAACACCTGAACCAGTTATTACACAGCACCTGTCAGGGTGTTATTGATGCTTAGGCTTATGAAGACAATTTAGGTTTCAGGGGGTCCACACAAGCGTCTAAGTTCTCATTGTGCTAGAAGTGTAAAGGTTCCAGAGCAGCAGGACAGGAAGGACATGTGCCCTCAGGGATGCTTCTGGAGTGACTACCACCAACTGCTAAATTAACGTTACACAGTCAGCTGTTTGATTGAGAGGAAATCCTAGAATGGGCCTTATGGAGAATGTTTCTCCACCTTCTGTGAAACTAGGCAAAGACATAACATATTTACATCAGCATTTTCAATACATTTTCTCCCAAATTCAGATCAGAAGTCACTCAATTGAGGTGATACGACAAAGCACTGTCTTGGAAAGGGAAAGTCGAGTAGTTGGTATGGTGGGTGCAGTCTCCTCCATTTGGAGACCTCCTGAGATGCCCTTTTGCCAGTGGGACCAGAAATATTCACAGTCTTTGACCACTTCCCTCAGCAGCTCTCACCCAACTAGGGATGACCTGACAAATCCATCCTTGGTCAACCAGTAAAGTCAAGGAACATCCTGCCCACATTGCCCAGGGACCCCCTTCGCCCATCTGGACCAAGACTTCAGCCAACACCTGCCAGGAACCCTCTCCATGTGGCTGTGAGTTCAGGCAGCTGGTCCCCAAGTTCTGTTGGCCTTGGAGCCGGTCTCTCTGCCTAGTTCCACTTTGTGTTCACTTATCAATTTATTTGAGTATGAAGGGGACACCCTGAAGGCCCTGCCCTTCACATCCTTGGAGACCATCTTCACGTTGGCCTTTAACTACCAGTGGCAGATCATAGCATCCCTAACACCTGAACACACGCACACACATGACTGTCATTTATTGGGTTTTGCTTTTGTTTCACTCTTGTACCTATGTTCAGCAAAAGGAAAACAGGTATCATCCAGGTACCAATTAGTAGGGAGAAGAGGGCCAAGTAGGAGGAAGGGCTATGGGTCCAGTGTCTGGGAGCCCCCATCTGAGGAATAAAAGCATGTGGAGGGGACCTTTTCTGAAGGTTGGAGGAAGCTACATGTGATTGATATGTTTTCCCAAAAGTATGTCCTCTTTGCAGAGAGACACTAGAAGCTAGTCTGCAGGGGGCATCAGAATGCTCCTCAGAGAAGGTGGTATTAACCCTGAGACCGAGGAGGGGCTGATTTTTACAGACATGTTCGAAGAGGGCTTCCACACTGTGGAGGTGAATGCACCGAAGTCCAGGCACATAAGAGTATAGGGTTCATTTAGGGGTACTGGGGTGTGAAGTAGGTGGGACAGGGGCAGGACATACATGGCAGACAGGAGTTGAGATCCTGAGCAGGAGGCTCTGCAGGCCTGTGGTTGCCACCTGAGGGCCACAGAACCTGGGGAAGCGGCATTCATGATGGGATGTGAGGGTCCACAGGCACCCCAAGCATATAAATGTTCTCCTGCTTTTCAATTATATGTAGACACTTCATGATTAATGCCATACCTACTGAAAGTGTTACCAAACACAAAATGAAAGTCATTTTTTAATTCACAAAGGCTTTGAAAATTATAATGACATGAGCTCTTTTTCACTATGTATTTTGGTAGAAATTGTAAAAGTGCAACTATTATCGTGTGAGATTGGCAAAATTCGAAGGCATAAAATGTTTGGAGATCAATGCTAAAAGTGGAGTGTCATGAAAAGCTAATCTTATTTAAAAAAAAAGTCCCTGCTGGCCCACAAGTGCCATGGAGAGAAGCCAAATGGTCTGGGCTAGAGGAAGAGACAGGAAGCAGCAGTCTGGAGGGTGCTGAGTGGCAGCACCCTAGTGGCAGAAAGGGGAGGACAATGAGGATGACATCCAACAGACAGGACCTGGTGGCCCATCAGGTGAGAACGTGCAGGTAAGGGAGTCTGGGCTGATGACTGATTCTTGTTTGGACCAGTGAGTGGCTATGTTGGTGTGTTGTGAGCACAGGGGTTCAGAGGATGGGGTGCTGGAGAGCCATGAGACGGAGGATGACTGTGGTCAGCTGAATGACCCCCAGAGATATCCACACTCTAAGCCTTGGATTCTGTGACCAGGTGGGTCACACAGTAAAGGGAGATTAAAGTTGCAGATGGAATTACAATCACCCATCCTGACCCTGAGATGAGATCACCCTGGACCCTCTGGGTCAACTCAATACAAAAAGATGTGGAAGGGGAGGTCGGAGCGTCAGCGGGATTCCACGTGAGGAAGACTTGATGGGCCATCACTGCTTTGAAGGTGGAGGAAGCCCCCAAGTCAAGGAACACAGGTGAGCACAGAGCTCCAATAAGGGAGAGGATGAGTCCCCCGGCACCCGCACATAGGACCCTAGCCCCGGCCATTACTTGACTTCAGCCAGGGAGACCCAGTTCAGAATCTTACCTCCAGAACCAGAGGTAGGAAATCTGCACTTTTTTAAAGCCACTGAGTTTGTAATCATTTGTAACATAACAACCCCAACAGTGAGTTAATTCTGAAGTGGCCATGGGGCGTTAGGGGGGACTGAGAGGAGATGCTACCCAGGAACGTGCCTCCTTTCAGGAGGAGCATTTGTTCCCACCCATGCACCTCTGTTATATGCAGACCCACCTCGTCAGGACCTGGTTTCATTGTTAGGGGTGGATGCTTCCTGGGGTGACAGGGAATGTTGCAGTTGGTAACTCCAATAAACAAAGGTTCTAGAAATGGCTCAAAAGAGCACAAAAACAAGAGTGTGTCTGGCTGGGCAAGGCCTTCCCAAGTGAAGTGGGTGGAGGGAGGCCCAGCCTGATTGGGAATGCAGGGCCCCACACCCACTTGCCAGCCTCGCTCGACACCCCAGGCTACCTCGGGGCTCTGATCATAGTCTTGGGTCTTGCCGCCTTCCAGCCAGGGGTGAGGAGCCAGCACATTTGCCGCCCACCCATTCACCCTGTGCCATGTACCTGGAGTAATTGGAAGTATTTCTCTCTTCTATAAAAGTGAGTGGAAATTGAAAAATGAATTTGTTATTAAGCATAAAAAGTATAAGCCTCATAAAATTTAACAGAGATGAAGATGAAAGCCTTTAGGGGCCTGTTGCCAAGTTGAATCAACTATGTGTCTTGCCCAGAAGACATTACAAAAAAATGAGCGGATGTTTCCTAGGGCTTATGGGCCCCTGTAACCTTTATATACAACAACCCGTCAGCCACCGGGGCAGGCGCCACACTTGCCCCTGTACTGACGTGACACTCAGGCACAGAGAGGTTAGGAGGTAAAGCTACTTAAGGAACCACAACCAGGAAGCAGCAGAACCAGGATTCAAGCCCAAACAGCCTGACCGCAGGGATCATTGCCTCTCCCTGAGATCACGACATCCCCAACCCCCTGCCTGCACAGGCCCCCAGGACAGGCCAGACGCTGCTCTGCCTCAGGGCCTTTGCAGCTGCTATTCATTTTAGAAAACTTTTCTCCCCCACTTTCAGGTCATCTCTGTGGAGACACTCTGAACTCCTCTGAGGGACTGGAAACTCTCTCCTTGTATCCTGGGAAGGCCTGTCCCAGATAAGGGAAATGGGACTGGGACTTGGGGAGGAGAGACTTCCAGGCTGCTCTGGGCAAGGGTCAGGCTGCCCATGGAGGCCAGGAGGCTCGCTGCCTTTCAGCACTCTGGAACACAAGCAGGTGGGCAATGGGTTGAGTTGCTCTCTGCCCAGTTTTCCAGTCCATTGTGGTTGACTGGTCAGGGGATACAAAGAAACCATACCCTGAGATCAGAGGCAACACAAGGAACAAAGGAGACTGAACTGCCCTTCACTAGGTGACCAGGAGTGCTGTCCAGCCCCTGGAGATGAGGGATCCGGAGCCCTGCTGGCCTTCACTGTGAAGCTGGCGGGGCCCAGGGCACCCCCCACGGCCACTGCAACATGTGCACACATGCTGTCACTCAGGACCCCAACAGCCCAGTGAGCAGGGCAGCCCTGTCCACACAGGGGGAAACCAAGGCTCCTCCGTGCCCTCAGGGTCACCCCACGCTGCTGAGCCTGAACAGGGATGGAGGCCAGCACTTGGCCCCTCACACACGAAGATCCAGAGGCTGCTCGTGTCAGCCGTAGCCCTGGAATTCTCACCCCTCCGCCCTGAACAGGCATCTAATGTTGGCCGGGGACACATTCCCATGACACCTCTGGGGCCTGCTTCTCCACGTGCCTTATGTTCTCTTCACTTCCAGAGAAATTCTTTAGTAGAAAAGGCAGGTGCCCTAAGAGCTGTAGGTCAGAATTTGTTTGCTACCACCTGGAGAGCATCTTCAAAATGAGTGTTCTGCTCACCATCATTTATGCTTAAAAAAAGAAAAGCATGACTTAGGGGAGAAGACCTGCCCTGTGTAAGAGCTTAGAAATTTCTCTTAAGTCTGTCAGGCACAGCAATCAACATTACAAAAGGTTCATTTCCACACACTTGGTGAAAAGGGTGGACCCTGTATTGTTACATTATGACTGGCCTGCGCAAATTAACGCAGGGCATTTCCCAAAGCACAACTCTGATAGTCTCCTACGCAATATCAAGCTGTAAATTTAACAACACTTGAGCTTGGAAGTAAATAAAAAACTCAAGCACATACTTTTAAAACATTCTGGGGACTTCCCTGGCAGTTCAGGGGTTAAGACTCTGCACTCCCAACGCAGAGGGGACGGGTTGAACCCCTGGTCAGGGAACTAAGATCCTGCATGCTGCAAAGTGCAGCCAAAAAAAAAATTTTCTGCCCAAGTCTCCCTTTTCATCATGAAGTAAAAAGGAATGAAAATGTCAACTACAGTCCCACCTGTACTCTTACAAATTTGGCAACATATGAAAACCTGTTGCATTTCAATGTCAACCTTCTAGATTTTTAGCTCTAATGGGACAGCTCATTAGAGCTAATGGATTAGCTCTAATCAAGCTAAGTTAAGAATAAAACACTTGAGTAAAGCTCTAGAACCTAGGCCACAAATGTGTTCCTCACAAACCACTGGCCATCAGTGGTCCTAAAGGCAGAGGGTGGCAAAGGCTTCCCACTCCAGCGGACCAAGAGTGGCCCCACATGCTGTCGCAGGCATAAAATTTCTTTCAAGTTTTGTGTTCGGTCTTAAAAATTAACTTGCATTGTACTCCATGACATTTGCTTTAATATAAAAATACTGTTTGAAATCACTTATCAGTCAGATAGCCCTCCCTTACCCCACTCCACACCACGGCGGGCAGAGCCCCATCTGGGAAGTTCACGAGTTCGTGAACCAAGCACCAAACTTCAGATGCATTTCATTGGGTTCATTTGTGGCATTTCCACAAAGGGAGTCATTTTATTCACTCAGGTTGTATTCACTCAGCATTTTATTCACTAAATGCTTCAGGACACTATGATATCCATTTCAATGTACTGAAAAATAAATAGTAAACAGTATGTATTTCAGTTTTTAAATGAAGAAATTAGTTAATTTTATTTACTAACAGAAAAAAAAGAAGCCCCTAACCTAAAGTATAGCCTGATCATTTACTTTTTATATGAAAAAACACAAATTGGATTTTTTTTAATATAAAAAGGACAAGATCCACAGAAAGATAAACTCCTCTACCTGTGGGCACTAGAGAAATTTCCCCAGTTATTGGCAGATTATGGTAGATCTGCATCACCAGTGCAAGCCTGACATCACAACTCGCCTTCAGCTACTTCTTAGCATCTCAGAAGCAACCCCATCCCAAAGTAAACCTGCTCCCCAAATGTGGCACATTTTTTCCCCCAGAACATAAAGCCTTAAAAGCCACCACCTGGAACAACACAAATATGTCACAGTCTGTGGTTTTCTGACTGCTCTACAGTGTAGAAAGTGTGAGCAAGGGTGCTGTGGTCCCGGCCACCGCCAACTCCACGGCCCCTGACCTACACACTGTCTCTGTGGCCAGCTCCTGAGAGGTATCTGTGGGTTTAGTAGGTTTGAAGAGGCATTCATTTTAAAACAGGTTCTAAGAGATGTACATGTTTTAACATAGGCTCCATAATGTGTGAAGATACACTTAGAATCACATCTCAGGTATCATTAAAAAGAGTTCTGTTCTAAAAAGTGTTAAAAGAGGAAGCCAGGCTCCCATCACAGCTGTTCCTGTGGCCACGTTCTTTTTTCCATAGTTAAAAGTCTGAATCTGCAGCAAGAACAGCCACATATATATCTGTGCTCATGTGTGTACACAAAGAAGTACCTTTGGGCTGACTTTTAAAAAAAAAAGACATTTTGTTTCATTTCCTGAAACACCTGCCTGCTCCAGCCCTGCTAGAGTGTTCATTTCCCTGAAGATGGGGCAGGGAAGGCCCAGAAGTTTAGAACCAATCCAGGCAGGTCTCCTGAGCACTGTCATCAAACAGGTTCAGGCAGCTTGGCTCACGTGCATGACAGCAAACATCACACTCTGATCTCAATGTGAGTTGTTCCCTAAAGAAAAGAGAGCTCTGGGCTGCCACTGTACTCCTCATGGCATTCTGGCTGTTCACATGATCTCAGGATGAAAAACCCCCATCAACAATTTTTCCTTTTTGGTCTACACAGGACCATTGTCAGTGGGATGTTTTCTGTTGGTTGTTTTTAAATCTTAAGCAATGGAGTAAAAAATACAACCAAAGTGTCTGATTTGAGGTTTTACAGGCAGAAATCTTTTTTTTTCCTCAGATTTTTTTCCCTTAGCGGAAAAAAGTATGAGGTTTCAAAGCTGAGTTACTCTGACCATAGCCAGCCTTCAGGGAAGGGATGGCTAACCACACCATTTCCTCTTTGTTCTTCTGTGTATTATCTCATAGCAAAGGTGTGCCTTTTTCATATTAGATATAAATTAATCAAAAGGTCTAAAGCTCTATATTTCCAGAGTTATGAAACATTCTTAACTTACTTCAAGATATCTTGCATAAGTATCTCATCCCTCAGCTCAAACAAACAAGAAGGTCAAAGGCAAGAAAGAATAACATAAATTGGAGCACCTCCTATAATCCATATACACACGCGCTCGCTATACAGGTCCTACACAGTCAGAGTCATTTCAGCTAATATAGCCTCTAGTGTGGGTTTTGTTGGAACACAGCCCACTGGGGTCCCCATCAGCATCATACGAAGCAGCAATACTTCTTCCACCAGGACTTGGACAAGGTCTTCATCTTATCGGGAGTCCTGCTCTTGGACTTCTTTGGCTGCTGCTGGGAGTCCGAGTACTGAATGCCGGCCACAATGGCTGCATCGAAGACCTCTTTGAGGTTCTTCTGAGTCAAGGCTGAGCACTCAATGTAGGAGGTGGCTTTGATCTCCTCGGCACACAACCTGGCCGCCTCCTCGGGTACTGGCTTCTCTTTGCATTTGTCCAGCTCGATGAGGACTTTGACGTCTTCTCTGAGGTCCGACTGTGTCCCCACAAGGATGATGGGGGCTTTGGGACAGTGGCATCGGATCTCTGGCACCCATTTCTCACTGACGTTCTGGAAGGAGGAGGGACCCACGACACTGAAGCACAGGAGGAAGATATCGGCGTTGGTGTAGCACAGAGGCCGGAGCTTGTCAAACTCATCCTACAAGGGAGTCAAGCACCCAAATGTTATCTTTCACATCAGTTCTCATCAGCACAGAGACCATTTGAACATTTTCCTGGAAAGGGTCTGGCAGGTAACAGAAAGCCCACAGGCGGTGGAAGGAAGAACCAGAGTCCTATAAAGGCCCCTGCTGCCAAGCAGGGCCTCACTCCCAGCTCTGCCAAACTTGCCCAAAAACCCTCCTCACTGCTCAGGACCTGCTTGCAACTTACTGTAGAAAAAGTCCTTATGTTAGATGGATTTTCAAAATAAAATTTACTTTCTCTAGCCTTCAGGCCAGAGTAACTCAGACTTACTGCTTCAACTCTGGTACTTAGTCAGGCTTTTAAAATGTAGATGACACCCACACTGATCCTCGGGGCTTCATGCAGACCCCAAGAAACCCCAGTCTGTGAACTCAGCAGCTCTGCCCATCCTCATGGCAGCTGTGAGCCTGGCTCGCTTCATCCCATCTGTGCCGTGTATACCCAGGGCACACTCAGGGCACATCTGGTGCAGAATCATAGGACTCAGACACAGGACTGGAGTTGAGGACCTAGGCTTGGACACTCTCACAGTGACCCAGAGAATGCGTGCCTCTCAATGTCACTTACAACACAAGTGAATACGTTCTCACACTTGCTGGATACACCTTTTATCTCACTTTATCTTTTTCTCCCTCCTTCCTTTTCTCTTACTTTCCCTCCCCTTATTTTCTCCCTGCGAACCCCAGAGGCCTCCAGGAATGATGCTTTGGGAAGATAAAGGACCAGAGAAAGGGCAAACCCATCCTACTTTCAAGAAGAACTGAATGGAATAAGTCAGAGCTGATTATATAAACCAACCATCACCCTACTGAGTGCCTCACTGTGCGCATTCACTAACAGAGATGCACACAGGACTCTGGACACTGGACACCAGACCTAGGGGATTTGGTTGGGAACAGACACACATGGCCTCAGTCCTTACAGGGACATGCATGCTTGCATGCTAACTGGCTTCAGTCGCGTCCGACTCTATGCAACCCTATGGACTGTAGCCCGCCAGGCTCCTCTGTCCATGAGATTCTCCAGGCAAGAATACTGGAGTGGGTTGCCATGCCCTCCTCCAGCAGATCTTCCCAAGTCAGGGATTGAACCTACATCTCCTGTGGCTCATCATTGGCAGGCAGATTCTTTATCACTGAGCCACGTGGGAAGCCCTTATGATTATTTACAAACTATTATTTACATGCATGTTTTGTTGCATCTGTGGACTTTTTCTAGGGATGAAGAAAGCCTGGATCTTTTGAGTTTATGTGCCTCATCTGAGGCCCTGTATTTCAGTTTGTAGGGCGACGACCAAGTGACAATATTGAAGTTGACCAGCTAAATCCTCAGGAAGGAATACGGCATCTCACCACGTCACTGCCAATTCTCCACATTCTATATGCAAAAGTTAAAAAAAAAAAAGTCTTAGATTTCTCAGTGCCAACTTTGTGCTGAAAGAAGAAACACAGAAGCCCAACCAGGTGGCCAGCAGCCCCGCCCCGAGGATCTTCTAATGAAACGCTCCCTCCGTTCTCAGCGGCCTGCAAGAAAGCGGCACAGGACAGTCTCTGCCCTCACTGCTGGCAGGCATCATGCCTGGCCGGGCCCTGGATCAGGGACTGCATTATCAGTAAAAAGAACAGCAAACCCAGCCCTGGGCCTTGGGGCATGGCCTCGGCAACCTGGCTCCCAGACTTCCGCAGGTTCTGGCTGAGGGACTCAGGAAGCAAAGCAGAAACTAAACCCTGCTGCTCACCACCTGACCAGAAACCTTAGCTATTTGCAGAAATAAATGCCACACACGTACGTGTGACGAGTCTGGTTGGAATGGACCCTTAGAGAAACGAGTTCTGAGACCCAGAGATTTGCCTGGGATTCAGGGTAGGGCTGGGTGGGGCTGACAGGTTGCTGGCCAGCTGCACCAGTCTAGCAGCAACTGGAGTTTGTTTTTTTTTTTTTTTTAAGTATAAAGATTTTCCCAAGTGACCCATGAGTCAGAAGGCTGAAGAGTTTTCACCTGCTATTGGACAAGCTACTGCAGTCTGATCAATTGAGTGAAATTCCACTGGAGTGAAATTGATCACAGTGAAATTTCCATGAGTCCAGAGTTAAAAACTCCCTTTAACATTTTATATGCACACCAGGCCCCCAAGAAAGTCCTAAGGCATAAGAAGCAATTCCTAGTTATTTTTCCAGCTCTCAGCTGCTATGTGAAACTTATGTCTGATTCCCAGGCAACAGCTACCTGTGCCCACATTCTCCTAGTGTTTGGAAAGGAGGCAGCTTGAGTCCCTTTATCCCCAGGAAGCCACCATGATGACCGCTTGGGGGAATGTGCCACCACAGGCTGGAAACGTGGCAGGGGTCAAATCAAGTCCCTTAAAAAGGGAGGTTATCAGATCTGGAGTAGGGAGGACAGGAAAAGACTACCACCTTGTCCAGTTTTACTAATGGTCAAAACAAGTACTAATTGATAGCTGGGGAGCCGGGGCAAAACTGACTTTATCTCACCAGTTGTGTTATTTTTTTAATTTATTTTTATTTATTTGGCTGCCCTGGGTTTTAGCTGTGGCATGCAGGATCTTTAGTTGCATGTGGGATCTAGTTCCCCGACCAGGGAGCAAACCCAGGCCCCCTGCATTGGGAGCACAGAGTCTTTTCTTCCCCCAAACTTTAAACTTTTCTTTTTTTGTATTGGGGTATAGCTGATACGCAATGTTGTGACAGTTTCAAGTGAACAGGAAAGGGACTCAGCCATACATATATATGTATCAGTTCTCCCCCCAACCCCCCTCCCGTCCAGGCTGACACATGACACGGAGCAAAGTTCCATGGGGAGCACAGAGTTTTAAACCACTGGACCACCAGGAAAGCCCTAGCTGTGTAGTTTTCATAGTTTTGAAGATGCTTTTTTTGAAGATGTGGTTTTCCGTAAATCTGTAGATGGTGACCTCACACATTACACTATTAGGCATACTAACCACTCCATCAGGTAAGAAATACAGTGAATCTCAACAAAAACACTGCTGAGACCAGAAGGAAAATTTCCAAATAAACCAGAGTGTACCAACTTGCACTGAAACCTTTTCATTACCCAAATTATAAGCTTTTTCATGAAACCATTTCTAAAATGATTCTTGTGATTCCTTAACTTTGAAACAGATCACTAAGGAAAAAAAATCAAACTCTTCCTTGATAATTCTGGATCATTTCTACAAAGTGTTCCTGGTAAAAGTCCTAATCCTCTTCCAAAACTGCCCAGAGGTTTTCCTCCTGGGTCTACCCATCCTGTCCCTCAAACCAACGTTGCCTTCCTCCTCCTGTAACCTTGCTGATTTCTTCACAAGTTCTATTGGGTTGGCCAATAAGTTCATTTGGGTTTTTCTGTAAGTTCCTACTGGAAAATCCAAACGAACTTTTTGGCCAATCCAATACTAAGTGGTTTGTTTCCCCCCACGGACTATAGTCCATCAAGGGGCAGGTCATGACTTAAGTTTGCAGGACCCAGCACTCCATTTATTTATCAATCCAGTCTACAAACAAGCAAACTCTACTATGGGCCAGGCACCAACCAGGCATGAGGCAGGGAACTCCAGCCCAGGAAGCTGTGTCTGCCATCAGAACCTGACAGGTCAGCCAGTGGTGGGAGCTGCTTGCCCTGGGCTGTCTGCTCCTCCCTAAAGGGCCCCAGATAGGCATGCCCTTTGGTTTCTTGAGTTTTCCTGCCTTCTTCTTATTTTCAGACTCTTCAACTGCCACTTCTTGCTTCAGCAGGGAGGCCTCTGTTTATTGAGGTGCTACCCAACCTTCAGTGTAAAGATCAGAAAATGTGATCCAAGGTAGGAAAAACATTTTTTATTTATACAAAGCAATTAAGCTTTAATTATAAATAGCGGCAGGGCATCCAGAAAGATTAAGTATGAGAAGGATATATGTTCTTTGATTTTTCTCTTTCACATGCAATAAAATACAGATTGCTTGGTTTTTTATTTTTTTCCTGCTCCAGTAGAAGGGCAAGGAGACAGCAGAGGCAGCTGGGCTATGACATGCACCCTGTGGCCACTGCCAAACCAATGTTCAGCTGGGGATCGAGGCTGCCCAGTCTTGTGTCACTTTGAAGTTTGAAAAACAAAGCCCTGAATTTGCTGTCCCGGAGTGGGTAAGTGACTAAGAAGCCCTGGTTTGGAGAAGGCTCTTAGGGACACTGGAAAGTCAGATACTTCTTAAGTGTAGGTGGTCATATGACATCTTTGAAAGGAAGTGAACACTTTTATCTATCGATAAATTACCCCAGCACTTTCTCAAACTCTAGCAAGTACTGGAGAAAATACGTGCTTATTAACTGTGGCTTTGGCAAGCTCTAAAGACAGACCCTAGGGGCTTCCCTGATGGCTCAGCGGGGAAGAATCCACCCGCAATGCAGGAGATGCAGGTTTGATCCCTGGGTCGGGAAGATCCCATGGAGAAGGAAATGGTAATCCACTCCAGTACTCTTGCCTAGGAAATCCCATGGACAGAGAAGCCTGGTGGGCTACAGTCCAACAGGTCACAAAAGAGTCGGACTAAACAACTTAGCAACTAAACAACAACAAAGACAGACCCTGGGCTCTCAGAGGACACAGTGAGAATTCAGTGATGTAAGCACCATGCAGGGGGACTGGAGCCCCTCAGCTCTTCGGGCACACCCCAGAGGGGACTTCATACTGACCCCTTCCCATCCCTGGCTGTCTCATCCAAGTACCTGGCCCTCAAGACAAAAATAAATGTTCACGATTCTGAAGGACCAAGTCCCAGTTCATTCATTCCTCCAGGTTAGGAAAGGAAATATTAACACTTACTGACATCAACTCCATCTTTTTCTTGAGTCAATATCTTAAGAATTTGGTTTGCTGACCTTTAATAAAATGATTATAAGGCATCGCCAACTTACTCTGAGAAATGAGTACAAAGCATCATTGACAATTTTTAATAAAAACCAGAAAGTAAATAAGATCAGAAACTCCCAGAAGATAAGAACCGCCCTTGACCCTGTTTCCCTTGTCCCGCCCACAAGGAGCGGTGCCAAACCCTGTTTTATTGGTGTGGGGCTCTGTCCCCGCCACCTCCACCCTCTGTAAGGAGGGGGTGGGGCTCTAGACTGGCCCAGTAAAGGAGAAGGGGCAGTATTTGGAGACCTTTAAAAGGCCCTGTTCTTGCCCAGCACTGAGCAGTGATGTGATACTGACCTGTCCTGCAGTGTCACAGAGCTGGAGTTTCACCGGCCGCCCATCCACGGAAACCACAGCTTAAAAATAAGACCGAGAGGATTGTCAGTAGTGGGGAGGGTCTCTTTTAACCCTTTCCAGAACAATAATTTTAGTTTGTATGAACACTCTCACTCCAAACCCTTCAGTTCCTATTCTGGGGCCCCAACAAATTCAAGACTTGCGTAAAACAAGGGGACTCCATGGAAGCTTTTTTTTTTTTTTAATCCAAACCTGCCAGGCCAGCAATTCGCTCCATGCCCCCAGAGAAGGCAGAGAGGCCCAGGGACTTTGACGGCACCCTGGAAGGGTCTGAGTTTTCTCCCAACCCCAGATTTATTTTCCAGTGGCATGTGTTTCAAAAAATGCAAAAACAAGACTGGGGGGTAAGTGGGAACCAATCTCATGGTTTTAAATCAGGGGAAAACCTCACAAATAACTCTGTTTTCCCTTGGGAAACGTTTGGTGACTTCGGGGTCTGTCACAAAAGCGCAGCTTGTTTTGAGAACATGTGTAAACACAGGCGGCCCGTATTGTCCTGTTTATAAAGGAGGGCACCGCTTATCTCTTCATGTCAGCTCAAAGAGAGGATTAAGTGAGAAAAGGAAACCGTGTCCACTTTTCCACTAGGAAGGGGTATCTGGGGAGAGGCCTGCATCAGAGTGCTGCTCAGAGGGCTCTATTTGATGAAGCACTCAGTTTTGTCTCAATACAACTTTCTAAATTGTTTATAAGTGTTTGTAACTACTCAGTTAAGGAAGGGGATTCACACACACACACACAAAATCGTATAGGTGGGAAACCCACCAGCACTGCTTTACCTAGGGTGCCTTCCAGGTAGATGAAAGCAAATCCTTGCCATCAAAACTTTCTGAAAGATCAAGAAGTTCTTTTTTTTTTTTAAAGAACAAGAGAAAGCATTTCACTCTAGCTTCCATGGATGTTAACTTTTTCATTAATTTCATGAAGACTTGAAAAATCAAGATGAAGGATCATTTTATCTTGGTGGCTACAAACCAAATGACATAGCACCGCATACATAAGAGCTTTCAGGAGCTTAAGAGATACTGAAAAGACACTAAGAATCAAAAACAGCGCCAACGGGGGCGGTGGGACTCAGAGGCAAGAAGTCATTTTTACTCTCCTGGTTTAATCCAAAACTTAGCCTTCCCCAGCGCCTCCAATGGCATTTTCACTAAATCCACTCTCGTCCCTGCTCTCCGTGGCTCTTGAAAGTGGAGACGCCCTCGGGAGAGCAGCCGCTGACTGGAAAAGACCGACCCTCGGACCACAGGTAATGGCACCTGCGCGTCACCTTCCGATCGAAAGGCGGCAGCGGCGCCAGCCACGTCGGCCTGACGCAACTGCTAGACGCAGGAACTGATCAGGCCACCTGGGCGCGACCTGCGCGGCTCCGCCGTCCGTCCCCGAGCCGCGAGGCGCCCTCCGCTCCCCGCGCCCGGGCTGAGACTCCCGCTCCCGGCGGCCCTGCGTCCCCGGGCCGCCCTGCCCAGCACCCCCGGCCCCGCTCACCCGAGAAGTTGTCGAAGGCGGTGGGGATGTACTCGGTGGGGTAGCCGTTGGTGGTGTAGCTCACCACCAAGCTGGTCTTGCCCACGGCGCCGTCGCCGACCAGCACGCACTTGACGCCGCGCCCCTCGGCGCCGCCCGCGCGCCCCCGGCCCCCCGGCGCCCCGGGCCCACGGCCCCCGCGCTCCCGGCGGGGCGGCACGGGCGGCGCCTCGCAGCGGCCCGGGAACGCGGGGTCCCCCTGCTGCGGGGGCATCGGCCCGCGCCCGCCGCGGGGGGAGCCGTCCCCGACTCGGGGGCCGCGGCTCCGGCCGCGCGGTGCAGACAAAGGCGGTCGGGTGGGTTCGGCTGGGCTCAGGCTCCGGCGGCGCCGGCTCCGTTCTGCGGCTGAGGACTGCGGACCGAGCGGCGCGGGGCTCGGCGCTGTCTCCTCCTGCTTCCCGGCGGCCCGGCGCGCGGGGGGCGGGCGCGGAGAGAAGGCGGGGCGGCCGCTAAGTCCCGGCGTCGGGCCCACAGCGCCCCCGCCTGCGCGCCGCGCGGTGCGCTAGAGCAGAAGCCGCGCGCGCTGGGGCGGGACCGCGACCGGGGACAGGGACCCCGACACCCACGGGGGATCCCTAGGTGCCCAATCTGGGCAGTGCCGAGGAACCAGGCCGGCGGAGGGCGGCTTCCCGGCGCCAACCCTGCCGCCACCGCCGAGGGGCTCGCGGTCAGCTTCCTGCGCCCAAGCGGCCGACGGCCCTGCTCCTCCCGGCCCCGCGCCCCCTCCTCCCAGCGGTCCCTGCCTCGCAGGCTACAGCGCTCCACCCGAGGGCGCAGTGCAGGGCCTGGGCGACAGTCGTCGGAAGGAGGCAGAGTTAATAGGCAACTTTTATGCAGCCGAAGCCCATCGTGTGATTTTGGTCCTTCTAACTTATTCATCTATCATTTGGGAGCAAAGGAACGCAGGTCCGCTGTTAATGCTAGTGTGACTTTTGAGGATGCCCTGAGCCAACAGATGGCTTTATAGCCCCAATTCTTTCATCTACTTAAATGTAATTTGATGACATTAATATTATTTGGGGGCAGGGATCCGTTTTTCTCTGACTCCTTCCTCCTACATTTAGTCAACAATCCATCGGAAAGACAGGGAAACCTTTCTGGGCATAGTCTGGACGCAAAGGTTCCCCAGAGATTTATGCTGTGGTGTGAGAAGAGGCTCATACTGTGAGCAGAAATAGTGATACTAATAGTAAAAGTCATAGTAACTAATAAACGTTGAACCTTTCTTACATGCTGGACACTGGTAAGCACTCCACATGAGCTAATTACTGTCATCTCATCATTACTTATACCCATTTTATGGGTGAAATTCTTAGTCTCTCAGTCGTGCCCGACTTTTTCGAACGCCATGGACCAAAGTCCACCAGGCTCCTCTATCCATGGGATTTCCGTGGCAATAATACTGGAGTGGGTTGCTATCTCCTTCTCTATGGGATCTTCCTGACCCAGGGATTGAACCCTCGTCTCCTGCATTACAGGCAGCTTCTTAACCTCTGAGTCATTGGGAAAGCCCATTTTATGGGTACAGGATGAGAAAATCCGAGGCACAGAGGTACTAGATAAAATGCTGAGGTCTCACAAGCTAGGGAGTGGCAGTGCCAGGATTCAAGCAGTCGGACTCCAGAGCCTGAGTTCTTTCTTACCCAGTGTCCTTAAAGCAAAATCAAGCCAGAGTAATAAATTGAGCCTTGGAAGTGTGGCTGTGGTGGAAATGCAGAGGTGGATTTATCAAGAGGCTGAAGGCTTGAATTCAGGGCCCTCATTTGCAGAGAACCTCCCTGGGGGCCCTAGCAGTGTGAACACATGATTATATCTTTGTCAATTTTGCAAAAATTGACAAAAATTATATGAAAAAAATTCATATATTTTAACCACTACCAACTAAGCCCAATATTGTTTCAATTCTAACTTCTCATATTGAATGGCTTTGATGTGGCAGTGGACATTCTGAGCATCAAGCCAAGGAAAGTGAACTTGGAGAGACGTTTCATTTGGGTTTAATGGATACAGAGCTGGGACTAAAGTCAGACAAGGAAGGAGCCAAGGGAACAAAATTCAAGGGACCAACCTTGCAATTACCTGACCCAGAGAATGAGCACCCGGGTATCTGGCCTGCCTCTCCACAGCCCTGACACTGATGGGATGTATTTGTGTGATTTTTGATTCCTCTGTGTAGTTACCTTATTTCTTGCCATCTGGGTATAGAAATGGTGGCCAGTGATGTGCCTACAGGTTTCCATCTGAACTTTCCCACTTTCCCCAGCACTGGTTCCAGTAAAAATCACAAGGTTTTCTAGAGTTTGGGATGTAGCTTCTTGAAGCCAGAAACTAGTTTGTGGCTATTCTTTCCATCAAAAAGTAAGCAGTATTATTAGAGGGGGCTCAATGCTAAGAACCCACCTGCCAGTGCAGGAGATGTAAGAGACTCGGGCTCAATCCCTGCGTTGGGGAGATCCCCTGGAGGAGGGCATGGCAACCCACTCCAGTATTCTTGCCTGGGAAATCTCATGGACAGAGGAGGCTGGCAGGCTATAGTCCATAGGGTCGCAAAGAGTTGGATATGACTAAGGACTAAACAACAATTGTTAGAGGGATATTGGCTCTCCCACCTATACCTGGTCAAAATGGAAGTTTCTGGCAGGAATAAACTCTAAATGCAGCAAATACATTTATTCGAGGCACCATACGTTTTTGAAGGAAATCACATGAAATAGAATTGATGTGAATTCCTGTGTTTGTGAGGACGCAAACCTGTCTGAGGACCACAAACAGCAAGTTCACCAGCAAGTGAAATAGGTTTTCATTGTTCTCTACATATTGCAAAATTAAAGAATTGAGAAAGTAGTCAAAGGGCATGCAGCAGGGGGATGTGAGGGAGGTGGTGTTCCAGAGACACAAAGTTTCAGTTATGCAAGATAAATACATTCAAGAGATCTAATGCACACCCATGTGACTAGAGTTAACAATATTGTATTGTACCCTTACATCTACTAAGTGTGGATTCTGAGTGTTCTCAAAAAAACACACACGCAGGCGACTATCTCACAATGTACATCAAATCATCAAGTTGTACACCTTAAATATGTACAATTTTTCATTGTAATATAGACCCTCAGTAAAGTTTGGGGGAGTGTGTGCAGCCAGAAAATGTGGGAAAAAATAGTATGATCCATGTGTGTCAGGAGGTTTATTAAATGTTTTCTTCTGGATACTTTTAAAGTTTATGGTGGCTGTTGGCCTTTTACATTGTATAGCTTGTTGTGATGCATGTCTCATTTTAAATCGATATTTTTTTACCTAATTTTCTATTCTTAAATGTTTACCCTTTCTCTTAAATAAGGGCCCCAAATGTGATCAGCTTCAGGCCCTACAAAATGTGGGTCTCCCCTGCCTTCAGTCATATGGTAGTTTTAGTATCCCGTAGCCACTGACTTTGCTTTATTCCCTTTCTTGTGTCAAGTACTGTCCCATTCCACTTGTTTTGGCCCATCTTTCTAGATCCAATTTAATCAACCCCCTGCAGCCTTACCTAAAATCCCCAGAACTAATTGTCCACTATTAGTAGGCTCTTCTGCAGTCCATGGTATCAAGTCCAAAGGTAGGGAGGGGGCCTGGAACTCGGTGCTGACCGAGACCAGGGCTGTGGGAGGCCCCTCCAAGTGTACAGTCTATCAGTGACTCCTACAATAAATCAATAGATCATCTAATGTATTTTCTTGTTTGTTTATTGTCTGTCTCCCTTTCAAGCCCCAGGAGGTCAGGAACTTTATTTTGTTCATCCTTATACCTCACACTTTACATCATGCAAGGAAAATAGTAGGCTACTGTTTTCTGTTTTATGCTTTTATAAAATATTTTGAGAACACATGAGTCCTGCAGCAATTAATAAGAAAGACCATTTCTCTGCTTGCTGAGGACGCCTTACCCCTCCTGTACTCCCATCTGTATCTACCAGGATGGCACATTTGTGCAATGCTTCCTTTGTATCTGGTAAATTTGGGAAATGCTATCATTTGTGGGGGGAAAAATTTTTCCACTCTTAAGATCTGGTGCCTACGTAGCTCTCCAGCCCAGCTGTGCGCATTCACCCACCACACCGGAGTTCCTCCTCTGGGTCTTCCAGCATCCACCCCATCCCCACTGCCACCCATCCATCCCCACCCCACCCCACTCCCCACGGCCCCAGGGACCTGGGCACACTCCTCTCTCCAATGCTTGATTGCCTGCATGCTTCCCCCTCTTCCTCTCACCTGCTAATGTTGACCACATGGGTCTCAGTTCAGATGTTACCTCCTCTGGGGAGTGTGACCCAATGCCCTTAGGTAGGTGCATTTATGCCTAATCCCTGTCATAGCACTTTGTTGAAGCAACCTACTGACACTTGCTCTTAATCGCCTAAAAAGCAGGACCCTTGCTTCACCAAACTCTTTCTCTCCACCACATTTTCTTGTATTTTTTTTAAAATAAAACTCTTTTACCTGTTCTACTAGCAGAATATCAAAATTTCAAATGTACTAATTATCATAAATTTTTATTTTGGTACTAATATAATAGAAACTGTGCCAATAAACTTTATACTGTATACCTTTCACCTATCTTTTAACATATTCAAGAAATAAGTTAAAATAAATTTGTGATTAATACATTCCTGGCCAGGGTATAATTTCCATTATCAAACTCAATATAAAGTTTTTTTTTAAACTATTTGTAACTTTTCACTATTTACCCATCTTCCATAAATAAATAACAACAAAGAACCAAATCAGAAGCCTGTGGTTACTGGATCTTTCATACTAGTGGGTCGTGTAGCTCTGAGTGTTTGCCCTTTCTCCAAGCCATCACCGTTGACCTAGGACATGTTCATCTCTGAAGGAAACTTCTTTCCTTCAGCACTGCCCTACTTTTTAAATGTCCTGTAAGAGACTGCTAGTTAGAAAATTATTTCTCCAGAGTTCCCTGGTGGTCCACTGGTTGGGATTCTGAACATTCACTGCTGAGGGCCCAGGTTCAATCCTGGGTTGAGGAATTACGATCTGAAAAGCCACAGAAGAAGAAAAAGAAAATTACTTCTCACCAACTAAAGATTCTGCGCTGGGTTGTCTAATGCCAGAAGGGCCCCCTGTTTCCATCGGAGGTTGGGCTCATGTTCCCCAGAGCGTCTATCTCTGTGTGTTCCAGGCTATGGCTGTCCAGTGAGAGGAACCCCTGGGAAGTGGGAAGTGGAGGGCCGTCACAGGGCTGCATGTGATGACGGACAGGCTCGGAGGGCCCGACGTGCCTTCGCTCTCCTCCTGCTCTGTGCCCACCTCATTGTGCTCACAGCAGCCCCAGCTCACAGGAACCGCAGAGGGCATGCCCCCAGCGCAGCATACCTGAAGTTCCCTTTCATGGCTCCGCCGGTGCCCACATCTGCAGGACAACTGGGTTTTCTCGAAAGCTCCAGCTGGAGCCCTGTCCCAGACTCAGCTGGACAGGCTCAGTGGCTGTTTCCCTCTCTCCTGCAATTCTCAGGCTCATGAAATCTTCCTTCCTTCACCCTATACCTTGGAAGGGCTGTTTTCCTGACTGAGCCCTGAGTGTACCCATCCTTAGTGCTTTTTTTTTTTTCCACCAGGGATGCCAGCCTCAGGGAAAATAATTGACAAAGAAAATAATGTTGGCATTTCTCACTAGAGAAGAAGAGAGGGTCATATAAGTGTCACCAGACCTCCACCTTAGTCATTAATCACTGACCCCAGACTCTCCCATCCGCTACTGCTCTGGCAAGGGGCCTCAGACGTGGTCCCACATATTGAAGTTAGTGCCTGTCTCCAGGTGTTATTTTGTCACTTGCCTGTTGGGAACTAGAATGAATGAATTTTTTTTAACTCAACAAGAGTTCCCATTAACTTGATGAAAATTTCAGATGTGAAAATCAATCGTTAATTTTCACTGTAAAAATACTTCTGAAAAGAAAATGTTTATATTGTTTCTATTGGTCAGATTAGGCCAGGCTGTGCTAGAGTGATAAATAAACTCAAAATCTTAATGTCTAGAAACACAGGAGTGAATCTTTAGTCACGCAAAATCCACTGCAGATCAAATGGCTCTCCAAGACAGCACCCTTCCAAGTGGTGGCCCAGGGATCCAAGTTGCTTGTATTTGGCATCTAGGCAGCCAAGGACACACAGGGCTTCCTGGACACACAGGGTTTCCAGGAAAGAGTGGGGAAAGTCATCTACCAACTATGAAATGCTTCGTGTCGGAAATGATTTCTGCTCACAGCTCTGCATGTGCCCATGTGTTCAACAGCAGTTTTATAAGAGCTCAAAACTGGAAATTATCTAAATGTCGAAAACAGTAAAATGTATGAGTTAATTTTGTAATTTATGCTATACTACTTAGTAAAGAGTAGGAGTGAACTACAGATAAATACAATGACAATAATGAACTTCACAAATAGAAAGAGAAGTGAAAGAAGCCAAACACCAAAAAAAGCGTAAACTATCAAATTTGACGTATATGCAATAAACTGCATTTCTAAAGGAATGGACAGAACTAAACAGTGTTAGATAGCAAAATAATTGAAGATAATTGTTACATTTGGGAAGGAGAGGGCCATATGGGTCTTCTCATGTTCAGATGTTCTATTTCTTGACCTGAATGATGGCTGCATAGGTATTCATTTTAATTCTTTATGCCATATGTTTGTTTCATTTGTTTTAAGGAATTGCATTATATTTCCAAAATTATGATGGTTAAAAGTAGTCAAACCTATAAGTTCATTAAATCTGACTCATGGTTATTTGCATCTTAATGAGCTATTTGCTAAAACCTAACACAGTGCTGGTGACCCGTGTGCACCTTTTGAGTTAAATAACAAACTTGTGAAGTAAAACTTAAATGTGACTTGATTGGCCCAAATCCTCTTTCTACAGAACTTTCCCAGGAACACATCATGAAGTATGACTGTGCATTTTTTTATGTCTCTAATATTTATTTTTGGTAAGGGTATCTTCTTGCACAAATGTTATTGATAGATGTTTAAATATTTTTAGCAAACTAAACTGGTCCAGTAGGATGATTACAACAGAAAAGAGGTGAATGGTGATTTATATATACGTAAGTACCTGGAGAAAAATGACACCCCACCCTCACCCCACTGCCCTGGGAGAGCTGTTGGAAGGACAGCAGGTAAATTTGCGCTGGGAGCACTATGAATGCTGAGGACAGATGCTGTGCAAGGCTGAGCTACATTGAGGGACACTTTCTACCCTCAGTCTTTGTTTCTTTTTCCCCTGAAGTCCCACCACCACCACCACCCCGCCAGTCCCCTGCCTCCCATACCCTCCCACCCACCGGCCTTGTGCCCCCCTCTTCCCAGCTGTTGCTGATCCCCCTAAAGGGGAAACACCCCCATTTCCATTCCCTCAGAGCTGCTGCAGCCTCCCAATGATGACGTGCCCTCCCAGTTGTTCTGACCTTTCCTGTAAAAAATTCTCCTCCCCAGACCCTTGTAACAACTCATATGTTTCCAACTTCCCTCCCCAAATACACATCACAGAAACTCCCCAGGCCAGACATTTCCCAGCTGCCTACATCCTCGAAGATGATAAGAACTCTTTAGAAATCCCTCTTAGCTGTTGCAAAACCCTGACCTCCTCTAATTTTTCAGCCACCCTAAAGATAAGAACTCACCACACAATCCTTTCCCAGCAGCTGTAATTGCCTGGGCCAGCAATTGTGAAATGACAGAATTGTCTTCTTCCCTTCTAGAAACTGCAGTCACCTCTCCTTTCTAGATCTTCCCAGCTGAGGGAAGGATTGCCCACAATCCTACAATGGGGAAGAGAAAGGAATTTTCATACATTGAAATAAGGCTCACAATCTGCTCCTGAGTTCGCAGTGGCTGTGTAATGCTTTGAATGTGTGCATCCGAATGCCAAAGATGCCCAAGTCCCTCTTTGAGAAGGGATGCTCTAACGGGAGGCTCGATTTCTCTGTCATGTGCACTAGAAAGTGCTAAAAGGTGGATACTGCCCTTGGCACAGTGAAATGGTGTCATTAGTTTGGTTTTGGAGGGGAAGGGATACAGTTATTGGCCCAGTGGTCGGGTGGAGCAATCCCAAGCAAGAACAGTGGCGATATGTATACAGATACGCTTAGAGTAGTATCTGGATTTGCAGGAGTTTATAACCCCAGTAAGAGAGTAAATATCTATAAAATAACTGCAATGGGGGCGGAGTGTAGCTCCTCTCCATTACCCCATTTCCATTACAGGAATGGAGATGGGGGTGTTTCCCCTTAAGGGGGATCAGCAACAGCTGGGAAGAGTGGGGCACGAGGTGGGTGGGTGGGAGGGTATGGGAGGCAGGGGACTGGTGGGGTGGTGGTGGTGGTGGGACTTCAGGGGAAAAATAAGCAACGACTTAGGGTGGAGTAACAGGATGTGCAAAGTACAATAGCAAGTCAGGGGTGCCCAGGACGAGCTTCTGGGTGGGAGAACGCCAACCCCCTTCCTTCAAGATGAGTCATAAGATGGTTCAGAGCAACCCTGTGCCCCCAAGAGACCCTCCTCTCTGTTCCCCCTTCTTTTGATCACAAAACTTCAACACATTAGAGCCACACTTATGAAGCTCACAGTTTCCTAAGCATTTGGTATGTGTTGTCATATTTAATGCTCAAAAAATTGAAATGTGCACTATTATCTCCCCAACTTTATAGATTAGGAAACAGCAGTTCCGAGGGACCCAAAGTAGCCCAGCTGGTGACTCTCAAGAGTGAGAGGTTTTCACTGTACCTTATAATCTGCCGGCAAACAATCACACATACACAAGCCAGCAAAACAAGGTGGTAATTTTAATAATGACACTTAAAAAATAAAAAGCAAGCCTTTAGCAGCATGTCACACAGCAGTACCTTGATCATTGACTCGATCTGGGTTGCACAGACTACACGAGGAGATCCTGATCATTCAGGAAAGACAGAAGAAGCAGGTCTCTAACATCTTGTGCTATCAAGCGGAGAAGATTGCAAATGTGCATAAGATAATAAAACCTGAGAATAAAGAAGAAAAAAAGAGAATAAAAAACCCACAACAGTTTGGAAGTATTTTTTTAAAAGACTGAGGTAAAATTATCCCTTTGTTAGCTTCTTTTATGTTTATTAAGATATTAGGTGGATTATAGAGGGAAGGCTTAAGAATTTGAGAAGTGGAACTCATATCCCACGGAAATAGCATCTTCATACCTGTATATCACTAAAGTCATTTTGTCTATTCATTACATCAATTTCATAAATACTGATTGAGTCCCTTTGTTAACATAAGGACTTGTTAATAATCAAATATTTTATGTTTTACATTTTTTTATGTAATTGTAAATGTTTGTTCATTCAGATGGTTTCCTAAACAATAAAAATTGGAAAGTTTTAAGTCTCATTATGAAATATTCTATGCACTTTTCAGGTAGTGCTAGTGGTATGGAATTTGCCTGCCAACACAGGAGACGTAAGATCCCTGGGTCAGGAAGATCCCCGGGTCAGGAAGATCCCCGGGTCAGGAAGATCCCTGGGTCAGGAAGATCCCCTGGAGGAGGGCATGGCAACCCACTCCAGTATTCTTGCCTGGAGAATCCCCTGGACAGAGGAGCCTGGGGGGCTACAGTCATCAGGGTTGCAGAGTCGGACACTACTGAGGCCACTTAGCGCACACACACAAAGTATTTTATAGTGTTACCACTGTCTGGAGACCCTTTTCCATCGCCTTGAACTACATCACCATGGTCTTTGTGGGTCTGGCCAGAGGAATGGTCATCACTCGCCCTGGGAAGAGCCCTCCCTGTGATCCTCAGACCCTAGGGTGTCGCCTCCTCCCAGGCCCTCTCAGTGGGGCTCTCAGGGGTGGAAGGTGGAGAGAGATGCAGTTTATAGGCAGGCCTCTTAGCAATGACTCCCTGGGTTGCTACACCCACGCAGGCCTGGTTCTGAGCCTGGAGCTCTGGACCTCACAATCAAGGGTAGGAAACCAGATATCAGAACTTCAGGCTGAGTTCTTCTGAACTGTTCTTCCCTAGCAATATAGACTGTGCCTGGTAGCCACTGGAATCTAGATTCTATAAATTTTGAACTCTGAACCTTCCGATCTCACAGACAGAATTCCTGTACTCCAAGGGAATGCCTTCAAATATGTTCATTTGAAATAACTTCGTAAATGAAAATAAGCAGCAAGAAAGGTTTTGTGATGCTAAAAATATTAGTTTTCTTTTCATTTAATTCCTATAACAGGAGTCCTGAGATTTTTAAAAAATAGAGAATACATGAAAAGACACAGAAAGACGTCAGAAGAAAAAGGACTCGAGGACAGCCAAGCACCTCAGGCGATTTTGTTCCTGGAAAGGAGTGGAAATTGCCTGGTTTGACCTGACTTGCTTCAGCCCTCAACTGTTGACTGTCTCTGTGAGTCAAAGCAGGTGTTTAAATGTCCAGGATGAGATGAGCACAATGAAAGAGGAAGAACCCAAGTTACATAGATTTAATGTAAGTTAAAACTGCCCTGGTCATAGGGGAGAACTCAAAAAACAACCCCCTCCAGGTTTAGAGTAATACAAAAGAAACTCTACATGCTTGTCCTTCCTCAGACTGTGCACTTTCAATATAAATAGTGGAAGTGAAGGGACTTCCTTGGTGGTCCAGTGGTTAAGGCTCCAAACCCCCCGTGCAGGGGTGCAGCCTTGATCCCCAGTCAGGGAATTAAGATCACATACTGTGCAGATTAACGTCTGAAAAAAATAAATAAATAGAGAAAACTATGTGGGAGAAATGCCATTATTAAGCGTTGCATTGAGGACTGTGCTGGTTGGACTCTGTGGATGAGCACAAGGGTGCAAAGTGCTCCTCGTGGGGCAGACATTTCAGGCAAGAGGAGTGCTGACCCAGGAAAGGAGAGGCCAGGGACTGAGTTCTGAGACTCTGGGGTCAAAAAAACATCAACATTAAAAAGCTAAAAATATTACAGGTAACTAAATTGAATATCCTGTGATAAACCATTGGAAAAGAATATGAAGAAGAATGTATATGTGTGTGTGTGTGTGTGTGTGTGACAGTATATATTAGTCACTCAGTCACGTCTCTTTGCAACCCCATGGAGTGTAGCCCACCAGGTTCCTCTACCCATAGAATTCTTCAGACAAGAACACTGGAGTCTCCTTCATTGCAGGCAGATTCTTCACCATCTGAGCCACCAGGGAAGCCCACATATATATATATATATGGTGGTGCTAGTGGCAAAGAACCTGCCTGCCAATGCAGGAGACACAAGAGACATGGGCTTGATCTCTGGGTCAGGAAGATCCCCTGGAGGAGGGCATGGCAACCTGCCCTCTTGCCTGGAGAATCCCAAGGACAGAGGAGCCAGGCAGGCTACAGTCCACAGCGTCACAAAGAGTCGGACATGACTGAACCAGCTTGGCACACATGCACGTATAACTGAATTACATCACTGTACAGCCGGAACTAACACAGTACTGTAAATCAACTATACTTGAATAAAATAAAAATTTTTAAAAGCTAGAAATGCTAAGGCCAAATATCAGAAGCTGGGGAGGCAGCAGTGACCAGATGCCTGCCCGGGGCACAGCCAGAGTGAGAGCTAGCTTGCCTACAAGCCGCCAGGCGCCTGACTGCACACTTAGCCATCAGACCCCTCGGGAACGGAAAACAGCCCTCGGTGCCTTTGTTTACAAGGTGGCAAATTGTAAACCCGACGTAGCTCTGGAGACACCCTCTGTGCAAACCAGTTGCTTCACTGGTTTCTGGCGCCGGTTGAATATCAGTGAAGGAGGGGGTGACCAAGATTGGAGCAAAAGGAATCTGGGGGAGCATGAGGGTGTGTCTTTGGCACAGTCCTGAACCCAACAGGCAGGTTTTCTTTGCACAACACGCCCTCTGGATCTGGACACTGAGCTGGCTGTGTCAGTAAGTAGAGCTGACCAGAGCTGGTTCTGCCGGATGAAGCCCATGTCTATTCCAAGCTTTCAGGCTTGAAGAGGTGGCCACTAGGGTTCTCAGGCTTTGCTGTGACTAATAAATGAAACTCCAGCCATCAATTTCCTTTTTAAAAGCAGTAAAATACCTTGTTTAGGACAAGCATGTCTTAGGAAGAAAAATGTTCTCTTGGATTTTCGGAATCATTCAAGAAACTCTTATAGTTAGTATTAAAAGTTAAGGTGGTGGTTGAATTCTCAAAGTGCACAGTGCGAGTCCAGCCAGAAAACAAATTCAGTGGCTCGGCATGGTCTGCTCTGCAAACCTGAGAAGGGCTTCCCGTGAAGAGGGCTGGTAAGAGAACCCAGGGAGAGCTGTAAGACCATAGTTAGCATTTATCGTTTCCCTGGAGCGTGTTCTGTTGGGCTGGGGTGCAGGATATGCCTTCCTGGTCGGGTGGGCCCACATCTGAGCCTGAGAGGGCTCATACCTGTGCAGCATTTCACTTGTCAACTGGTGAATCCCCTCATCTGTAAAACATGTGTATTAATTTGCTGAGGCTGTTATAACAAAATACCACAAAGTGGGCAGTTTAAAGAACAAGACATCTGTCGCTCACCGTTCTGGAGGGTGGGAGTTCGAGATTGAGGCGCCAGCAGGAGTGGTTCTTTCCGACGTCGTTCACCTTGTCCTGCCAGTGGCCACCTTCTCCCTGTGTCTTCCCCTGATCCTCCTATGAGCTTCCCTCTGTGCTTGTCTGTATCCTAATCTCCTCTTCTTATAAGGTCACTAGTTTTTTTTTTTAATTAGGGCCCACCCCAAACCCCTCATTTCAATTTAGTTAACTCTTTAAAGACCCTGTCTCCAAATATTGTCACACAGTCTGAGGTGTGAGAGTCAGAGCTTCAGTACATGAATTTTGGGGGGACACAAATCAGCTCATAACAATATGGATAATGCTACCGTACAGCACAATGAACTTTGCTCAGTATTATGTAACAACCTAAATGGGAAAAGAATTCGAGGAAGGGTAGATACATATATATCTGTAACTGAATCACTTTACTATGCACCTGAAACTAACACATATATACTATACTACAATATAAAATAAAATGTTTTAAAATGTGGAAGCACAACTTGTAGAGAGTATTATACTATGCTTTGTTGTATATTGAGTATTATAAACATATTATCTGTTGAGAATTATATCTATTAACCAAACTTCTGTTTCTAAGTATTTCTTTTTGTACACACACCAAAAACGAATTTTGCTTGATTGCACATAATTTAATAGGAATCCTTACAATTATGTGTGAGACCAATATAGATGTTTACCAAAGGTTACTTACATCTAACTTTTCTTTAAGGAATGGAGATAGTGTCATGTAATTTTCTTTGGAGTTATTTCAGGTATGCTTGGGGGCAAGGAGCCTTCTCAAAAGAAGCAACAACAATGAGGATCAGGAGAGAGAGAGCTACTGAGCTAAGTGAAAAAACAAATCATTTTGGGTGATGTGATCCAAAGGGCATAGACAGACTGACTAACCTGAATTTAGTTTCAGTTTTGCATTTGTTAATTGTGTGACTTCCACCCTCAACAAATACTAGCTCCCTTCTCCTTGGTTACTGTGGTTACATGCTCAAGACAGAATATTGTGGTCTTGATTTGGGAAAAACACAATTTTGTGAATTGAAAATTCAACTATTTTGTTTTTTGTCTAGTGAATCAAAGCACAAAGCAAAAAAACCAATAAACATGGGATGGATGGATGGATGGATGGATGGGAAAGCAAAATCACAGAAACGTATGAGGACTTTTTTTTGAGTCTCACTTGGTCTCCAGCTAATTATTGACGTGGCTGCGGCTGGTGAATCCAATAGGAAGTCTCGCTCCTACTTGTGCTCTGGCTGCTCTCCCAAGGTAGGTGCAGTGGAGTAGCTGCTGTTACCGGTTATGTCTCTGCTGTAAAGCCTTGCCACCTCTTGCTCCATCAACCATGTCGCCGAGGCCGTTTGGTTTGGTGCTGCCATCAAGTCTTGTGTGATCCTCACTAGCTCTCAAAAGCTCCCCATGGCCTGCATCCTGGGGTCACCTGCAGAATGGACCTCCCCCAGATCATGTCCTGCATACAAGTATTCACCTTGCCCCATTACCATCCCAGTCTTCTCAGTTCACACCTTAGTCCCAGGTTTCTAGATGAGAAAGACAATTTTCTAACATCCCCCAAACATTCTACTTCTAAGCTTGAGAACACCTTGAAATTACTTTGCATATCTTTTCCCTCCTTCCTCTCCCAAGTTCCCTAAGATTCTGGGCTCCTGTTGTTCAATGCTTGTTCCAACCCATTCCCCTATCCACTTGATGAGGCTGTTCTTACTTTTAATAAATTGCAGCTTTTCTACACCCTTCTATGCTGACATCAGGCATGACCTCCTACAGTGGCCACCCCGAGTGACTCCACCTCCCAGCATTTGCACACTCTGCAGTCACCTCGCATTCTGAGTAGGGGTGACTCATATCACCTATAGAATATTCTAGAAATAACAGCAGCCATGTGAGTGCACCATCTCGAAGTCAAGCCCCTGGAAGACTGCAGTCCAACCAATATCATGACCACAGTCTCAAGAGCTGACACCACACAGCTGAGCTGCTCCTTAATTCCTGCCCACATGAGCTGGAAAATAATAAATGTTGTTTTAGGCCACTATGTCCTGTGTTCACTTTGTAGGTGCCCATAAAAACGAATAAACCTCCCAAGCACCCAAAACCTTGATAATGGATTCTTCCATCCTCAAAGCTTATTTGCATCACCCGAACATCTTTCCCTCATGCCTAGAAGTGAACTCCTGGTCTTTCTGTTCAAAGTCCTCTTTCCTCTCAGCCCATCCACTAGGAACTAACAGGTGGAGAAGCAGACTTTGTCGAGGGTGAAGGGACATGAGGTGTCATCCTTCCCCTCACATCCACAGATCCTCACTGTGATTTCATTTCAGTGTCCCCCAAGGAAAGGCCTTCTGGAGTCCTACTTCTTAATATCAAATTATCTTTAGTATAGAGTCTATATTCTATATATAGAATAAGAACAGACATACTTTTCACAGAGGAAGTTAACCCAGGGGACACGATCTGTATGAAATATATGCAGACATGAATAGGGGCATGGACTCACCCTGATCCCTCCACTTGTATCTCCTTCTGATCCTGAATAAGCTATTGAATTACTGGCTGGATTCAAAGGTGCTGGCTTTGGTCCAAGAACACAGAATTGGATGTACTGAGAAGAACTAGGACACCACTCTCATTAACCAATCAAGTGTCATCTCTGATAAGACCGTAGCACTAAATTTGCGTGTGTGTGTGCGTGTGTGCTAAGTCACTTCAGTCATGTCCCACTCTTTGTGACCCTATGGACTGTAGCCTGCCAAGTTCCTCTGTCCATGGGATGCTCCAGGCAAAAATACTGGAGTGGGTTGCCATACTCTCCTCCAGAGACTCCTCCCCACCCAGGGATTGAACCCATATCTCTTATATCTCCTGCATTGGTAGGCAGCTTCTTCATCACAAGCACCACATGGGAAGCCCCTTGCTAAAGTTTGTCCTCAACTTTCTCCTGCACCAAGACGCCAGCATGCATGCATCCACCCGGCTCTGCAGCAGCCCCTCACCCAGGCAGTGGTTTCCACACTGACGGGCCCGGGTGGTAGGTGGTAACTGTGTCTGTTCCCCAACCCACCTGCCCCTCCATGGTGCAACTAAATACACTTTAAGGGGCTCTACAGTTCACGGTGACTTGGATATTCTCCCTGACATCTGAGAAACCCTCCTCCAAAGTGATATGAACACAACATGTGACCTAGAAGCAGAGGGCAGTCTCTCCAGTCCCAGGGACACAGTAGCTTATGAATTACTTGTGTTCCAAACCTCGCTGGCGCTCTGCTTATACTGTGCTCGGTGCTTCTGTCAGCCACACAGCATCACCACAGGCCAGGTATCCTTTCAAGCCTGACCTGTCCAAAAGGCATCTTTTGGGTTTTAAAAGATACGAAATTCTTTGCTCTTCTAAAACTCTCCTCAGGAATTTGCTGATGGTCCAGTGGGTTAGGATTCCACCTTCACTGCTGAGCGCCCAGGTTCAATCCCTGGTCAGGGAACTAAAGTTCTACAAGTCACATTATGTAGCCAAAAAAATTTAATAATAATAAAAACAAAAAAACTCTCCTGGGAAAGACAGAACTTTGGTTTCAGTGACTGACTCCTAAGTTCAGTTCCTTCGGCTCTGTTACCCATCAGAATAGTGCAGTCTCCTCATGGACCACGGCCCATTAGATTTGGGACATCTACAGGAGAGCCAGCTGGTTCCAGGCTTATAGTCCCTGGATAAGAAAATTAATTCACCCATTTATTCAAAGGTAAAAGTGAGGGGAATGTTTGCTGAATAGAAAGGGAAGCCTATACTGTTTCTCAGTGAAATTTCTTTGTGAGACGTTTCAGATTGCATCTGAATGAGAAAAACGTGCAGTTTAACAGAAAAAAAAATTTTGTGTGTGTAATTCTGACTAGTTTCTACTAGCCTGGAAAATAAAACATGTGAAATATAAAAATAAACATAGATCTATAAATTCATGTATGCTGTGTGTGCTTAGTCATACAAGTCACATCCGACTCTTTGCAACCACATGGGCAGCCCATCAGGCTCCTCTGTCCATGGGGATTCTCCAGGCAAGAATGCTGGAGTGGGTTGCCACGCCCTCCTCTGGGATCTCCTCCCAGCCCAGGGATCAAACCCAGGTTTCCTGCATTGCAGGTAGATTCTTTACCATTTGAGGCATAGATTCATCTAATACATACAGAGTATCCACCATATGTGCCTATTGTATCAGCAGTGAACAAAACACTGCCCTTTTCTCATGAGGCCTACAGACAACAAACAGACAGGCACTGTTAAATATTTAATAATAAATTTATTAAATGTTAGGAAAAAAGTAGATAATGTCTGTGAGCTGTCTGAGAGTACATTCTTGCTTCCTTATTCACAACTCCTTCCTCAATACCTGGAATCCTGCCTGGCACATAGGAAGAACCTAACATGTAGAGAGAGATTTGATGAATTTATAGATTCATCATGAGAAATTATAATAAAGGGACAACTTAAGTTGTGGGAAGTCAGAGAAAGGCATGACATATAAACACCAATGGGAAAGATAAGCAGGAATTACATGAAGTGGGTGGGTTGCAGAAAAGCATTTCGGGAAGAAAGTCATATGGGCTTTAAAAAAAAAGTCTATGTGTTTTAAAGCTAAAAGTCATAAATCACAATGAAGTGATTTTTATTATAAAGACCTACATACCACAGGATGAAATAATACAACAGAACTCCACACTTACAAAGTGGCAATTGCAAGAGATGTAAAGAGGCAAAGGTAAAAAACCCACCAATAATGAGAAGATTTAACACACCACTCAGAACAAGACAAATCTAGTGAACCAAAAATAAATGAAGATACAAGAGCTAAGCAACATAATCAAAAAGGTATCACATGACTTTTCACCCTGATAACAGAAAATACAACCTCCTCACAAGGTACAAAGATCATTCATAAGGAACCAGGTCATCTATCAGGTAACAAGGAAAATATCAGTAAAGTTCTATAAAGTAGAGCTATGACAAACAACAACCTCTGTTTGCAATGAAATAAAACTAAAAATTATCAACAACAAAAAACAAAAACGGCTGTTCCACCTGGACATATAAAAGTTCCCACTGAGGACTCTTAGATGAATGGAAAATTATAAAGTAAAATTTCTAAAGCATAATGATAACAGAAGCACAATATATCGGAAGAGGAAATACAACACACTGAAAGCAGTGACCATAGGAAAATTCATGGCCTTAGCCACGTTTGTCAACAACAATAAAAGATTTGAAATAAATGAATTAAATTCCCAGCTCAAAAATCTCTTTGAACCAAGACTTTTTTGTTCAACTAGAACAACAACAACAAAAACTAACTAAAGGAAAACACAAATATGGAAAAATTAAAGATAGAAGAAATTAGGTAGGTAGAAAAATAGTAGTTCTAACCACTAAATCAAATTTCTGGTTTTTAAAAATAAATAAGCCACTTGCTAACTTAAAAAAAAGAAGGGAAAAAAGCACAAAAATACAAAATAAGAAATGACAAAGGAGAAATAACTATTAAAAGAGAAAAAATTTAGTATCTTGCAGTCACCTATGCAGATCAATTTGAAAAACTGGGTGAAATGGATAATTTTCTAGGGAAATACAGTTAAGCAAAACTGACCTTTTTAGATTTAGAAAGCTCAGACTAATGTTTATGGAATGTATGAAAAAAGGAACTACAGCCTCAAAATGTGTGAGGCCTAGATGATTCCAGGGGAAAGTACTACTAAACTTTCAAAAATAAGATAGCCCCTAAATTGTCTGAGCACTAAAAAAGAAAGTTTTCCTAATTATTTTCTGAAGCAAATATAGCTCTGATGCCTGCACCTGTTAAAGACAGTGCAGAGAAAAGTAAAATTAGCAACCAATATGATATATGAAAATTGAGGGCCAATTTCAAAATAAAATATTGATAAACAGAATTTAACAGCAAGTTAAGAAAATAATACATCATGACAAGATAGGGACTATTACAAAAATTCAAGACAGGGTCACTCTTAAGAAATTTGTTAATGTAATAAAACCTATTAACAGATCTAAGGAGAAAAAATCAACGGCTACCTGCATAGATGCTGCAAAACCTTTTATGAAAGTCAACATTCATTTGTGGTAAAAAAAAAACAAAAAACAAATGAAAATAAGAATTCATTGACATTTTGTTAATCATAGCTAGATCAACATAAAGATTAACATTATATGGATACATCAAAATGTATTCATGTAATGAGACTTTCTGGTGGTCCAATGGTTAATACTATCAGCCAAGGCAGGGTGTGTGTGTGTGATCTCTGGTTGGGGAACTAGGATATTTTTAATTTTGGAGGTGTTAAAAGTAATGCAATTAGGCAAGAGGAAAGCAATGACAGATTGGGCAAGTAAGAACTGAAAAGAATCGAAACCATTTCTATTTGCAGAGAGGCTGATCCGGTAACTGTAAAACTCAAGATAATCAATGATTAAAATAAAAATAATTCAGTAAAGTAACAGGTTCTAACAGTAGCATGTAGAAATCATTGGCTTTCCTAAAAAGTTAGCTGGTAAAATGAGAGGGAAAAACTCATTTACAACAGCAACCAGGAAGATAAAGTAACCTAGGAATTAATTAAAGCAATAAATATGCAAAATCTGTATGAAGAGAACTTTTCAAGATTCTGAAAAACACGGAAGTTGACTGGAACAAATAAAAAGACATTACTTGTTCTTCCGTTAGATGATTCCACTTCACAAATTTTTCCCAGACCTCTTAGTTGTTTGGGGGTTTTTTGTTGTTGTTTTCCCCACACCATGTAGCTTGCACTCTCTTAATTCCGGACCAGGGATCTAACGAGACCTGGGGGTGAAATGGCCAAGTCCTCACCAAGTTCTAACCACTGGACCACCAGGCAATTCTCTCAAGTATCTTTACTGACATAGAGAAAGTATTTTTGTAAAGCAATTTTTTTGGAGAGGAAAGACCAATAAAATTACTAACGAGGTACAATACAGATAGACTTGGACAGTATTATGCTGAGTGAAATAGGGCAGATGGAGAAAGACAGATGCTATATAATATCATTTATAAGTGGAATCTAAAAAAGGAAAACTAGTGAATGTAACAAAAAAAGAAACAGACTAACAGATACAGAGAACAAACTAGTGGTTACCAGTGGGGAGAGGAAGGAAGGAGAAGCAAGATGGGAGAGAGGATTAAGAGGTACAAACTATTGTGTATAAAATAAATAAGCTACAAGGATGTATTGTACAACATAGGGAATATAATCAATGTTTTACAATAGCTATAAATGGAGTATAATCTTTAAAAATGTGAATCATTATGTTGCATACCTGAAACTATATAATATAGTAAACCAACTGTGCTTCAATGAAAAAGAAATACACCTTTTTTAAAAAGGAGTTAGAAAGTTTATGCTAAAGCTTCATATAGAAAAACAACCAAGAATAGACAGGAGTATATTTTTTAATCTACATGGAAGATTAGCTCTGCCAAATATTAAAATATATTCTAAAGCCTCTTGGCACAGACTGAACAGTAGAGTAGAATAGAAAGCCAAGAAATGGGCCCTCATACACACAGGGGCTTGCCAGAGGTGCTAGTGGCAAAGGATCTGCCTACCAAAGCAGAAGACACAAGAGACAAGGGTTTGATCCCTGGGTCTGGAAGATCCACTGGATGAAGAATGGCTACCCACTCCAGTATTCTTCCCTGGAAAATTTCATGGACAGAAGATCCTGGCGAGCTCCAGTCTATGGGGCTACAGAGAATAAGACAACTGAACAATGGATCACACACACATGCATACAGAACCGTGGAATATGACAAATGTATGTGTCAAATCACCAGGGCAAAAATGGGATTTTTAATAAATGGTGCCGAGACAGGACAGTCATTTGGTAAAAGATAAAATTAGGTCCATATCTTATACCACACATAAGAATAAATCCCAAATGAATTGTGGATTTAAGAAGCCAAACAAATACTCAGTGGCAAGAAGACACAGAACTGTACAAAAAAAGGTCTTAATGACCCAGATAACCACGATGGTGTGGTCATTCACCTACAGCCAAACAGCCTGGAGTGTGAAGTCAAGTGGGTCTCAGGAAGCATCACTACCTACAAAGCTAGTGGAGGTGATGGAATTCCAGTTGAGCTATTTCAAATCCTTAAAGATGAGGCTGTGAAAGTGCTGCACTCCATGTGCCAGCAAATTTGGAAAACTCGGCAGTGGCCATAGGACTGGGAAAGGTCAGTTTTCATTTCAATCCCAAAGAAGGGCAATGCCAAAGAATATTCAAACTACTCCACAATTGTGCTCATTTCGCTTGCTAGCAAGGTAATGGTCAAAATTCTTCAAGCTAGGCTTCAGCAGTACCTGAAATGAGAACTTCCAGATGTACAAGCTGGATTTAGAAAAGGCAGAGGAACCAGAGATCAAATTGCCAACATCTGTTGGATCATCAAAAAAGCAAGAGGGTTCCAGAAAAACATCTACTTCTGCTTCATTGACTACACTGAAGCCTCTGACTATGTGGATCACAACTATGGAAAATTCTTCAAGCAATGGAAATACCAGACCACCTGACCTGCATCCTGAGAAACCTGTATGCAGGTCAAGAAGCAACAGTTGAAACCAGACATGGAACAAAAGGTTGATTCCAAATCGGGAAATGAGTACGTCAAGACTGTATATTGTCACCGTGCTTATTAACTTATATGCAGGGTACATCATGCAAAATTCCAGGCTGGATGAAGCACAAGCTGGAATCAAGATTACAGGGAGAAATATCAATAACCTCAGATATGCAGATGACACCACTCTTATGGCAGAAAGTGAAGAAGAACTAAAGAGCCTCTTGGCAAAAGTGAAAGAGGAGAGTGAAAAAGCTAGCTTGAAACTCAACATTCAAAAAATGAAGATCATGGCATCTGGTCCCACCATTTCATGGCAAATAGATAGGGAAACAATGGAAACAGTGACAGACTTTCTTCCCTTGGGCTCCAAAATCACAGCAGGTGGTGACTACAGCCATGAAATGAAAAGACGCTCACTCCTTGGAAGAAAAGCTATGACAAACCTAGACAGCATATTAAAAAGCAGAGACATCAATTTGCCAACAAAGGTCCCTATAATCAAAGCTATGGTTTTCCCAGTAGTCGTGTATGGATGTGAGAGTTGGACCATAAAGAAGGCTGAGGGCCAAAGAACTGATGCTTTTGAACTGTGGTGTTGGGAGAAGACTCTGGAGACTCCCTTGGACAGCAAGGAGATCAAATCAGTCAATCGTAAAGGAAATCAACCCTGAATAGTCATTGAAAGGACTGATGCTGAAGCTGAAGATCCAATAGTTTGTCATCCTGATGCAAAGAACATTGGAAAAGACCCTGATGCTGGGAAAGATTGAAGGCAGGATGGGAAGGGGGCAACAGAGGATGAGGTGGTTGGATGGCATCACCGATGCAATGGACATGAGTTTGAGCAAACTCTGGGTGTTGGTGAAGGACAGAGAAGTCTAGTGTGCTGCAGTCCATCAGGTTGCAAAGAGTTGGACACAACTTGGTGATTGAACAACAACAAGAACAAATACTAGAAGAAAACATGGGTGAATTCTTCTTTAACCTGGAGATATATACAGGAGGACAGTACTAACCTAAGTAACTTTTGAATACAATATTTAGAATATATTCTGAGACTAATGTAAAAAGGCTTTCTAACTATGACTCAAAACCCAGATGCAATAACAAAAAAATGGCAAATGTAACTACATAAAATAAATAAATGAAAACTTTAACATGGAAATAAAATACTCAAAGCTAAACAAAGTTAAAATACAACTGGCAAACTGGGAGAAAATATTTGTAATATATGTCACAGCGAGAAAGCTAATCTTCATATGCAAAACACTGTTTAAAAATGGAAATAATAAATGATGAAAATTCTGAAAAAAGTAGACAAACAACATGAGTTTGACAGTTCACACAAAAACATAAATACAGTCCTTAAATATACAAAAAGATATTCAACTCACCCATCATAAGAGAAATGCAAGCCAAAAACTAAACTGAGATCCAGATAAAAGGGTGGAAAAAGATATGTCATATAAATGAAAAGAAAGAGTAGCTAAATTAACATCAGACAAAGCAGACTTCAGGAGAAGGAAAATCACCAGGAATAAAAAGGAACAGTACCGAACGATAAAAGTAATTGGTTCACCAAGAAGATACACAAATGTACCTAATTAGAGCATTTCAAAATACGAATGGAAAGAAAAACAGGAGAAAACTAAGAAAATTGAAAGGAAAATACAAGTTCATAATTATATTGTTGATATACTTGATATTGATTATAACTGATATTTCAATTCTTTTCTCTCAGTAATTGATAGAGTAACTAGAAAATCAGCAAAGATGTAGAAAAACTGAATGATACCCATCAACCAATTGAATCTAAATAACATTTATGGAACATTCCACTCAACACCAGCATAACACATTCTTTTCAAGTGAAACATAAATTATTGAACAACGTAGGCCATATTCTGAACCATAAAATAAATTGTACCCAATTTAAAATAATTGAAATCACAATTCAGTGCATTTGTTTTCTGACCATAATGAATTAAAAAGAAATTGATAATAGCACAATCTAGAAAATACCCCAACTATGTGAAAATTAATCAGCTCACTTCTTAGTAGGGCTTCCCTGGTGACTTCCCTGGTGACCAAAAGAATCTGCCTGCAATGTGGGAGACCTGGGTTCGATCCCTGGGTTGGGAAGATACCCTGGAGAAGGAAATGGCAACCCACTCCAGTATTCTTGCCTGGAGAATCCCATGGACGGAGGAGCCTGATCTACAGCCTACAAGGTCACTTCTTAATAACTCATGAGCTCGAAGTCTCATATTGTGAACTAAGTGAAAATGAAAACCCAACATATCAAAATCTGTAGGCTGCAACCTAAGCAGCACTGTGAGAGAAACTGGTAGCATTTTCATACAGAAATTTAGACCATTAAACACCTCACTAACATATCTAAGCTTCCACCTTAAGAAACTAGAAAAAGAAGAACCTAAGTATGACTCAGAGACCTTATTCATCTTTTCCTCTCCTGGGATCCTTCATATAATAAGGACAATGCCATCCTCTTGCAACGTGATTTTTCAAAACTGAACCATTTATGACTGAGGCTCATACATGAGTGGTAAAACATTGTGGAAAAAAAAGAATAATTAACACGGGATTAGGATATAGTTACCCCCTGTGGAGGGATGATGGCAAGCCTTTGACAGGAGCATGTAAGGAACTTCTGAGATGATGGTAATCTTTGTCATCTTAACCTGAATCCTGAGATACATATGCTCATTTTATTAGGTTTTTTAAGTGACACATTTACCTTTATAGATCCTTGGGCACATATGACATTTTCACATTTAAAATTTGAGGAAAAAATAAAATGTATTAAACATAGACTCTCTCTTCCCAAATCTTTACTGGACCTGGGAACAAATTTTCATGTGACCACAAATCCTACCTCCAGGAACTATCTAAAATTCACAGTTCTTACTTGTAAAATGATATTTCTAATCAGTCTATTTTTTCCTATTAAAATAAAATGATTTTTCCACAAATAAGTGGTCTATCATTTGGATTTGGAATGCCAGGTAGGTTACATTACTACATCCTGCCTGACATGACTGAAAAGAACAAATGCAGAAAACAGACCCCCCTCAATGTGTCACACCAAGACTCCAGGTCTGAAGCAAATTGGCATCGGGTGAGATTTGCTCTTTACCTGTCCTCGCTGGGACCTAACTTTGGTGCACCCGGCCCTCAGTGGCCTTAATACTGTCTCTGCTTGCTCAGCCCCAGTGGGGTGGGAGGCCAGACTGCACAGGGTGCCACGTGGACTGAAAACGTAGTGGGTCAGAGACTGGACTGCTGGGCTGGAGTTTCACGTTCTCAAAAAGTCAGGACTGAATCAGAGGAAATGGTTCTGTCTGCTTCTCTACGGGAGCTGTCAGAAGCACAACCTTGCCCACCAGCTTAATGCAGGGTGTTTACTCCTTGTGGATCACAATCCTTTCTCCTTGCCTTCTTGGTGGCCATCCTACACCTGGATGATCATTCTCTTGGCAGAGAGTGTCTGTAGGGACAAGGTGAGCCAAGGGGTGTCAAAGAGAGGAGAGCAACCTTAGAGCAAGAACCTGCCACACATGGTACTGGGGTTCATGCTCACCAACAGCCTCCGGGACCAGTCATGGAAAACTTCTAGAAATAGAATTCGTCAAGTTCGCATCCCATTCTCTCTACTGCTTCCTACCATAATACATCTAAATAAAATTCCAGATATATATCAAAATTGAAAAGACAATCTTTAGAAGAAAAAAATGTCTTTTTCAACTAATTTTTATGGGAGTACAATTGTTTTACAATTTTCCTCTTCCAACAACACAAAAGAAGACTCTACACATGGACATCACCAGATGGTTAATATCAAAATCATATTGATTGTATTTTTTGCAGCCAAAGATAGAGAAGCTCTATACAGTCAGCAAAAACAAGACCAGGAGCTGACTGTGGCTCAGATCATGAACTCTTTATTGCCAAATTCAGACTTAAATTGAAGAAAGTAGGAAAAACCACTAGGCCATTCAGGTATGACCTAAATCAAATCCCTTATAATTATACAGTGGAAGTGACAAATAGATTCAAGGGATTAGATCTGATAGACAGAGTGCCTGAAACACTATGGATGGAGGTTTGTGACATTGTACAGGAGGCAGTGATCAAGACCATCTCCAAGAAAAAGAAATGCAAAAAGGCAAAATGATTGTCTGAGGAGGCCTTACAAATAGCTGAGAAAAGAAGAGAAGCTAAAGGCAAAGGAGAAAAGGAAAGATATACCCATCTGAATGCAGAGTTCCAAAGAATAGCAAGGAGAGATAAGAAAGCCTTCCTCGGAGATCAGTGTAAAAAAACAGAGGAAAACAATAGAATGGGAAAGACTAGAGATCTCTTCAAGAAAATTAGAGATACCAAGGGAATATTTCATGCAAAGATGGGCATAACAAATGACAGAAATGGTATGGACAGAACAGAAGGAGACGATATTAAGAAGAGGTGGCAAGAATATACAGAAGAACTACACAAAAAAGATCTTCATGACCCAGATAACCACAATGGTGCGATCATTCACCTAGAGCCAGACATCCTGGAGTACAAAGTCAAGTGGGCCTTAGGAAGCATCACCACGAACAAAGCTAGTGGAGGTGATGGAATTCCAGTGGAGCTATTTCAACTCCTAAAAGATGATGCTGTGAAAGTGCTGCACTCAATATGCCAGCAAATTTGGAAAACTCAGCAGTGGCCACAGGACTGGGAAAGGTCAGTTTTCATTCCAATCCCAAAGAAAGGCAATGCCGAAGAATGTTCAAGCTACCGCACAACTGTATTCATTTCACATGCTAGCAAAGTAATGCTCAAAATCCTCCAAGCCAGGCTTCAACAGTACGTGAACTTCCAGGTGTTCAAGTTGGATTTAGAAAAGGCAGAGGAACCAGAGATCAAGTTGCCAACATCCGCTGGATCATCAAAAAAGCAAGAGAGTTCCAGAAAAACATCTACTTCTGCTTTATTGACTATGCCAAAACTTTGACAAACTGTGGGAAATTCTTAAAGAGATGGGAATACCAGAACACCTTACCTGCCTCCTGAGAAATCTGTCTGCAGGTCAAGAAGCAACAGTTAGAACTGGACATGGAACAACAGACTGGTTCCAAATAGAGAAAGGAGTACGTCAAGGCTGTATATTGTCACCCTGTTTATTTAATTCATATGCGTTGTACATCATGCAAAATGTGCTGGATGAAGCACAGGTTGGAATCAAGATTGAAAGTGAAAGTTGCTTACTCAGTCTGACTCTTTGCAACCCCTCTCCAGCCAGAATACTGGAGTGGGTAGCCTTTCCCTTCTCCAGGGGATCTTCCCAACCCAGGGATCAAACCCAGGTCTCCTGCATTGCGGGTGGACTCTTTACCAGCTGAGCCACAAGGGAAGCCCAAGAATACTGGAGTGGGTAGCCTATCCCTTCTCCAGGTTATCTTCCCGACCCAGGAATTAAACTGGTGGGGAGCGGGAAGGTGGGGGAGCGAGGGGTTTCCTGCATTGCACGGGGATTCTTTACCAACCGAGCTAGGAGGGAAGTCTCGAAATCAAGATTGCCGGGAGAAATATCAATAACCTCAGATACGCTGATGACACCACCCTTATGGCAGAAAGTGAGGAAGAACTAAAGAGCCTCTTGATGAAAGTGAAAGAGGAGAGTGAAAAAGTTGGCTTAAAACTCAATGTTCAATAAACGAAGATCATGGCATGCAGTCCCATCACTTCATGGCAAATAGATGGGGAAAGAATGGAAACAGTGACAGACTTTACTTTGGGGGCGCTCCAAAATCACTGCAGATGGTGACTGCAGCCATAAAATTAAAAGCTGTTTGCTCCTTGGAAGAAAAGCTATGACCAATGTAGATAGTGTATTAAAAAGCAGAGACATTACTTCGCCAACAAAGTTCTGTCTAGTCAAATCTATGGTTTTTCCAGTGTATGGATGTGAGAGTTGGGCCATAAAGAAAGCTGAGTGCTAAAGAATTGATGCTTTTGAACTGTGGTGTTGAGAGTCTCTTGGACTAAAAGGAGATCAAACCAGTCAATCCTAAAGGAAATCAATTCTGAATATTCATTGGAAGGATTGATGCTGAAGCTGAAGCTCCAATACTTTGGCCACCTGATGCAAAGAACTGACTCAATGGAAAAGACCCTGATGCTGGGAAAGATTGAAGGCAGGAGGAGAAGGGGACGACAGAGGATGAGATGGTTGGATGGCATTATTGACTCGATGGACATGAGTTTGAGTAAGCTCTGGGAGTTGGTGATGGACAGGGAGGCCTGGTATGCTGCAGTCCATGGGGTCAGAAAGAGTCAGACACAACTGAGCGACTGAAGTGAATTGTTTTACAATGCTATGTTCACTCCTACTGTACAGCAAAGTAAATCAGTTGTATGTATATATATTCCCTCCTTATGAATTTCCTTCCCATTTAGTGCACCACAGAGCACAGAGCACTCTGAGGGAACTCGGTGCTTAGTGTGTAAAGTGCCATACAGTAGGTTCTCATGAGTTATCTACTCTATATATGGTTATCTATTTCCATGGTGGCTCAGTGGTGAAGAATCTGACTGCCAATTCAGGGGACATGGGTTTGATCCCTGTGTCGGGCAGATCCCCTGGAGGACATAGCAACCCACTCCAGTACTCTTTCCTGAAGAATCCCATGAACTGAGCAGCCTGGCAGCCTATAGTCCATGGGGCTGCAAAGGGTCAGAAATGGCTGATGTGCCTGAGTGCACGTGCACACACACACACACACACACACCCCAGCAGGGAGAAACTAGGAGGTTTAGGACTAAGCCTTAGGAAACCCCAACATATAGTTGCTACGTGAAGGACTGCAGAGCAGAGGAAAACAAGGAGGGGCCCTGGATGATGGGAAGCAAACCAGCAGGAGAGCTGTGCTGAGCAAACCAGGAAACGGACAGGAGGTGCTCCCGGGAAGTCAGGAGGACGCCCTGTGGCGGACAGAAGCCCCTCAAGTTTCATGCTTCAGCTCAAAAGTCCGGTCACAGTCCCCCAAATCCTCAACTGTAACTATAGCACCTACACCTTCTTCCTCACCAGGCCCCCTAAGCACAATCTCATCTCTGCAAACAACCAGGTCACATTCTGTGGGATGTCAAGGAGACCAGTGTCACTAACATATAGAGAATGGATGGAGGTCCAGGGGTTAGGAATTGGCAGTCTTACTGCTGAGGACCGGGGGTTCAATCCCTGGTCAGGGAACTAAGATTCCACAGGCAGGCGTCACAGTTTGGCCAAAAAGAAAAAAAAAGAATGGATAACTAAGGTTCTATTGTATAGCATAGGGAACTATATTCAATATCCTGGAATAAACCATAATGGAAAAGAACATGAAAAAGAATATATATATATTTGAGTCACTTTGCTGTACTGCAGAAATTAACACAACATTGTACATCAATGAAACTTCAACTAAAAAAAAAGAACCTTGCAGTTTCTCTGCAAGGCTGTGTGCAGAGCTGAAGCACTGAGGAGTTCCAGCTCCTTGCAAATTGCCGTGGATGAAAAGCACTTTCTAGATTAGTAGTTGAATCCCAGCAACTACAGTCAGTTGTTCCCATAAAGACACCATAATTAACAAAAGGGCTGTTGCAATTGGAAGCACAGCCTGCTTATTGTGAATCCACAGTGATTTCTCTGAGACCCAGTCACCTTCACAGGTTAACAGGCAAATTCGAGTGGGAATGTGATCCGAATTCCCTCTCATTTTCCAAGTCTTTCTTTCTCTTCAAGGGTGGGAAAGGGCTTGGGTTTACCTGGTAAACTTTCCCCTGGACCTTCCCAGGTGGCACTCGTGGTAAAGAAGCCACCTGCCAGTGCAGTTAGACGTAAGAGACACAGGTTCGATCCCTGGATCAGGAAGATTCCCTGGAGGAGAGCATAGCAACCCACTCCAGTATTCTTGCCTGGAGAATCCCCATGGACAGAGGAGCCTGGCCCATAGGGTCACCCAAAGTTAGACATCACTGAAGTGATGTAGCGTGAACACACACAAACTTTCCCTGGAGCCTGGTGGGCTAAAACCTATAGGGTCACACAAAGTTAGACACAACTGAAGCGACTTAGCATGCATGCACACAAAATTACCTCTGGTCCACCCAGCCCTAAAGCCCTCACTCCACCAGCCATAGTGGCCCAGGTTGTTGGGGGTGTCTTTTCAGTCACACATTTCAGACCATAGAGTGTCTGCAGACCCACTGGGCGTTTCCCTTCTCCCGACCCAGGAGATCAAACCTAGGTCTCCCGCAGTCCAGGGGGATTCTTTATCCACTGAGCCACTAGGAAAGCCCAAGAATACTGGAGTGGGTTGCCTAACCCTTCTCCAGCTGATCTTCCCGACACAGGAACCGGGGTCTCCTGCATTGCAGGCAGATTCTTTACCAACTGAGCTATGAAGGAGGCCCCCTGAAGGTCCAGGTATGTGTTAATTTAGAACCCAGGTGTGTCTAGGAAGCCCTAGGAGGAGAATCGCTTCCTTTCTCTAGGGCACAGCCTCGTTAGCAGGCAGCCTCTGTTGCTTTAGGCGAAATCTAAAAGGAGATCACAGTTTATAGGCGAGGCAGTTACAGGTACCTCCTTCAGGGGCTCCTGGCCCCTCTTAGACGGACACTTCAGCGTCTCCCCGTTGACACTGGTGCAACTGCTGAGTGCTTGACTAGAGAACACGGGGGACCGTGCTGCATGTCAGAATCCAGGCCCAGGTCTTCAGACGCTGGCAACCTCCACTTCCTATTTCTTGGATTGTTCGGGAAAGCCAGAGGCCTCCATGCTGTGAGGAAGATCAGACTAGCCATGTGGCAGGGCTGCTTGCAGGGACACTGCCCACGACCCCAGCTATTGCCCCCACCCCAATCTCGTAGACATGTGAGGCAAGCATCTGAGGATCCCTGACCCCAGTCCCCGTCTGACTGCAGCTCACTGAGAGACCCCAGGCAAGAACCACCACATTCACACTCATCTGAATAGCTATTATGAAAACAAAAACAAAATAACAGTTTTGGCAGGATGGGGAGGAATTGAAACCCTGATGCATTGCTAGGGGGATGTAAAAGGGTGCATCACTGTGGAGACAGTCTGGTGAGTCCTCAGAAAATTGAACACAAAATTACCGTATATGCCTGGGTGTTTATTACTCAAAGGGATTGGAAGCAGCAAGCACTCCTCTGGATATTGGTACACCAGTGTGCTCAGCAGAATTATTAACAATAGTCAAAAGATAGAAACAAGCCAAATGCCTGTTGTAGTTTAGTTGCTCAGTCATGTCTGACTCTTTTGCGACCCCATGGACTGTAACTCCCAGGCTCCTCTGTCCATTGGATTCCCCAGGCAAGAATACTAGAGTGGGTTGCCATTTCCTTCTCCAGGGGATCTTCCCGACCTAGGGATCGAACCCACATCTCCTACATTGGGAGGCAGATTCTTTACCCCTGCAACACTAGGGAAGCCCACCTATCAACAGATAAACGGATGAGAAACTGTGGTCCATACCATGGAAAATTATTCAGCCTCAAAGGGGAAGGAAATTCTGACACAGGCTACAACACAGGTGAATCTTGAAGGCATTATGCTAGTGGAAATAATATAGTCACAAAGGAACAAATGCTCTGTGTGCGTGTGTGTGTGTGTGTGTGTGTGTGTGTGTGTGTGCGAGCACACGCGCGCCTGCTCGCTCAGTCGTGTCCGG